>NC_067246.2:353093931-353398663 GCF_019359855.2 Lolium perenne
TTAAAGGGCCGGCCCATTTAGTATGTGGGGTCCACCATGTAGCAAGTGGGCCGACCCAACAAGATAGTGGGCCGGGCCAAACGCACAGGTGGGTCCCACTTTCCTGTTAAAGGGCCGGCCCATTTAGAACGTAGGGTCCACCATATAGCAAGTGGGCCGGCCCAACAAGATAGTGGGCCGGGCCAAAAGCACAGGTGGATCCCACTTTCCTCTTAAAGGGCCGGCCCATTTTGTATGTGGGGTCCACCACAAAAGCAATTGGGCTGGCCCAACTAGTTAGTGGGCCGGCCCAGTAGTTTGTGGGGTCCACCTTATAGTAAGTGGGCCGGCCCAATTAGTGTGTGGGGTCCACCATAAATCAAGTGGGCTGGCCCAATAAGTAAGTGGGCCAGCCCGTTTAGTTGCTGTTTATATGCCGGCATAATAGGCGCTTTAGGATTTTGCGGGCCGGCACATATGTGATTTCACTTAATTGGGCCGTTTAAGGGATGGGAATTCGTGATTTAGATACTTAGAATATTTACGCAGCATTGATTTCTGTCGGATAGCCTCACTTACCACAAGCACCAAAGAAAAAATGCGCGAAAGAACTATAAAAACTAACTAAATATTACATCAGCTGCAAGGCTTTGAAAAAATATTACAGAACCCAGCGAAATTGAATGGTAATTAAACCTAGCAATACAATGAAGCGATCCGGCAATCTTTTAAGTTGTCCATGCAGCACCTATATCTGAAACAAAGACATTACAAGTTAAGACAGCAACAATGGAAAGGCAAATACACTACAATATTTTTTGCCAAAGAATTTGGAAGTCATCATTTCGTCGTTATAACAAGATCATTGTAATGCGCACAATAAGCAAACAAAGAGTGCATGCCACATACCAATAGCCAATATAACAGAGCATGTTAGAATGAAACAACAGACTTACTACTGTCGAGTCCCATGCAAACCAACATGTTCAGGGAGTACAAAATTGGCATGAACAACATAGTAGCAGGCTATAAATTTTGTAACAACGACTGAGCAAGATGAAGTTATGATGGCTACATCTACAGAGCAGGGAATGTAAACCAAACATAGTAGTAGGCTATAAATTTTGTAACAACGACTGAGCAAGATGAAGTTACGATGGCAAAAGCTAAAGAGGAGGGAATGTGAACCAACATGTGCCAAGTGCAATTACTTCATTTTGGCCGTGAACTAAATAATACTCCTGAACTTATAGTGAAGGGGATGCAAATCAAGATGTTTCGGGATATAAATTTGTAATGAGCAACACATAGAGGATAGTTAATGCTGGAGCTTAGGATGGACCAGATACAGAATATAGTGGGATCACCTGTGAACTTGTATAAGAGGGAATGCAAACCAATATGTTTAGCATTCCATATGTGAGCGTCATGCCAAGTCAGAGAAACAAGTCAATAATGCAGCTTTTGAAGAACAAGATGGCACGCAAAATTATTATCTAGTAATATGACAAGTTTATTTGTACTACAGGCTAGATAGCAGAGTGACAGCATGCCAAACTAAGTCCTTACTTTGTTAGCTTACAATGAAGTAGATACAAAACAATGGCATCACCTGTAGTACAGGGAATGCAAGTGACAAGGTATCAACTTGTCAATGCCTATGGATTGTAGGCTAGGGTTTAGTTGGAAGTAGAGGGCAAGTAGATCTCGAAGGTTTCAGCCGAAAAGTACTCGACGATTATGAAAACTAGGGTTTGTAAACAATGATTCGATGATCTCTGCGTCCCTCGACTCCCCCTTATATAGGAGGCGGAGCCGAGGGATTCGTGCTGTACAAGTTACAAAGTCCGGGGAGGTTTCTAACTCATCCCGTAAGATTACAAATAAGACTTTCTATTACAACTCTAACTTTTCTTAATAATATCTTGGGCTTCCGAATCTTCTTATTCTTCGGGTAATGGGCCTTAAGTAAACCCCGGGTACTATCTTCGGCAGGCCCATTTGGGATGCCTATGTCAGTAGCCCCCGAGATTTTGCTTGAATCGTAGGGTCAAGGAAAATCTCTACTGTTTATTTTTATTCGACAGCTTCGACTTTTTCTATATTTCTTCTCATAAACATCTATATTGTACAGGGATGATGGTAGTTGGGGCTAGTTCATCTGACGGATCAGGTACTAGTTAACTGCTCTAGTGGCAATCCGCAAAAACCTACTTCAAGATCACGTCCCTGGACATGACCTCGGGATACTGGTGTAAACTTCGACAGGTGCCGCTTAAGGTCTTACCATTCTGTCGAGTCCCAGTAAAATTTATCGGGTACCTAACGCGTCCGTTAGGATTTTTCTTCGTATCTGTTGATACGGATAAAAGTAGCAGAGCGCAGTCTTTGGCGATGCCACGCCCAGCAGAACGGATCTGGGGTCTTACCTTCGCAAATTTGCGGCATTCAGAAATTGATCGCAACTTTGGCGTTCTGAGAATATATTGTCGAGTGCTTTTTCGGCTGTTGGAATGGCACATTTTATCGAGTCAAAAATGACTTATATTGCCCTCCCGATGGGAGTGTATGTAGAGTTAATTATAACTCGAAATATACTTTTTTGCTCTTCTATCTTTCTTTTTCTCTTTCTTTCTTTCTTTTTTATAATTTCATCGGGCACGCGAGCAGCGTTCCCGATGGGAGTAGCCCCCGAGGCTACAGCGAAGGACTTGTACTTGGGTGTAGGCTCCACGCCTTATGCCGCTATATCTTCTTTTATCTCCCGAAGTTTTATAATTTCTCGGGTGCGTGAACAGCGCTCCCTATGGGAGTAGCCCCCGAGGCTATGAACAAATATTTGTATTTGGTCATAGGCTCACGCCATTTCTATCTTGTCATTCTGGATCTTTTCCTTTTTTCCAAAGTAGCCCCCGAGCATTTGATCAAGAACTTGTATTTGATCAAAGGCTCAGCATTATTTTTCCGTGTCGCCTTTTATGAAGCTGTTCAGTCGAATTTTTTCTTCTGCCAAGGTGACGTTATTGCTGACGATAGCCATGATTGCTAGTCAGAAATTTGCGACAAGTCTTTTCTCGCTGCCATGCGGGCCCAATTGATCCACTATCTTGACACGTCCTGCAAGTGGGGGACACACGTCCTCCGCTTTTTCTGGCGCACGCACCGTAACTTCCCCAACGTTGAGTTACTTTTTTACCCTTGTTGCCACGTGGCTATCATCTGTCACACATTTTCCTTATCCAACGGTTCGTCATTTCACCGCACCCCTATATAAGATCGTCTTCTTCCTCCTTGAGCACTTCCGCTCGCGCCGTCCTCCTTCTCTCATCTGCAAATTTCCTCCTGCGATCCACAACCTCCTAAGCTCCTCGCCTCCAAACTGCAAACCCTGCGCCATTGTTGATGCCACCGCGTCGATTGACAAGGCACAGCACGCCGGAATCCTCCATGGCCGCCGTGGATCTTGGGGCGGCGGAGTGGGAAAGATCGAAAATTTCCACTCAAGACATCAACATGCTGAAGAAGCTGGGGATCAGCAAGAAACCCAAGGCATTGTGCTTCCCCAGTGAGGAGAGCTACCCAACCCCTCCAATGGGGTACCGGGTAAGTTTTGTCGATCACCTCATCCGCGGTCTGTCCGCCCCCATTCATCCTTTTCTCCGTGGACTGCTTTTTATCTACGGTCTGCAACTCCACCACCTCACGCCAAACTCCATTCTTCACATCTCCATTTTCATCACTCTTTGCGAGGCCTTCCTTGGCGTCCAGCCTAACTGGGCGCTATGGAAGCGCATTTTCTTCTGCCGCCGTAATGGCTCGCCCAATGTCGCCTATAATATAGGCGGCGTTGTAATTTCTGTTCGGCCCACTGTTGACTACTTCGACGTCAAGCTTCCTGACTCAGTTCAAGGATGGCACAAGAAGTGGTTGTACATTCAGGAGGAGAACCATGGATGTGCGGAGGACAACATCCCTCCTTTTGATGGCGCCGAGAAAATCTTTCGCCGCCGCTCCTGGGACGCGGAGGCCACCGAAGAAGAAAGGGCGTCGACAGAAACCTTGATGGCTCGTATCCACGAGTTGCAAAATACTCGCGGCAAAGAGTTATCGGGTGTCCAAATCACTGCATACTTTCTTAGGACTAGAGTGCAGCCGCTTCAGGCTCGCAAATATCCTCTCTGGAAATATGCCGGCGACAAGGACGTAGATCGGCTGTCGGTGAATTTGGAGGTCAAGGATTTAGAAAGACTTGTCCGAAAAATTTCAACTCTCAGCAAAAAAGATGCTGTCCCTTCTTCTTGCCGTGTGACACCATTCAGCGCCGCCAATCCACTTCCTAAGGTAATCTTTGTCTATTGTCTTGTTGTTGCTTTGCTATCTTTTTTGTAACTTCTTTTCTGACATCTCTCCCTGTTTTATTTTGCACAGAATCATCCAGACCTTGTCTCGCTTCCTCCTCTTCCTGAAGGTGGAGAAGTCGAAGAAAGGGCCATTGTCACTGATGACAATCAAGAAGCTCCGTCTTTTGTGAATGAACCCGTGGATTCTCGAAAATCTGCGGGATCTTCCGAAGGCACTGCGTCGGCACTATCTCCTCCTCTCTCCAAAAGGCAAAAGGAAGAGGAATGACGTCGAAGATTCCGGCACTTCCAAAGCCGAAGAAGTTGATCCTTCACGTCAGAAGGCAACTTATGATCCATATCTCGCATCCCTCGTCAGCTCGTAAGTCACCTTGATTTCCCCTTATTTCGGTAGTCGAAGTTTTTTGTCTCATCTTGCTTTTTATGCTGTCGATCTTTAATCGCAGTGATGATGAGGAAGAAGTACCAACTCGTGACGTGGCTCCTCGGACGAGCACGTCACATACTTTACTTGTTTCGGAGACGCCAATTGAAGGAGAAGAATCCTCGCCTCCTCAACAAAACGTCGTCACCACCACTCCTCCTTCAAGCCCCCTTGCTCCTTCACCAAAAAGGACAAGGGTTGAAACGATCATCGAGCCTGCCCCTCAATTGGGTAGCTCTTCTCATTCGCTCTTAGATGATGTAAGTTTTTGACTTTCCTGCTAGTATCTATATTTCCTCTGTTTACTTCTTTTTGTGCCTTCATATTTTTCTCGTACCGATATTTTCTTTCTCTGTTCTTCTTTGACAGCCCATGATCAAAGAGCTTGTTCGCATTGGATCCCAATTCATTGGGTACCGTGAATATGCCAGCAGGACTGAAGGTAACAACTTTTTTGCTGTCATTGTTTGTAATCTTCTTGCTCCTATTTTTGTCGCAATTTTGACTGTTCTTTTCTATTTTGGCAGAGAAACTTGCAGAGGCCAACAGGCTTGCCGACACTCTTGCTCAGAAATTGGAGCAAAGTGAAACGGCTCACAAGAAAGCCGAACTTGATGCTAGCCAAGCAAAAGTAGAGGCTGATGAGGCCAAAGCAAAAGCTGCTAGTGTCGAAGCACTGCAGAAGAAACTTGATGATGCTGAAGCTGCTTTAAACGAGCACAAAGCCGCACAGGACACCCGTGAAAAGGGAATCATCAAGCGCTTGAACACACAAAATCGTCGCTTCCTCAGTAACTTTGTTGATCCCTTCTATTTTACTTAAGACTTGCTTTCTTTTGTTTTTACTTGCTGTCAACTAACATATAATTTCTATGGCAGGTCAAACAAGCCAAGATTTTGACCTTGAGAATCCCACCAATGATCCTCTGCTTGACGCACTATCTTATCTGGAGTTTCATGGCCAAGAAATTCGCGAAGGCGTGGTGAATGCTGACGCAGGATTGTCGAAGTTGTTCCCCTACTTCTTCCTGAAGAAAGAGGAGCCTAAGACTTTCCTTGCCCTTGCCAAGGACTTCAATCCACCAGAGGATCTTGGACTGAAGATGCGCCAGGAGAACATGAAGGTTGCTGTTGAGAACACTATTGCCTTGGTCGCTGACAGTCAACAAACTGTTGACTGGATGAAGGTAGGCGACACCGAGCAGATAGAACAATCAAAATGGAGGTCGTTGATCAAGGCAGCCAAGCCCAACACGAAGAAAATCCTGGCCTATCTCGGGATCAAGCCATCTTCAACTCCTAGCTCATCAAGGCCGGAGGTCTAGTTGAATGCCTTTGCTTTTTCTTTCCTTTGCTTTCTCTATTTCTTTTGCTGTTGTCGCCATTTTAGCCTTGGCAACAATTACCCTGTTAGTCCCTTTGGAGAACTTCTTTTGTAATGTCCGTGTAAACTTTCTAGAAATCAATGAAATTCCTCTTGGTACTATCATTGATCCTGGGACTTTCTTTTCCAGTTAATATTTGATAATTATTCGACCAACCCTTGCTCTGCCGATGCTTCACCTGCGTCTTCCTTCTCGAAGAAAATACTAGTCGATGATAATCCCCTCGAAGGTTCTTCAAGCAAACATTTGTCGGAAGATTTGCAAGAACTTCGACAACAACTTCAATCCATGAAGAAACAAACTCTGGCAATGATGGAACAATCTCGGAAAGCGTCCGAACAAGAAAAACTTGCTCTCCAACAAGCCAAAGAGGCTATGGCTGCCAAGGATACTGCTGTATTGGAAGCAAAGGGAGCCACTACTCGAGAAAATAGCATGATCGAGCTAATGTTGGAAGCTAGCACAGATATGTTAGGTATGTTTTTCCAACCTCACAATGCCTCCTCTTTATTTTGCTGTGCCCCCCTTCAAATTTCTTGCCTTGTCGCTTAATAGGCTCGGTTCTTGATGCTGCCGCCGAAGATCGAAGAGTAAACGAGAGAACGAATCTTCTTGTCAATCTTTCCCTTAACCATGGCTGTTTATTCTGGGCCACCCCTGAACGAACCCAGCAAATTGTCAGGTTCCAAGATCGTGCTTGCCAAGTGCGCGAATTTCTCAATTTTTGCACGTGTTGCGGCCAGAAACCCACCGGCGAGCAGCGACGGGCAACACAGTAGAGCCAGGAGGCTCCCAGGACTGCGGCTGGCCCTGGTCCCTCCGAGCGACGGCCCGCAAAGACTCGGCACGCACGTCCGATGCTGGTGCAAGGGCGTGCCACCTGACCTATACCTGGTCAGGAAGGTGATGGATGTGCCTCGCTTAGTTTCCTGCATGGCATACACGTAAACATTAAATACGAGCCTCGATCGGCTCTCAGGTTGTCCTGTGAATCGGCTCAAAGAGCCGATCAACCCATGATCCGTACGAGGTGTACGAATATATGGAGGTCCTGCTTGATCAAAATAAAGCTAAAACGACCTACTACGATCTAGGGTTTTCACCACATAATCGGAACATCCTACTCGTGATTGAGCCTGGCGGCCACGCACGGCGATCGTAAACAGACCCTAGACAAGGCCTAAAAACCAACACGAGGTTGATCCCCGGAACATCCTGTCTAGGGCTAGCAAACTACACCCTACGCGCCACTGGATCCTTCAACCCGTTTGTAAGGCCTAACTATGCAGATATTAAACTAATCCTTGAAGAACAAGGAGCAATCATAACGGATCGGATCTACTAAATAATGATCAAGCGGGGTGCCGCCCTTACACCTAAGATAGGCGTAAGGGCGGCTAGACGTCTCAGGGTTGCACGACGATAGCATATGATACGATGAACAATGCTAACCCTAACACGTCTAAGATAACCACGTTGCTCGCCATAAAAAAGGCTTCAGTACGAGCAACGCATGAACAGCGGATGAACGTATACTGCCTAGATCGCAAGATGCGATCTAGGCAGCATGATGCTTACCCGGAAGAAACCCTCGAGACAAGGGAGTTGGCGATGCGCCTAGATTGGTTCGTGGTGAACGTGATTGTTGTTTATTTCATAAACCCTAGATACATATTTATAGTCCGTAGACTTTCTAACGTGGGAATAATCCCAACCGTGCATGAGCCAAACTCTAACTAACCGATACGTATCCTATCATATTTACAGATACACGGGCGACCTAGCCCAAACTTTGCATATAAGGCCGATTCATGTATTTCTTCCATGTATATCCTTCAAGCCCATGTTGATCGCGGCCCACCTCTAACTCGGTCAAATTCTGGTGATAACACATGCCCCCCTGGTTTTGGAATTGATAATTCCAAAATCACTCTGCCTTTCTTCGTCGGGTCATGTCGTGGCAGAACCGTCGCAGTATCCTTCATCATGATGCCTTGCCTCTTCCACTTCTGCGTGTCCTGGCAATTTTTTTTTTCGTTGGGCACCACTTCCTCGGAAACTGCTATGGCATTGAATTTCCACTATATCCCCTTTTATTTAACCGCTCCAAACAGTTTGCTTCTTCATCCCCTTTGCATTAGCACTCCAAAAGCCCTCCTGCGCCACCATGTCTTCTTCCTCCTCTGCCTCATCGGGTTTTTCCGCCCAATCCTCCTCCTCCCGTGAGCCGACGCCGGAGTGGAACCCGGAGGAGGCCCAGGCGGCCAACATTCGCCGCCCCATCGAAGCCGGGGAGGAGTCCAGTCACGATTTCTCCGTCTGGTCCGAGGACGACAAGTCCTTGACCGACGGGGAAAGTGACCTCCGCTTCCTTGCCGATGGGGAAACAGAGGAGGAGAGCGATGACGATCGCTTCTCCTATGATGACTTCACCTCCCCCGAGGAGGAGGAGGAGGAGAAGGAGGAGGAGGACGACACCTCCTCCGACGAACCGCCGGCCAAGCGCTTCTGTCCCTGGCCGGGGAACCTCAGCGACTTCGACAGCAACGACGACAACGCTGATGAGGAGGACGAGGACAACGAGGGCCCTGCCGGCGGCCGCTGCAGCAGCGATGACGAGCCCGCCGGGAGTAGCGCCGATAGCGGCGACGACGGCGACGACGAGGGCAGCGACGGCCCGTAGATAGGACCCTTAGCATAGGATCAGTAGTAGTAGATGGGGCAATGTATCCCCTAGTACCTCCTTTTGAGAGCAATCAGCTCTTTATGTAAGAAATCCTGTTTATCAATGAAGAATTTCCCCCAATTTGATTTTGCCGATTTCCTTTAAGCTAATTTAGCCGATTCCCCCTCATACTGATTCTGCCGATTTGTTCACTTAGCCAATGCTCAATGAGCTGATAGCAATGCATCGGTTCTTCACAATCTATCCTTCAACTCTTCGACTGATGACTTTGAGATCTGGTGGATAATGTAGAGTCTTCAAGAGAGCCCTTAAATTCCTCCCACCAGGTCCAGTGATCCTCTTCTGCAAGAACTCACCATTTTTGAAGAAGGTTGCGATGAAGGATCAGCCGATGACACCCCAATCGTCTTCTAAAACAGAGCATCTACCAGGCCAGCTGCCCCCCGAGCCTCAGTTAAGGCGAGAATATCGGTGAGGATGCACAGATCAGACAAAGGGCTTTGAACTCAGGTAATTCTGAGACAGCCACCATGCCAAGCCAGCCAACTTGCCCCCATCGATCGCCTCTTCCTCCGTTGAAAGCCGATATTGTAGGCGAAACACCAATGGCTTAATGAGCAAAAGGCTGCCTTGCATGCCAAAACTGACGCTTCTGACAGTACTGCTGAACTGGCGCAAAGGGTTGGAAGTCCTCGAAGAGAAAGTTCGGGCACCAAAATCGGCTCATTGCGGCTGAGGAAGCTCTCATTGTTCACTCCCTCAAGGAAACAGAAGGCCTTGAAGCTGAACTGAAGGCCGACTTGGTGAAAATCCGCGTCTTGAACACGCAGCTGGTAGATCTTGTGTAATTTGTACTAGAGTCGATGGCTGTGCATCGGCTTTGTTTCTTAGCTCTAAAGTCGATGTCCGTGCATCGGCTGTATACCATGAAATTTTTTTTTACTGGCCGATTTTTTCTATCGGCCCCCAATATTTCACTGCACATGTATCGCACATGTTCATCTGATTAAGTGCCCCCCGAGCCGAATCTGCCAGGTAACTGCGGATATCGGCTCTGTAGTTAGCCAAGGCACTGTATTTGAATGTCGGCTCTGTTAGGACTAGTGTTGACTCTCATCAGCCGACGTTAGTGTTATGGCTGAACGTGTTATGCCATTTGCAATATGGCTTTCCATTCAGCTCCTGTGCTGTGGGGAGTTTGAGACCGTTGGGTAACTTCAGCTGCTTTTCCTTGAGTAAGAGATCAAAAATTTGCTCGGCTTTGGTCACGTCGAAGTCAAACCCCCTAGGAGGACCTTGTGGCTTCACCCATTTGCAGGACACGGGGGTTGCCCCCCGAGTCCATTCAGCTACTGTTACCTCTTGATCTCCCGCGGACCCTTCATCTTCATCTGCTTCAACCAAGACTACCGCACGCTTGAATTTATCCTGGTATACATCTGGGTGGCGCTGTTCATATACTAACAGCTTCTGCACCATGTGCGCCAGTGAAGGGTAGTCTGCTTGGGAGGCCACGTCCTTGATCGGTGATGCGAGACCCGCCACCGCCAACTCGACTGCTTCTTTCTCATTCACACGAGCCGAATAGCATCGGTTCCTAACGGTCCTGAAGCGCTGGACGTATTCTGACACTGTTTCTCCGCGCTTCTGACGTACTTGTGCTAAATCGGCAATGCCAGCCTCGGAAGCCTCTGAGTGATACTGCATGTGGAACTGCTCTTCCAACTGCTTCCAAGTCCGGATTGAGTCTGGTGGCAGCGATGTGTACCATCCGAAAGCCGATCCTGTGAGGGACTGTGCGAAGAACCTCACACGCAGCTCATCTGATGCTGAGATCGTGCCCAGCTGTGCCAAATATCGGCTCACATGCTCGATGGAGCTGGAACCATCTGATCCATTAAACTTGGAGAAATCAGGGAGCCGATATTTGGGTGGTAGCGGGATCAACTCGTACCCGTTGGGGTACGGCTTGGAATAGCCGATTGTCCTCCTTTTCGGCACCATGCCGAACTGGTCTCTCAGGATTGTACTGATCTGATCCGCGGTGCTGGCTGCAGGAGTCGAACTCTGAAGATTCGCCGGAGTGGCATACTTAGCCAGCCATGCTTGCTTTTCCAGCTCTGAGCCAACTGCAGGAGCTGAGCTCTGGAGGTTTGTCGGAGTGGCATACTTAGCTAGCCACGTCTGCTTCTCAAGATCTGTTCCCGAAGTTCCTCCTGTTGTTCCAGAAGTCCCTGCTGTTGCAGTCTGGTTTGTGAGTGCCCAGTTACTGCAGTCTGGCACGTATGTGCACGTGTATCCGTGAGGGATCTCCTTAGGCGCCTCATGCAAGAACTGGTAGTCGCTAGGGTCACCACCGATCTTGTAGACGACGTATGCCGGTGAATTCGGCACTTCTGGTGCTGCCAACGTGAATGGCAGCGGCGGTCGGGACTGGAGTGGCATCTCCCCCTGGTAAGTCCCGAGAGCTGGTCCTGACGGAGAGTACTGATGCCTCATGATTTCCTGGATCACCCGAAGAGTGACACGCTCCAAAGTGTTCACCAGGCTCTCAGAATGGCGGTGTAGAGAATGAGCTACCATGAAGTTAACCTCCTGACGCAGGGACCTGGTGCGTTCTTCTGACGGGGCGGACAGGTCCACTCCATCGAGCGCGCCTTCAGGTGAGAACCCTTTCCACCTGATGCCATGTGAGCGGGTTCTGTGAAAAGAGCCGATGAGGTCGGCTTCGAGGATTGCTTTGACCTCGTCATACTTCTTCTTGAGCTCCTCGGTCAGATCCTCGTACGTGACTGGAGTGCCGTCCGCCATCTCAGATGTAGATGGCGATGCGGTTGATGTCGCAGATTGTCCCACCGGGCGTGCCAGAATGTGTTGCGGTCAGAAACCCACCGGCGAGCAGCGACGGGCAACACAAAGAGAGCCGGGAGGCTCCCAGATCGCGGCTGGCCCTGGTCCCTCCGAGCGACGGCCCGCAAAGACTCGGCACGCACGTCCGATGCTGGTGCAAGGGCGTGCCACCTGACCTATACCTGGTCAGGAAGGTGATGGATGTGCCTCGCTTAGTTTCCTGCATGGCATACACGTAAACATTAAATACGAGCCTCGATCGGCTCTCAGGTTGTCCTGTGAATCGGCTCAAAAAGCCGATCCACCCATGATCCGTACGAGGTGTACGAATATATGGCGGTCCTGCTTGATCAAAATAAAGCTAAAACGACCTACTACGATCTAGGGTTTTCACCACATAATCGGAACATCCTACTCGTGATTGAGCCTGGCGGCCACGCACGGCGATCGTAAACCGACCCTAGACAAGGCCTAAAAACCAACACGAGGTTGATCCCCGGAACATCCTGTCTAGGGCTAGCAAACTACACCCTACGCGCCACTGGATCCTTCAACCCGTTTGTAAGGCCTAACTATGCAGATATTAAACTAATCCTTGAAGAACAAGGAGCAATCATAACGGATCGGATCTACTAAATAATGATCAAGCGGGGTGCCGCCCTTACACGTAAGATAGGCGTAAGGGTGGCCAGACGTCTCAGGGTTGCACGACGATAGCATATGATACGATGAACAATGCTAACCCTAACACGTCTAAGATAACCACGTTGCTCGCCATCAAAAAGGCTTCAGTACGAGCAACGCATGAACAGCGGATGAACGTGTACTGCCTAGATCGCAAGATGCGATCTAGGCAGCATGATGCTTACCCGGAAGAAACCCTCGAGACAAGGGAGTTGGCGATGCGCCTAGATTGGTTCGTGGTGAACGTGATTGTTGTTTATTTCATAAACCCTAGATACATATTTATAGTCCGTAGACTTTCTAACGTGGGAATAATCCCAACCGTGCACGAGCCAAACTCTAACTAACCGATACGTATCCTATCATATTTACAGATACACGGGCGACCTAGCCCAAACTTTGCATATAAGGCCGATTCATGTATTTCTTCCATGTATATCCTTCAAGCCCATCTTGATCGCGGCCCACCTCTAACTCGGTCAAATTCTGGTGATAACAGCACGACAACATTAACCCTTGTTTACAAGACTTTGTTTCCTCGAAATGAGGTTCCCAAAACTCTTCCTGAATTGCTGGAGATATTCAGAGATGCTCCCCGCATTCATAATTTTGTGCGAGCTCAATTGACTGCTGGAGCAAGGTTCGCCATGATTATGATAAATATTTGTCATCCAAAATTAGACCTGACGAAGATTGTTGCTGATTGCCTGGCCAAGAAATCGCGGCGAAAAAATGATATTGACACAATCAGTGAGATGGTAACTTCTGTGGCCGAGTCGATGATAGATGAGCTTCTTCGGATGGACTCAGAATTCTTCGTCAAGGGGTCCTATGCTGAACATAAAACAACCAGAGGCTTGTCCATAGATAGTATTTTAGGCTTTGACTGATTTGTACCATATTGCAAAACCTTGTGTCTCTATCTTTTTTGATTTCTTTTTTATTTCCGAAGAAATTTGTTGTATATTGCAAAGTACTCTATATTGTTGGAGCCCCCGAGCCTTCTGGCTAGAGTTTGTACTGTTTTTTCCATCTCGAAGATTTTTCCTTCTGTTGTAATAAGACATCTTTGTTTTTTCATTGATGGATTGCAAGCCCTCGAGTATCTTAGTGTCGAAG
This sequence comes from Lolium perenne, assembly GCF_019359855.2. Lineage (NCBI taxonomy): Eukaryota > Viridiplantae > Streptophyta > Magnoliopsida > Poales > Poaceae > Lolium > Lolium perenne. The sequence continues at coordinate 353,107,420 of NC_067246.2, forward strand.
TTCTATATTTTTTGTTGCGAGGTTCTTGGACCAAAGCAATAAGATTTTTGACGTGTACACTATATTTATAATTGTTAGCTTCCGATTTTTATATTTGGTGAGGTATTAGTGTACCAAGGCGAAATATTTCGGTAAGTCTAGTTTGTCTATATTGTACGTATTTTGAGACTGGAAGGCGTTGAGCCCCCGAGCGTGTCGAAGAATAAGAAGTATATCTCCACTATCTTTATTATATTGCAGCACCGTGAGCCCGCCTCATTAAAAACCTTTCCGGCCCCACTCGGTGCCCCGAAAAGGAAAAGAGTGCATCTGAAAACTCGCGAGCGTTTCAGTACATTGTATTTTTACAGAGAAGGACTATATTTCAGCTCTAGGCGTAGAACCGCCTGAGCTGCGCCATGTTCCAGGGGTTTTTCTCGGGAGCCCCTGTCTTCTTATCCTTGATCCTGTATGCGCCTCCGTCGATGACTTCCGTGACAACGTAAGGCCCCAACCATGGTGATTCGAGCTTCTCAGTACTTTTTTGATTTAACCGCAAGACCAAATCCCCAACTTGAAAAGATCTTGGCCTTAACCGTCGACTGTGATAGTTTTTGAGGTCTTGCTGGTATTTGGTGACTCATGAAAGTACTTCATCTCGAGCTTCATCGAGTGCGTCCATATCATCCTCCCGAGCTTTTTGTGATGTTTCTTCGTCATACTCTGTTACTCTTGGAGAATCATGCTCTATTTCAATTGGTAGTATTGCTTCGGCTCCGTGGACGAGAAAAAACGGAGTTTCTTGTGTCGCCGTATTTGGTGTTGTTCGGATGCTCCACAAAACACTTGGCAATTCCTCTGGCCAAGTATGTCGAGCTTTTTCAAGCGGTCCTAGCAGGCGCTTTTTGAGGCCGTTGCAGAGGATTCCATTGGCTTTCTCGACTTGTCCGTTAGTTTGCGGGTGCCCAACTAACGCAAAGTGCAATTTAATGCCTACTTCTGCACAGTATTCCTTGAATTCCTTGGATGTGAAGTTTGAACCATTATCTGTGACAATGCTATGAGGCACTCCAAACCGAAAAACCAGGCCTTTCACAAACTTTATTGCCGATGCTGCATCTGGTGAATCTATTGGCTTCGCTTCTACCCACTTGGTGAATTTGTCGACAGCGACCAGCAAGTACTCATACCCTCCTGGCGAAGCTTTGTGCAACTTGCCCACCATATCAAGTCCCCATTGGGCAAAGGGCCACGACAATGGTATTGGTGTTAATTCCGCCGCTGGATAGTGAGGTTTTGCGGCAAATCTTTGACACGCGTCGCAAGTTCTTACTATTTCCTTGGCATCCTCGATTGTTGTCAACCAATAGAATCCTGCCCGAAAAACTTTGGCTGCAATAGCTCGACTACTTGCGTGGTGGCCACATATTCCTTCGTGTACATCCTTCAGAATTATTCTTCCTTCCTCGGGTGTGACACACCTTTGCATAACGCCTGAAATACTTCGCTTGTATAACTCCCCCTTGATCACTGTGAAAGCTTTGGATCATCGAATAATTCGCCTAGCCTCAACTGGATCATCGGGTATTTCTTTCCTGAGGATATATGATATATACGCTTGCATCCAAGGAACTTCTACCATCATCACAAGTGCTTGGTCCTCTTCATCCTCCGTAGTTTCTTTGTGGGGCGCCGAAGTTGTTCCTTCCTTTGCTTTTTTCTGCACCTTTTTCGGCTTCGTGGATCTCTCCGCTATTTCTTCCCAAAATACTCCTGGCGGGATTGGGAGGCACTGCGATCCGATGTTTGCGAGAACGTCAGCTTCATCATTGCTCAATCTACTGATGTGATTTACCTCACACCCATCAAACAGCTTCTCAAGCTCATTGTACACCTCCTTGTATGCCATCATGCTATCATTGACTGCGTCACATTGGTTCATAACTTGCTGAGCCACCAATTGTGAGTCGCCAAAGATTTTTAGTCGAGTTGCACCGCAAGCTTTCGCCATCTTCATCCCGTGTATGAGGGCTTCATATTCTGCTTCATTGTTGGATGCGTTAGGGAACGTCATCCGAAGGACGTATTTCAGCAAGCCAACATGTTCATGGAGTAAAAAATTGGCACAAACAACATAGTAGCAGGCCATAATTTTTGTAACAACGACTGAGCAAGATAAAGTTATGATGGCTAGATCTACAGAGCAGGCAATGTAAACCAAATATAGAAGTTACGATGCCAAAAGCTATAGAGCAGGGAATGCGAACCAACATGTGCAATTACTTAAAATTGGCCATGAACTAAATAATAGCAGGATGTTACTATAATACCTATAATTTTTGTAACAACGACTGAGCAAGATAGAAGTTATGATGGCTACATCTACAAAGCAAGGAATGCAAACCAAAATGTTCAATCGCTTAAAGTTAGCAATGAACTAGAAAATAGCAAGGTGTTATGGTCATAGCTAGGAATGAACTAAAAGAGCTTTAGACAAACAAGCATCTGAACCCAGAACATGGCGCTAAAACAAGGGACTTACATTAGGAGAAGCACTCTGTGGGAGTCACAGCAGATCTTCCTGGGGTTGATAGATCCGGTGATGAAGTACGCAACATGTGCTACTTGGGGTTGGAGAGACGGCCTTTACACTTCATGGTTACTCATCTCATCTGCAAAAACGTAACGACGCGTCGTTAGCACAAACAGGTTCCCCCAAGATTAAACAAGAACTTGCATGCAAGCAATAGAAAAGCGACAGTAGAAGAGTTTAGATCATGCACGGTGCCGGTGAAGCAGATCCGGTTCATGCACAGCGGTGTCGGTGAGCAAGATCCGATGCGGTGGACGACGGATCCGGCGAAGCGGCTCCGGTGGGGTGGACGATACCGCAGCTGAAGCGACTGCGGTAGACTGCTGGATGAGCATATGGTTTCGAGGTTCGGCGGGGATGATCCGGTCCGGTTGATGACGGCGTCGATGAAGCGGCTCCGGCAGGCAGCCGGAAGATGAGGATCGCGAGGCCTCGGGTAGGCCAGGGAAGTCCGGCGGGGATGTTCCGGTGCGGTGGTCGTGGAGGTGGGAGAGAGGGACTTGGGAAGTTCCGGTGGGTGGTCTGAGGGAAATGAATTTTTTTTGGGAGGGTTTCCGGGCTAGGGAGGTGGTGATCCAAAAAATGACGGGCAGACCCCCCCACCAACCGACTTTGCTGTCATCTCCACAGGGGTAGAATGGGAATTTGGAAGCGTGTGAAATTTTTGTATTTTGTGGGCGGGAAGTTTTGCCGCTATGAGATTTTGAATTTGGCTAAGGTCCAACTATAATGATAAAAAATTGTGAGACCGTACTAGTACCTCTGTTCATGGCCGAGTGCAAAATCAAATCATCATCACATTAAATACCGGTTACTACCATGATCATCATCTATCTTCTGGACAGAGATCCAGTGCCCCCACGTTCACAGGGCGCAGCGTGACCTGAGGCTTCCCATCCACCATTCGTTTCAATCCAACGGCAAGGAAAGCAACATCGTGACCCGATTAATTTCTGCTGAACTGAAGAGCTGCTGTGTTCTCTCGAACCTGAACAAATAGAGAAGGGAACAAAAGATGATTTTGGTTCCGAGCGCATCTGGCCGGGCCAAACATGCGTCTGGTACAAACTCCAGCGGGACGACGCATAGTGACTGGGCCGTTCGCAGCGACGCAAACATGCCCAAATATGCGTCTCGGATCCGTCGCGTGGACGCGTAAAGTGTCCGCTCGCGTCTGGCGAACGTTTCGTCGGGCCCGCTTGGCAGTGACCCAGCGTCGATGCGTCTTCTTAGGGCGCCGCTTCGGTAGTCTGCGGCCGCGTAATGGTGATGCCTCGCGTGGAGCGCACCGTCACCTACCTCTGCGAATGGCGACGCCACACGTGCAGTGGCCGTCGCCTGCCTCCGACATATATATACAGGGGTGCGCGCATATCGTCTCCTCCCACACTAAACCCTAGCCGATGTCGCTCAACCTCCTACTCACCATTGTTTAGTGTGGGAGGAGATGATATGTGTGCGCTCCTGTTTATATAGGTCGGAGGCACGCGGCGGCCGTAGCACGCATGGCATCGCCATTCGCAGAGGTAGGTGACAGCTCGTGCCACGCGAGGCATCGCCATTTTACGCGACTGCGGACTGCCGAAGCGGCGCCGCTGAGAAGACGCATCGACGCTAGGTCACTTCCAGGCGGGCCCAACGAAACATCAGCCAGACGCGAGCGGACACTTTACGCGTCCACGCAGCGTCCGCGCGACGGATCTGAGGCGCATATTTAGGCATGTTTGCGTCGCTGTGAACGGCCCAGTCACTATGCGTCGCTCCGTTGGAGCGTGTACCAGACGCATTTTTGGCTCGGCCAGATGAGCTCGGACCGAAATCATCTTCTGTTCCCTTCTCTATTTCTTCAGGTTCGAGAGAACACTGCAGCTCTTCAGTTCAGCAGAAATTAATCGGGTCACGTTGTTGCTTTCCTTGCTGTTGGATTGAAACGAATGGTGGATGGGAAGCCTCAGGTCACGTTGTGCCCTGTGAACGTGGGGGCACTGGATCTCTGTCCCTATCTTCTTAATCCAATTCAAAAATGCGTTTGAAATATTTCAGGATTGGTGGGAGATTTTGCCGCCCGACTGAGATTAAATTAAACCACACGTTCGACAATTCAAACTTGAGACCTTGTCTATGATACCATTTAAGTTCGAACTGATTGAAAAAGGCTATGCAATTAAGTTATATAACATCCACATGAACAACTACCAAGTTGATCCCAACCGCAGATAAATGCATCCACCAACAAAAGTAGGAAAGGTGCCATAATCTAAGGAAACATTTCACAAGACCAATGTACTCACTATGTAGTGTTCATCTCCAATTATCTATGGCATTTTCTTAGTCTTTGGGAGATTATAACGAACTTGATTGGCCTCGTGCAGTAGGGCATCACATGCTTCTAATCTCGATCGCAACATGTCAACTTTTGTTCTTAGCATAACTGTTGCAACTCGTTCTACTTGGAGTTGTTCCTCCAAAACTTGAGCAGAGAAAGACTTGGACTTGGGCTTCAAAACCCAGCATTTCGTAGGAAAGAGTTTTTGGTGATATCTTTATCTTTCCCATGTTTTGCCATCTCGAATTTCATATTAGCATGACAAGTTTTGAGTTGTGTAAAAAGAAAAGTTATTACAGAGAAAAATGCAGATGGTAGATTTAATGTGTAGGAATGACTTTTAATCATACAAGTTGGCATGCCTGACTATAATAAGGACCATCTATCTTGCTAGCAGGCATAATTATTAAGGTATTATTAATGGGCTACCATGTTCATAGTCTTCGAAGAAACAGACTTTATTGCATTACGAGCAGAAAACAGTTCACACGTGCGCTCAGATTCAAATTTTCAGCATGCAGCCGATTTATGGTTTAATTGAAGTACACAACAGGATATTATTTCACACAAAATACAGCAGCCACATGGAACATATCTAATTTTAGTACAACAACAAAATTTGCAATTATTACAGACCACGAAATTTTGAATGAAATTTTGAGCAGTAAGTAATTACAGCATTGGCATCAAGATCCACTTGGTGAACAACAGAATCAAAGTTTATTTAGACACCTTCAATTCCCAGACACATCACAACTGGCTTACCATGACAAGTGCATAGGAGATTCTTTAGAACATTTTCTGTCAAAGTTTGCCTATTTTTCAATTCATGTATCTCTTGGCGTGTGTTGGCAATTATTTCATCAGTATCTTTGTTTTCCCGCCCAAATATATCAACTGCCTCTTGGAGTGCATCCCCCAAATCTCTTTGTGCCGGATTAAGTTGAGCAATAGATACCATGGGCCTATGCGAGCAATATGCACTCTCACTGCTGCTTTGTGAAACATCAATACTTGAGGCATTGGCCCTTGCTTCTGGCTTTGTAGCTTTATTTGAAGCCTGAAATTGAGATAAAACAAGTTACAACATCATATGATGCAATAAAAGACCTCCAATTTCAAGAGCATCATTGAGCTGATATAACATAGCAAGCAATCCAAAATAGAGCCTCGTACATCTATTTCTTCTGGAACGGTTGGTGTACTGGACTCAGTGGACCAATGAGAGCACATGCCACTGTCACTGTTGCTCTGTGAAATGATCGCAACACTTGATAAATGGGTTGTCCCTACTGACATTACAGCTTTGTTTGCAGGCTGAAACTAAGACAAAACAAGTTAAAATGCAATACAATACACGGCAAACAAACAACACTGTTGACATAATTTTGAAAGAACCATGGGCAGATATAACAAAGAAACCAGTTAAGCCACATGCCTCTTAGAACAAACCAAACTAGATCATGGCGATGATGTATACAATGAACCAAGCAACTAGACATCGTGTGCCCAATAACGAAGCCAGGTCACCGCATTTAAGAAATCTAGCAAATAGCCAAATACAGTCAAAACATGTGCATGTTGGATTGGATACAATTAGGAAAATAATGTATGATTGATTTAAGCATGACTCAGATAGTGCCTTCGACAACGTAGAAGGTCAATGCAACAATTAATTGTATGGCTTGTATGAAGTGCCATAACATTTAAATTAAGCATAACGAGGCATTGCTTAATCTGAGAACTGAGTGCTAGCTCAGTGGCAAGGCTTGCGAGTGCACAGCCAGCCCACCCGGGTTCGAGTACCAACGGGACCGAATTAAACACGAATGAAGCGAGATGTCAGTACAAGTAGTGGCAATAGAAATGCAAAATCCATAACAGGGCCAATGACAACATTCACTTTCCAACAAAATCTAAGGCTTTAGCTTTCATATACCATCAAAATTTAAAATAGTGTAATCCCCCGAAAGAGTATCATGGTATCATTTAATCTCAGCCATCTCACCCCTAATACCAAACATGTATCATTTAATCTCAGTCGTTCTTTTGTTTTACTCAAGAAAACATTTTTGTTTTGGGAGTTTATAGAAGCACAAGCCATCGTCTACATTGGCACTGTGTTATGAAAAATATCATCTTCATCGTACATGGTTATGTGAAGATATTGATATATAATTCTGTGCTAGGAAAACAAATAGCAATTACTATGTTACAAGAACCATCTTCAAGCTCGAAGATACGAAGTTCATTGGTCCACCAACCAAGGCTGATAAAATATTATATATTAATTTAGTACTAATATTTCGTATTTACTCATATTAAGGTCTAACTTTTTTTCCCATGACAAACCAGTTTTGATATAAAATCTAACGGTGGCCATGTGTGGGTCACATAAAAAGTATTGAGGTAGTAAATTTATACATAGATATTGGATAATGTATTTTAAATTTCAAAAAATATGGTACGGAGTAGAAATATATAAATTAGATAGTCTTGCCGTGCAATATGCATGCCGCAAAAGGTAAGATAGATCCTTAAAAATTCTCGACTCTAATCACAAAAATATACATAATCCTAATGGGGTGTCCATGAAAAAGTTTTGTCACTTTCGTATTAGGGTATACTTCTATTTCATACTGACTAAAAAACTTAATTGTAGTGAACTCACATATTACTCCTTCCATTACTTCTTTTAGGGTGTATTAGTTTTTCAAAAGCCAAACTTTAGGCTTTGTGAGTAATTTTAGCAAAAAATAATAATTATCAACATCAAATAAAATATGGAAATATATTTTAAAATTATATATGTCGTGACGTGCAAAGCACGTGCTACTTACTAGTAGATTACTAGAAAATGAATGAAGCAATTGAACATGGAGCGTATTATATAAATAGCCAGATCATTTGAATATGGATATACCACATCATGTTAATGGGACTCAGAAAAACAAAGCTAGACATTTAAACAAGTAATATAACTATTTTTTTCACAATGTTTCAAGTAGAATAGGAAGCTAGGTTAGGAATAAAGCAATCATGTTTCAAGTAGAATAGGAAGCTAGGTTAGGAATAAAGCAATCATGTTTCAAGTAGAATAGGAAGCTAGGTTAGGAATAAAGCAATCATGTTTCAAGTAGAATAGGAAGCTAGGTTAGGAATAAAGCAATAAAAAAACACGAAGTGCATCATTTCAGCTAGGATCATTTCTATCAAACTTCATGTACTAGCCATGGAACAACAGGCAAACTCAATGAAGCAACAGGCAAAAAATTAACATAATAGAATTTCAGGACTTGTTTAACATAGCCAAATCATGTAACTTATACCCAGGAATGCCGGATGCCAGATGGGTCAAAGGCAGTGTGCAATGTTCCATATGGTAATTGTTTATATTTTATTAGATTCCATTAGGAAACTTAGGTAGTGTAACATACAGAAAAATGATGCAATTGAACTATGCACAGGAGGTAAATTAACATTCCAAAAAAAACAGGGAACTTACGTGAGCTTTTTTTTGAGTCACACGGACCTCATCAGGTACTTGAATGAGAAGAACCTGGTGCCTCACTGTTTCTCCTCTGCATGAAGGAGAGGCCAATTGTAAACAGAAACAGGATCCAAGATATAGAAGTTTGCATTAAGCAATATACAAAAAACAGCAGGTACTTACATGATTATAGGCGAGCTTTACTCTACGTTTCTGAGTGTAAGATGTGCCTGCTGCACGTGTAATAACAACAAACAGTTACGAGTCAAGGATTTGCTATAATTAAATTGACACCAAACAGTAGTAGAAGCATTATGACGTGCATAAACATGTAATACAGGATCGCAGAAAGATATCAAACATGATGTAACTAGAGCAGTAGCCTACGGCCAAATAGTGAGAAATTGTAATCGTGTCAATGGTGGACTTGTATAGCCTACCCCAACTTGTTTGGGAATAAAGGCTTTGTTGTTGTCAATCGTGGACATGTAGAGCATTCAACGGTTCATGATTGGTGGCTCATATTTTGTAGAGTTTCAGCGAATGGGTGGGTTAAATCACTCAGACCACCACACTCTGTATTTATATCATCTGAGTTAGGGTTACAATACCACTGGACATGGGCCTCTATGGGCCTCACACTGGATACAATATTACTACAGCGCTACTACTAAACTCACTCATGGTCCAACACACCCCCTCAAGATGATCATGGGTAAATAACCATGGCCATCTTGCAACAACAACATGACACATATGACAACGACGAGTAATGAACTTTCAACATAACTCCTAGGATACATGACAGCATTGCACTTTCCATCATCTTGTCATCTCGATTCATCTCTTCATCAGCAGCGAAGACATCCAGCTTCAACCATCTCGGATAGGCACAACTCCTAACCATACACGTCCTCAACAACCCCGGCTGCCTCACCACACAAGTTCCGCAGAACCATCCACACTCGCCTCAATGTCCTCAGCCTCTCTTCTCCACTGCCCGGCCACTGACCTCTTCCGTCTCTCCCACAAACCCCCAGCCAACTCCTGCCTCAACCATCCACTCCTCAAGCACCCATGCCTATCCCCCGGTCAGGCCTCAACCAGTCTCACCTCAGGCACGCATGCCTTTCCCCTGGACATATCCACAACCATCACCATCACTACTAAACCGCAGCCTCATCAACTCCATCACGACTCAACCGCAGCCTCATCAACTCCATCACAACATATCCTCACAGCCTCACATCTCCATTTTCTCCTCACTTCCACTCGGATGGCGCCTCGTCTGCGCGCCCTGGCCAACCTACCAGACCGCACCTGGCCACATCGACCGGCTCGCGCTGGTCAACGTCCAGAACCAACCTCCGGCTCCGCCCTGCGCTCAAAGGCTCGGCCCACTCCGCACGCCTCCAACATCTCCCCCTCGCATGGATCCAGATCTCTCTGCCACGGATTAACTTCCTCTTCTCTCCTTTCTAAACCAAAACGATTTTCACCCTCTTCTTTGTCCCCGCGCGAGCAGCCGCCGATCTCACACAACTCACATCGCTGTGTGCGATAGCCGCAAGCCACACAGAGCACCTGATGCGGCCTCCCGCCACCGGGATTTCTACATCTCAACGGTGGTTTTTGTGGTCAAAGGAAGAACTTGTATGGTACTGTTTGGGGCGGCTAGCACTAGCAGGAAGGAAACCTAGGCTCTGATACCATGTAGAGTTTCAGCAAATGGGTGGGTTAGGTCAGGGAAAAAATACTTATGCGTCGTGTTTAAATCTAAAGGATGAGGTGGTTACCAACGAAAGCACTTGTAAGTTAAAAATATAGCAAGAATTCAGAAATACAGTCAGCTGCAATACTCCTAACAGAACAAAACGCGCAGGGATGTCTGGTTACCTATTTCTGGGCGGCGTTTAGACGTGTTCCGCGTTCTTACGGGTGACGTGGAGGTCGGCGAGGGGACTGCTGTTGCAATGGGTGCCGGGGAAGCAGATCTTGGGGGGTCGGAGAAGGACATGCTGGGCGGTCGATGAAGTGTTCAGCGCGTCGGCCAAAGTAGAAGGTCGGTGAAGCAGATGATGTGCAGTGCACGGGGACGTCGATGTCGGCGAAGCTGGTCAGGTGCGGTGGTCGATAGAGTCGGCGAAAGAGATACGGTGCAGTGGACGTCGGAGTAGGTGCGGATCAAGCGGATAGGGCAGCCTCGAGGTTTGAAGCCGTGGCAGCTTGAACGGCGAAGTGCAGCGGTGATTTTCCGGTGCGGCGGCCGTGAAGGTGGGAGGTAGGTAAGAGGGGCGATTTCTCTGAGGGCTTGCGGGCAAAACTAGGGCGAAGCTGGGCGATAGAGGAGAAAAAGGGAATTTCGCAGTCCTTCTTTTGAGGGGAATAAATATTCGCAGATCTGAAACTTTGCGGCGCGAGATATTTGGGCGTTGGCGGGGAATTTTACCGCTCGATGAGATTAAATTTTGGCTGCAGTAAGTAATAATAATAAAAAATAGTAGGTCCTACTAGTAGTACTGTAAGTCTGTTCAGGAATCCAAGGGGGTCGAGGTAGAGGAATCCATTATGTGAATCCACATTTCAAAGTGTCAAAAAATTCTAAACTAAAATTTTCCTGTAAAAAAGACAAACTTTGATGCTGTAACACGACTACGTACAGCACATTTTTTGCCTTTTTTGTACACACCACACAAAATGTTTGTTTTCCACAAAAACTTATGAACGAACATAGGATGTCACAATGTATACCAAAAAAATTATGTTAGATTTTTTTAACATTTATATAATTGTTTTTTTATTATTTTCAATAATGGGTGCATGTGCACGCGTGTGCCAAAACGCCACCTCCAGGGGCTAGGAGTTTCTAAACTTCTTATTGCACATCAAATAAATTGTTGTTCAATCAATAATAATAATGTGTTTATGATTGTTACTCCCTTCCACCATTAATAAAGTCCACATCGGTTTCGTGTCAAACTTTGACTCGAGATTTAGGTACCCACATGATAGTGCTAGTATCATAGCTAGTATCATACACATTGGTCTCACAAAACTGCTGATGTGGCAGCTAATTAAGTAGGAGAGAGGAGATTAGTGTAACATAGGTAGATATTGTATCATAGCGCAAACAACGAGATACATGCTTAGGGTTAGGGGTAGATACATGATTTTTTTGGTTTGAATATGTCTAGACCTTATTTATCAACTCAACTGAATGCTTACTATATAACATAAGAAGACCTTGTTTTTTATTTTATTTTTTTAATTTTTATACGGATTTGAATCTTGGTCAAATCCTAGGTTTCACCAAGATTTGAATAAGTTTAAAACATGAATATGAAAAAGTAAGCATGCATGTATGCTTCTTAATTAATCACTTCAAAATGAAGCTCTTGGGAGGGTTTTTGAAATTTCCATGTTTGAAACCAAAAACCACATATCATCATGCTTGACTTCATGAGACAGAGTTTAGGGTTAGGGGGTAGATACATGATTTCTCTGGTTTGAATATGTCTAGACCTTGTTTATCAACTTAATTGAATGCTTACTATATAACATAAGAAGACTATGTGCCTTGGTTTTTCATTTTTTGTTTTTTTTTAAATTATGCCCATTTGAATCTTGGTCAAATCCTAGGTTTGACCATGATTTAAACAAGTTTAAAACCTGAATATGAAAAAGTAAGCATGTATCCTTCGTAGTCACTCCAAAATGAAGCTCAATCTTGAGAGGGTTTTTGAAATTTCCATGTTTGAAACCAAAAAACCACGTACTTATCTTCATGCTTGACTTCATAAGACAGAGTTAGGGGTTAGGGGTAGCTTGATACATGATTTTTCTGGTTTGAATATGTCTAGACCTTGTTTATCAACTTAATTGAATGCTTACTATATGACATAAGAAGACCTTGGTTTTCATTTTTTATACCCATTTGAATCTTGGTCAAATCATAGGTTTAACCAAGATTTGAACAAGTTTAAAACATGAATATGAAAAAGTAAGCACGTAAGTATGCTTCTTAGTCACTCCAAAATGAAGCTCTTGGGAGGGTTTTTGAAATTTCCATGCTTGAAACCAAAAACCACTTCTCTTCATGCATGCTTGACTTCATATATAAGACAGAGTTTAGGGTTAGGGGGTAGATACATGATTTTCCTAGTTTGAATATGTGTAGACCTTGTTTATCAACTTAATTGAATGCTTACTATATAAGATAAGAATACCTTGTTTTTTTGAATTTTTATACCCATTTGAATCTTGGTCAAATCCTTGGTTCCACCAAGATTTGAATAAGTTAAAAACATGAATATGAAAAAGTAAGCATGTATGCTTCTTAGTCACTTCAAAATGAAGCTCTTGGGAGGGTTTTTGAATTTCCATATTCAAAACCAAAAACCACATATCTTCATGCTTGACTTCATGAAACAGAGTTTAGGCTTAGGGGGTAGATACATGCATGATTTTTCTTGTTTGAATATGTCTAGACCTTGTTTATCAACTTAATTGAATGCCTACTATATAACATAAGAAGACCTTTTTTGTTTTTTTTGAATTTTTATACCATTTGAATCTTGGTCAAATCCTAGGTTTCACCAAGATTTGAATATGTTTAAAACATGAATATGAAAAAGTAAGCATGCATGTATGCTTCTTAATTAATCACTTCGAAATGAAGCTCTTGGGAGGGTTTTTGAAATTTCAATGTTTGAAACCAAAAACGACATATCTTCATGCATGCGCTTGACTTCATGAGATAGAGTTTAGGGTTAGGGGGTAGATACATGATTTCTCTGGTTTGAATATGTCTAGACCTTGTTTATCAACTTAATTGAATGCTTACTATATGACATAAGAAGACTATGTGCCTTGATTTTTCACTTTTTTCAATTTTTCCCACTTGAATCTTGGCCAAATCCTAGGTTTGACCATGATTTAAACAAGTTTAAAACATGAATATGAAAAATTAAGCATGTATCCTTCGTAGTCACTACAAAATGAAGCTCTTGAGAGGGTTTTTGAAATTTCCATGTTTGAAACCAAAAAACTGCGTACTTCTCTCCATGCTTGACTTCATATGACAGAGTTTGGGGATAGGGGTAGCTTGATACATGAATTTTCTGGTTTGAATATGTCTAGACCTTGTTTATCAACTTAATTGAATGCTTACTAGATGACATAAGATGACTATGTGCATTGGTTTTTCATTTTATTGTTTTTTTATTTTTATGCCAATTTGAATCTTGGTCAAATCCTAGGTTTGACCATGATTTAAACAAGTTTAAAAAATGAATATGAAAAATTAAGCATGTATCCTTCGTAGTCACTCCAAAATGAAGCTCGATCTTGAGAGGTTTTTGAAATTTCCATGTTTGAACCAAAAAACCACGTACTTCTCTTCATGCTAGACTTCATAAGATAGAGTTTGGGGTTAGGGGTAGCTTGATACATAAATTTTTTGGTTTGAATATGTCTAGACATTGTTTATCAACTTAATTGAATGCTTAATTACTAGATGACATAAGATGACTATGTGCATTGGTTTTTCATTTTTTTTTTGAATTTTTATGCCCATTTGAATCTTGGTCAAATCCTAGGTTTGACCATGATTTAATCAAGTTTAAAACATGAATATGAAAAATTAAGCATCTATCCTTCTTAGTCACTCCAATATGTAGCTCTTGGGAGGGTTTTTGAAATTTCCATGTTTGAAACCAAAAAACACTTCTCTTCATGCTTGTCTTCATAAGACAGAGTTTGGGGTTAGGGGTAGCTTGTTGATACATGATTTTTCTGGTTTGAATATGTCTAGACCTTGTTTATCAACTTAATTGAATGCTTACTAGATGACATAAGATGACTATGTGCATTGGTTTTTCATTTTATTGTTTTTTTGAATTTTTATGCCCATTTGAATCTTGGTCAAATCCTATGTTTGACCAAGATTTGAACAAGTTTAAATCATGAATATGAAAAATTAAGCATTTATCCTTCTTAGTCACTCCAAAATGTAGCTCGATCTTGAGAGGGTTTTTGAAATTTCCATGTTTGAAACCAAAAACAACTTCTCTTCATGCTTGACTTCATAAGACAGAGTTTAGGGTTAGGGGTAGATACATGATTTGTCTGGTTTGAATACGTCTAGACCTTGTTTATCAACTTTAATGCTTACTATATGACATAAGAAGACTGTGTGCTTTGGTTTTTCATTTTTCTTATATAAATTGTTTTAAGTGCTAATTTGTGTAGGTTGCACCGATTAATAGCCGACCGATTAAATCAGTTAATCGTCTGAATTCCGATTAATCGCTACTCCCAAGCCGGCCGAGCAGTTAACGATTACCGATTTCCTTAACATGTCTGGATGTATACTATCGTACATGGCATGCATTTGCCTAAGGCTAGTCATAGTGCTAGTATCATAACTAGTATCATGCAGATTAGTCCCACAAAAATGCTGATGTGGCAGCTAATTAAAGAGGAGAGAGAAGATTAGAGTAACATAGGTAGATACCATATCATAGCGCAAATAACGAGAAAAGTTAATGCTAAACAAATCTTGTACACAAATTTGCATTGAGATTCTAAAAAACAATAAATATAACATGACTATGATACTACTCCATGATAGTACCCACTATAGAGATAGTATCATGTAGTAGTATCATATGCATGATACTTACCACTATGGCTAGCCTAACGAACAGCATTGTATTGCTATTCTAGCCAACCTGATCGATCTGTCAAGCTTCATGCACGAGATGCCATGTTTAATTTACTCCCTCGCTCTGAACTTTAAACAGGACCAGGAGCATGAGGGCCACATTAACCCACGATCCTGAAAACTTGTTGGTCTATCCCGAGAAACGAGGAGGTTTAAGGAAACGAGGAGTCCAGCGCGTGCGGAAGGTGCTTTAATCGTGCGAGCATGCATGGGAAAAATGAGGAAACTAGCGATTACTTTCTCTCCTGCCAGTCTTATACCTTAATAAATGGGCAAACTGAGCACGTTGTAGCTAATCCTTTTATTAATTAAGCAGCAATATTAGTCAATAAGATTGCCTTATGTTTTTCCTCAGTTATCGCAAGCCCTTATTTGTAACCCGCAGAAGGAGCTCAGACGGGAGGATTCCCGTTTAGTTGACCGTTCCGTGCTGACGTGTGGGGCTAGTAGAAAGGGACCGCGTGGGACAGGACGAGACCGCGTTTGGTTGTACGTGAGCAGGAGCTGGGTTCTGTCTCTCTCGGCGCGAATTGGCATTTTTAAGAGCACCTTTTCCCCTCTCTCTCAAAAAAAAGAGCACCTTTTCCCCCTATGTCTCTTTGTCTTTTTCAACAAAATTAATATCAAATCTAGAGAAGCTTGCATTTATGTCTTTCTTCAATTATTTGTGCCTTTTGGCCCTCGTTGTTTGCCCAATATGGTAGCAAATCTAGTACTCCCTCTGGTCCATATGTATGTAGTTAAATCTAGAAGCAAATCTCCAGGGTAATGTACGCCAAATTCACAGTCATAGTAAATCTAGAAAACATAGTAGGGCCAACAAAATATAGTAGAATAGGGATCCCTCCCTAGATAATAAGCCGCATACACAGCAGCCAACATAGTAACAGGTTCGAGGTTCTTCACAACACCATCATACTAACAACATAACAACAAGGGATCCCTAGCTAACAACAAAATAGAAGCTGCTTTGCAGCAGCAGCACACGTCCAGGACTCCGCCTACCCCATCTGCCTCTGCCTCCACTTGTTGCTCCCCTTGGGAGCCTTGGGCTTGAGTGGAGGCATGCGCCCGGCGGAGATCTCCACCCGCTGGACGCTGCGGAGGTGCATGCCGAGCGCCTTGTGCTTGGCGCGGAAGGAGTAGGGGTTCACCGACGCGCCGACCTTGGGGAAGATGTTGCCGATGTTCTCGGCATGCGTGAGGAGGCAGTTGAAGTCAGTGCCGCTGAGTCTGCTAGTGCAGAAGGGGCACCTGTAGACACCCTTGGCGAAGTAGGAGACGTACTGGCCGACCTGCAGCCTCCGCAGCACCTGGCGAGTCTTGGTGTGATGGTCCTCGTCATCGCTGCCGACGTCGCTGCCAGACACCTGATCCATATCAAACGGGAACTATGAGTGAAGGAGTTGCAACGATGTCTAATGTGCATGATAACAAAGTAAGGAAAAACAGAGCCAGCCTCAGTTAGAGTGGAGACGATTATATGTCTACAGGGATGGTGTTAGCGAACCAAAGCTCATGCACAACAGATTTGTACACATCAATGGTTCGCTGAACCCACTCTGTAAAAATTGTGCCCAACGATTCATCATAGGCAAAGAAACAGATTCCAGATCTAAATTTGAACAGATTCCAGATTATTTGCAAAATTAAACGGTTGATATCTTTTGATTCGTGCATAAAATAACTGATTGAGATCCCATGATTACTTGGATAAATTAACTAATTCAGATCTCATTATTACTTGCATAAATTAACCAAACGGCCGAACTCCAAATCTTCAACGAAATCAAGAAGGGGTCAAAGCAAAATGGAATAAAATCGGCGCAAATATTAACCCAATACTCATCCATCTACAGATCGGCACTAATAGTTACTAGGGAACCAGCAAAAATAGGGTTCAAAGAGGAATGGGGAACAAAAAAAGGGAGCAAACCATAGTTACTCGTTCCATGGGTCGTCCATGCAGGTGTCGTAGGGGTTCGGAGGCGGGATGTACGGCACCTCCTCATAGGGGTCCCATCCCGGCGGGATCCGACCGCCACCGGCGGCAGCGACGGCCGTTGAGGGGACGTCATCGAAGAGGGAGGCGTCGCGCTTGGAGCCGACGGCGTCATGGACGATGGGATTCGCATTCTCCTTGCTCATCATCTCGCCGGCAGAGAGGGGGAGGGTTTTTCTCTTTGGAGAAGATGATGATGGGACGTGAGAGGAGGCATTGCATGAGCTAGTGAGAGAGACAGAGAGAGTGCGAGGAGGCATCTATAAAGGCGAGGGGTGGTTAATGCAACCCGCGTCCTACACGTCCACCATTGATCGTCTGCACGTCTTGGGCTTCTGCAACGCGACACGAGTCCACGATTGCACGTCTTCAACTTCTGCACCGCGACCCGCGTCTACGCGTCAACAATTGCACGTCTTCCACTTCTGCACCGCAACACGCGTACTCGAGTCTAACCCTGGAAATTTAGCATTTTTTGTGTGCTCAGTTTTCCCCTTGAGTACTAATACTGGGTAGTGCAATATACTCCGTACTCAGTTTCACCTCAAGTGGATGGTCAACAGATAGTCAACAAATGAGATTAACTAGTTAAATGAGTCAACAAATGGGATTATCAAGCTTACATATTCGTTTTCACGTGTTAAACTTGTCTAAATCTTGGTCAAACCTAGGATTTGATCAAGATTCAAATGGGCAGAAAATTCAAAAAAAAAACAAAAAAATGAAAAACCAAAGCACATAGTCTTGTTATGTCATATAGTAAGCATTACAGTTGATAAACAAGGTCTAGACATATTCACACCATACAAATAATGTATCTACCCTCTAACCCCTAAACTATGTCTTATGAAGTCAAGCATGAAGAGAAGTGGTTTTGGGTTTCAAACATGGAAATTTCAAAAACCTCCCAAAAACTTCATTTTAGAGTGACAAAGAAGGATACATGCTCCCCTTTTCATTTTCATGTTTTAAACTTGTACGTTTAAATCTTGGTCAATCCTAGGATTTGACCAAGATTCAAATGGGCATCAAAATTTAAAAAAACAGAAAAATGAAAAACCAAGGCACATAATTTTCTTATGTCATATAGTAAGCATTCAAGTTGATAAACAAGGTCTATAAATATTCAAACTAGACAAATCATGTATCTATACCCCTAACCCCTAAACTCTGTCTTATGAAGTCAAGCATGAAGAGAAGTGGTTTTGGGTTTCAAACATGAAAATATAAAAAAGCTTCATTTTAGAGTGACTAAGAAGGATCCATGCTTACCTTTGCATTTTCATCTTTTAAAATTGTTTAAATCATTGTCAAACCTAGGATTTTTCCAAGATACAAATGGGCACAAATTTAAAAAAAAATCAGAAAAATGAAAAACAAAAGCACATAGTCTTCTTGTGTCATATCGTAAGCATTCAAGTTGATAAACAAGGTCTAGATATATCCAAACCAGACAAATCATGTATCTACCCCCTGTCGATCTTATGAAGTCTAGTATGAAGAGAAGTCGTTTTGGGTTTCAAACATGGTAATTTCAAGAACATCCCAAAAGCTTCATTTTAGAGTGACTAAGAAGGATCAAGGCTTACGTTTTCATTTTCATGTTTTAAACTTGTTTAAATCGTGGTCAAATCTAGGATTTGACCAAGATTCAAATGGGCATAAAATAAAATAAACAGAAAAATGAAAAACCAAAGCACATAGTCTTCTTATGTCATATAGTAAACATTAACTTTGATAAACAAGGTCTAGACATATTCAAACTAGACAAATCATGTATCTACCCCCTAACCCCTAAACTCTATCTTATGAAGTCAAGCATGAAGAGAAGTGCATGGTTTTGGGTTTCAAACATGGAAATTTCAAAAAACTCCCAAAAACATCATTTTAGAGTGACTAAGAAGGATACATTCTTCCCTTTTCATTTTCATGTTTATACTTGTTTAAATCTTAGTCAAACCTAAGATTTTTCAAGATTCAAATTTGCATCAAAATTCCAAAAAAATCAGAAAATTGAAAAACCAAAGCACATAGTTTTCTTATGTCATATAGTAAGCATTTAAGTTGATAAACAAGGCCTAGACATATTCAAACAAGAAAAATCATGTATCTACCCCTACCCCTAAACTCTGTCTTGTGTAGTTAAGCATGAAGAGAAGTGGTTTTGGGTTTCAAACATGGAAATTTCAAAAACCTCCCAAAAGTTCATAAACAAGGTCTAGACATATTTTTTATTTTATGCCCATTTGAATCTTGGTCAAATCCTAGGTTTGACCATGATTTAAACAAGTTTAAAACCTGAATATGAAAAAGTAAGCATGTATCCTTCGTAGTCACTCCAAAATGAAGCTCGATCTTGAGAGGGTTTTTGAAATTTCCATGTTTGAAACTAAAAAACCACGTACTTATCTTCATGCTTGACTTCATAAGACAGAGTTAGGGGTTAGGGGTAGCTTGATACATGATTTTTCTGGTTTGAATATGTCTAGACCTTGTTTATCAACTTAATTGAATGCTTACTATATGACATAAAAATACTATGTGCCTTGATTTTCCATTTTTTATTTTTTCTGAATTTTTATGCCCATTTGAATCTTGGTCAAATCCTAGGTTTGGCCATGATTTAAACAAGTTTAAAACATGAATATGAAAAAATAAGCATATATCCTTCTTTAAGGATGGCAATGGGCAGGGTATGGGCAGGGTAAAGCAATACCATACCCATACCCATATAGTCAATGGGTACAAACTTCTACCCATACCCGTACCCATGGGTATAAAACTTTACCCATACCCATACCCGGCGGGTACCCGTACCCACTGGGTACCCGATGGGTAGGTTAAATTGTATACCAGTATCACAATTTTACATTTATTGATAACAAATATGATTTAAAAAAATTAATTATCTGAACTCAATAACAGGTAGTTGAGTACATAACAATTAATATAATATAAAACTCACATTCTCATATTCTAACTTATAAGTCAACAAAAGTAGACGTGTCACGTAAGAATTGGACAATAAACGGGCAGGGTATGGGTATACCCGCGGGTATGAGGTTATGCCCGTGCCCTGCCCATGACTTAACGGGCAGGGTATGGGTACGACCCATGGGCATAAAAGTGTACCCATACCCTGCCCATGCGGGTACGGTACCCGCGGGTACCCACACCCGTGGGTAAAATTGCCATCCTTATCCTTCTTAGTCACTCCAAAATGTAGATCTTGGTAGCATTTTTGAAATTTCCATGTTTGAAACCAAAAACCACTTCTCTTCATGCATGCTTGACTTCATAAGACAGAGTTTAGGGTTAGGGGTAGCTAGATACTTGATTTTTCTAGTTTGAATATGTCTAGACATTGTTTATCAACTTAATTGAATGCTTACTATATGACATAAGAAGACTATGTGCCTTGGTTTTTCATTTATTTTGATTTATTTTGAATTTTTATGCCCATTTGAATCTTGGTCAAATCCTAGGTTTGACCATGATTTAAACAAGTTTAAAACAAGAATATGAAAAATTAAGCATGTATCATTCTTAGTCACTCCAAAATGTAGCTTTTGGGAGGGTTTTTGAAATTTCCATGTTTGAAACCAAAAAACCGCGTACTTCTCTTCATGCTTGACTTCATAAGACAGAGTTTGGGGATAGGGGTAGCTTGATACATGAATTTTCTGGTTTGAATATGTCTAGACCTTGTTTATCAACTTAATTCAATGCTTACTAGATGACATAAGATGACTATGTGCATTGGTTTTTCATTTTATTGTTTTTTTTTAAATTTTTGTGCCCATTTGAATCTTGGTCAAATCCTAGGTTTGACCATGATTTAAACAAGTTTAAAACATGAATATGAAAAATTAAGCATGTATCCTTCGTAGTCACTCCAAAATGAAGCTCGATCTTGAGAGGGTTTTTGAAATTTCCATGTTTGAAACCAAAAAACCACGTACTTCTCTTCATGCTAGACTTCATAAGATAGAGTTTGGGGTTAGGGGTAGCTTGATACATAAATTTTCTGATATGAATATGTCTAGACATTGTTTATCAACTTAATTGAATACTTAATTACTAGATGACATAAGATGACTATGTGCATTGGTTTTTCATTTTTTTTGAATTTTTATGCCCATTTGAATCTTGGTCAAATCCTAGGTTTGACCATGATTTAATCAAGTTTAAAACATGAATATGAAAAATTAAGCATCTATCCTTCTTAGTCACTCCAATTGTAGCTCTTGGGAGGGGTTTTGAAATTTCCATGCTCTTGAAAACCAAAAACCACTTCTCTTCATGCATGCTTGACTTCATAAGACATAGTTTAGGGTTAGGGGGTATATAGATACATGATTTTCCTGCTAGTTTTAATATGTCTAGACCTTGTTTATCAATTTAATTGAATGCTCACTATATGACATGAGCAGACCTTGGTTTTAATTTTTTTTATACCCATTTGATTCTTAATTCGTCAACAAATCCTAGGTTTGTTGACCTAGATTTGAACAAGTTTAAAACATGAATATGAAAAGGTAAGCATGTATGCTTCTTAATTAGTCACTCCAAGATGAAGCTCTTGGGAGGGTTTTTGAAATTTCCATGATTGAAACCAAAAACCACTTCTCTTCATGCTTGACTTCGTAAGTCAGGGTTTAGGGATATATAGGGGGTAGATACATGATTTTTCTGGTTTGAATATGTCTAGAGCTTGTTTATCAACTTAATTGAATGCTTACTATATGACATAAGAAGACTATATTGTTTATCAACTTAATTGAATGCTTACTATATGACATAAGAAGACTATGTGCCTTGATTTTTCATTTTTTTTTAAATTTTGCCATTTGAATCTTGGTCAAATCCTAGGTTTGACCATGATTTAAACAAGTTTAAAACATGAATATGAAAAATTAAACATGTATCCTTCGTAGTCACTCCAAAATGAAGCTCGATCTTGAGAGGGTTTTTGAAATTTCCATGTTTGAAACCAAAAAACACGTACTTCTCTTCACGCTAGACTTCATAAGACAGAGTTTGGGGTTAGGGGTAGCTTGATACATAAATTTTCTGGTTTGAATATGTCTATACATTGTTTATCAACTTAATTGAATGCTTACTAGATCGATGACATAAGATGACTATGTGCATTGGTTTTTCATTCTTTTTGAATTTTTATGCCCATTTGAATCTTGGTCAAATCCTAGACTTGACCATGATTTAATCAAGTTTAAAACATGAATATGAAAAATTAAGCATATATCCTTCTTAGTCACTCCAATATGTAGCTCTTGGGAGGGTTTTTGAAATTTCCATGCTTGAAAACCAAAAACCACTTCTCTTCATGCATGCTTGACTTCATAAGACATAGTTTAGGGTTAGGGGGTAGATACATGATTTTCCTGCTAGTTTGAATATGTCTAGACCTTGTTTATCAATCTAATTGAATGCTTACTATATATGACATGAGCAGACCTTGGTTTTAATTTTTTTATACCCATTTGATTCTTCGTCAAATCCTAGGTTTGTTGACCTAGATTTGAACAAGTTTAAAACATGAATATGAAAAAAGTAAGCAGGTACGCTTCTTAATTAGTCACTCCAAAATGAAGCTCTTGGGAGGGTTTTTGAAATTTCCATGTTTGAAACCAAAAACCACTTCTTCTCTTCATGCTTGACTTCATAAGTCAGGGTTTACGGATATATAGGGGGTAGATACATGATTTTTCTGGTTTGATATGTCTAGACCTTGTTTATCAACTTAATTGAATGCTTACTATATGACATAAAAGACTATGTGTCTTGATTTTTCATTTTTTTAAATTATGCCCATTTGAATCTTGGTCAAATCCTAGGTTTGACCATGATTTACTCAAGTTTAAAACATGAATATGAAAATTAAGCATGTATCATTCATAGTCACTCCAAAATGAAGCTCTTAAGAGGGTTTTTGAAATTTCCATGTTTGAAACCAAAAAACCATGTACTTCTCTTCATGCTTGACTTCATAAGACAGAGTTTGGGGTTAGGGGTAGCTTGATACATGATTTTTCTCGTTTGAATATGTCTAGACCTTGTTATCAACTTAATTGAATGCTTACTATATATATGACATAAGAAGACTGTGTGCTTTGGTTTTTCATTTTTCTGATTTTTTTTCTTTTTGATGCCCATTTGAATCTTGGTCAGATCCTAGGTTTGACCAAGATTTAAACAAGTTTAAAACATGAAAATGAAAAGGGAAGCATTTATCCTTCTTAGTCACTTTAAATGAAGTTGTTGGGAGGTTTTTGAAATTTCCATGTTTGAAACCCAAAACCACTTCTCTTCATGCTTGACTTCATAAGACAGAGTTTATGTTTATGGGTAGATACATGATTTGTATGGTTTGAATGTGTGTAGACCTTGTTTATCAACTTGAATGCTTACTATATGACATAAGAAAACTACGTATGTGCTTTGGTTTTTCATTTTTTTGTTTTTATTTTTGAATTTTTCGCCCATTTGTATCTCTGTCAAATCATAGGTTTGACCAAGATTTAAACAAGTTTAACACGTGAAAACGAAAAGGTAAGCATGGATCCTTCTTAGTCACTCCAAAATGTACCAATTGATAGATGTGTTAACTTTGCTTCATGGAAAAAATAATGTCATGTAAATGAGTTAACTTGGATTTCCTACCCTTGAATCCATAGGAAACTTTGTTCTAATGCACTATAATAATCAACCGAGGTTTTTACACCAACAGGTCTGTCACTTACGTGTGGTGCTCATGCGTGAGGTCCCACACTTCAGTGAGTACAAGTCACGTGCAATAGGTACGCAAACTCCCAGCCATTTTCTTTGTCAAGAGAAGACGCATCAGGATGCGTATTGGAAGTCTCTGGGTCCTTCAGGATCCTTCGGTTGTCCCTCTCACAAAAAAATCTCTCATTCTCGGCCTCGCTCGACTCGCTCGCTCGCACCTCCTGCTCACTAACAAACCCTGCACAACAGTCAACATCATCGCCCGAAAAAGGGGAGACACCATAATGCTCTCCCTCCTTCTTCTCTCCTTCCGAGTTTCTCTCGACGGGCAAACACATATGTGCTGCATAGTAGAGTAATAATAAAAAGGTACGTAGAAAAATCGACCTACGAATCTATAATTAAATAGGTTAAACTAGGGTTTTGCCTAGTACTACAGATCAAGGTTCAAAAAAATCCAACTACGGGGTTCGAACAACCCCATTTCTAATCAAAGAATTTTTTTGACATCATCCAAATGGCCTCAAACTATAGCATGGGCGGATCCAGACTATAGCCAAGTGGGGCAGCCGCCCCCACTCAATTTTTCTGAAACCTTGTACTGTACTTAGAAATATGTTAAGCTAAAGGCTGGTTTGCCCGCACTTAGAAATGAAATTTCCATGTTTGAAACCAAAAACCACATCTCTTGATGCTTGACTTCATAAGTCAGAGTTTAGGGATAGGGGGTAGATACATGATTTTTCTGGTTGAATATGTCTAAACCTTGTTTATCAACTTGAATGCTTACTATATGACATACGAAGACTATTTGCTAACGGAGGGAGTAAGCACTCTAGCTATGAAAAGTACCAAACGATGCATACCAAAATGATTTTTTGCATCACTTATCATATGTTTGCCCATTTGAATCTTGTCAAATCCTAGATTTGACCAAGATAATTTAAACAAGTTTAAAACATGAAAATGAAAAAAGGGAAGCTTGTATTCTTAGTCACTCTAAAATGAAGTTTGGGGAGGTTTTTGAAATTTCCATGTTTGAAACCAAAAACCACTTCTCTTCATGCATGCCTTGACTTCATAAGACAGAGTTTAGGGTTAGGGGTAGCTAGATACTTGATTTTTCTGGTTTGAATATGTCTAGACATTGTTTATCAACTTAATTGAATGCGTACTATATGACATAAGAAGACTATGTGCCTTGGTTTTTCATTTATTTTGATTTATTTTGAATTTTTATGCCCATTTGAATCTTGGTCAAATCCTAGGTTTGACCATGATTTAAACAAGTTTAAAACATGAATATGAAAAATTAAGCATGTATCATTCTTAGTCACTCCAAAATGTAGCTTTTGGGAGGGTTTTTGAAATTTCCATGTTTGAAACCAAAAAACCGCGTACTTCTCTTCATGCCTGACTTCATAAGACAGAGTTTGGGGATAGGCCGGGGTAGCTTGATACATGAATTTTCTGGTTTGAATATGTCTAGACCTTGTTTATCAACTTAATTGAATGCTTACTAGATGACATAAGATGACTATGTGCATTGGTTTTTCATTTTATTGTTTTTTTTTAATTTTTATGCCCATTTGAATCTTGGTCAAATCCTAGGTTTGACCATGATTTAAACAAGTTTATAACATGAATATGAATAATTAAGCATGTATCCTTCGTAGTCACTCCAAAATGAAGCTCGATCTTGAGAGGGTTTTTGAAATTTCCATGTTTGAAACCAAAAAACCACGTACTTCTCTTCATGCTAGACTTCATAAGATAGAGTTTGGGGTTAGGGGTAGCTTGATACATAAATTTTCTGGTTTGAATATGTCTAGACATTGTTTATCAACTTAATTGAATACTTAATTACTAGATGGCATAAGATGACTATGTGCATTGGTTTTTCATTTTTTTTGAATTTTTATGCCCATTTGAATCTTGGTCAAATCCTAGGCTTGACCATGATTTAATCAAGTTTAAAACATGAATATGAAAAATTAAGCATATATCCTTCTTAGTCACTCCAATATGTAGCTCTTGGGAGGGTTTGTGAAATTTCCATGCTTGAAAACCAAAAACCACTTCTCTTCATGCATGCTTGACTTCATAAGACATAGTTTAGGGTTAGGGGGTAGATAGATGATTTTTCTGCTAGTTTGAATATGTCTAGACCTTGTTTATCAATCTAATTGAATGCTTACTATATATGACATGAGCAGACCTTGGTTTTAATTTTTTTATACCCATTTGATTCTTCGTCAAATCCTAGGTTTGTTGACCTAGATTTGAACAAGTTTAAAACATGAATATGAAAAAAGTAAGTAGGTACGCTTCTTAATTAGTCACTCCAAAATGAAGCTCTTGGGAGGGTTTTTGAAATTTCCATGTTTGAAACCAAAAACCACTTCTTCTCTTCATGCTTGACTTCATAAGTCAGGGTTTACGGATATATAGGGGGTAGATACATGATTTTTCTGGTTTGATATGTCTAGACCTTGTTTATCAACTTAATTGAATGCTTACTATATGACATAAAAGACTATGTGTCTTGATTTTTCATTTTTTTAAATTATGCCCATTTGAATCTTGGTCAAATCCTAGGTTTGACCATGATTTAAACAAGTTTAAAACATGAATATGAAAATTAAGCATGTATCCTTCATAGTCACTCCAAAATGAAGCTCTTGAGAGGGTTTTTGAAATTTCCATGTTTGAAACCAAAAAACCACGTACTTCTGTTCATGCTTGACTTCATAAGACAGAGTTTGGGGTTAGGGGTAGCTTGATACATGATTTTTCTCGTTTGAATATGTCTAGACCTTGTTATCAACTTAACTGAATGCTTATTATATATATGACATAAGAAGACTATGTGCATTGGTTTTTCATTTTATTGTTTTTTTTTAATTTCATGCCCATTTGAATCTTGGTCAAATCCTAAGTTTGACCATGATTTAAACAAGTTGAAAACATGAATATGGAAAATAAAGCATATATCCTTCTTAGTCACTCCAAAATGAAGCTCTTGGGAGGGTTTTTGAAATTTCCATGTTTGAAACCAGCCAAAAACCACATATCTTCATGCTTGACTTCATGAGACACAATTTAGGGTTAGGGGGTAGATACATGATTTCTCTGGTTTGAATATGTCTAGACCTTGTTTATCAACTTAATTGAATGCTTACTATATGACATAAGAAGACCAAGTGCCTTGATTTTTAATTTTTTTAAATTATGCCCATTTGAATCTTGGTCAAATCCTAGGTACGACCATGATTTAAACAAGTTTAAAACATGAATATGAATATTAAGCATGTATCCTTCGTAGTCACTACAAAATGAAGCTCTTGAGAGGGTTTTTGAAATTTCCATGTTTGAAACCAAAAAACCACGTACTTCTCTTCATGCTTGACTTCATAAGACAGAGTTTGGGGTTAGGGGTAGCTTGATACATGACTTTTCTCGTTTGAATATGTCTAGACCTTGTTATCAACTTAATTGAATGCTTACTATATATATGACATAAGAAGACTATGTGCATTGGTTTTTCATTTTATTGTTTTTTTAATTTTATGCCCATTTGAATCTTGGTCAAATCCTAGGCTTGACCATGATTTAAACAAGTTTAAAACATAAATATGAAAAATTAAGCATCTATCCTTCTTAGCCACTCCAAATTGTAGCTCTTGGGAGGGTTTTTGAAATTTCCATGTTTGAAACCAAAAACCACATCTCTTGATGCTTGACTTCATAAGTCAGAGTTTAGGGATAGGGGGTAGATACATGATTTTTCTGGTTGAATATGTCTAAACCTTGTTTATCAACTTGAATGCTTACTATATGACATACGAAGACTATTTGCTAACGGAGGGAGTAAGCACTCTAGCTATGAAAAGTACCAAATGATGCATACCAAATTGATTTTTTTAGAGGAATACTAGTTCAGATTATATAATTTTATATTAGCAGGCCAAATTGAACCCCGTAGTTGGATTTTCAGAAATTGATCCGTAGTACTGGGCAAAACCCTAGTTTAGCTTATTTAATAATAGATTTGTAGGTCGATTTTTTTACGTTATTATTATTATTACTAGGCAGCACATGTGTTTGCCCGTCCAGTGAAACTCTTTCATTTCATTTTTCTTTTCCGCAAGGTCGGGAGTCGGAGGAAGAGGGATCACACGAGAGGAGACGAAGGGAGAGCAGTCACGGGGCCCCACTTATTTATGGTGTCTATCCTTTTTCTGGTGATATTGACTATTGTGCAGGGTTGTCAGTGCGCAGGGGGGTGCGACTCGTGCGAGCAAGCGAGAATGGCCGAGAATGAGAGAGATTTTTTTTTAGAGGGACAACCGAACGATCCTGAAGGACCCAGATTTCCAATACGCATCAGAGCGCAGTTTACAGCAGGACACAAAATTAACAGGAAATTACGTCTAAATCCCTAAGATTTACATGGTAGACCCCATGCTGAAAGCAAGAAATGCGATCGAGTCCTTAACAGCCACCGTCCGGATTGATCCTCGTCCCAGCCAGGGACGAACCACTTGGCGCGACCAAATCGCCATGGCTACGTGAGCACGCACACCATGGCCTACGAGCTGAGCTAGAAACGACCTGCCAAAACCGGCAGCCAACGGAGGTGGATAATTGGAGAGAGAGAGAGTGTGTGTGTGTGTGTTGATGCCTCTCTCTTGACAAAGAAGATGGCTGGGAGTTTGCCTACCTAGCGTACGTGACTTGTGCTCACTGAAGTGTGGGACCTTACGCACGTGACAGACTTGTTGCTCTAATAACTCGGGTGATCATTATACTGTATTAGTACATAGTTTCCTATGGATCCTTCTTAGTCACTCCAAAATGAAGCTCTTTGGGAGGGTTTTTGAAATTTCCATGTTTGAAACCAAAAACCACATATCTTCATGCGCTTGACTTCATGAGACAGAGTTTAGGGTTAGGGGGCAGATACATGATTTCTCTGGTTTGAATATGTCTAGACCTTGTTTATCAACTTAATTGAATGCTTACTATATGACATAAGAAGACTATGTGCCTTGATTTTTCATTTTTTTCAAATTTTGCCATTTGAATCTTGGTCAAATCCTAGGTTTGACCATGATTTAAACAAGTTTAAAACATGAATATGAAAAATTAAACATGTATCCTTCGTAGTCACTCCAAAATGAAGCTCTTGAGAGGGTTTTTGAAATTTCCATGTTTGAAACCAAAAAACCGCGTACTTCTCTTCATGCTTGACTTCATAAGACAGAGTTTCGGGATAAGGGTAGCTTGATACATGAATTTTCTGGTTTGAATATGTCTAGACCTTGTTTATCAACTTACACTACAAGAAAAGTTGCCATGGCCGACGAAGTTGAAGTCGCGCCGTGGTTGCTGGTGTACCATGGCCGACGATTTTGGGTCTGTCCGTTGTGCATGTCAAAACGTTTTTTTTCTCGTTTTTGAGGCCACCTAGCCCGACGAAACCGGCCAAAACGTTGCGTATGGTGGCCCAGGACGTGGTGCATCTCGAATTCTCTGGTTCGCCGGCCGAGTCAACGCAAATCCGCACCGCCGAGGGATGTAGGGCCGAGATGGCAGCCTCTGTGGCATTGTTTTTTTTCTCGATCGTGCCATCTCGTTCAACGCTCTCCGATCGATCCGTTTATGATGCAGGATCATGGGTCCCGCATGTCATCCTCTATGAACCAAAATTCTTTCTATTCTTGGATTTTTTTGACCCCCTGATTTCTGGCTACTTCCTTTTTCTTTTGATCCCTTGCCGCCTTGGAAACGTTGACACCGCTGCTGCTAAATGGGACCCGAATGTCATCCTCTATGTGCAATCAACTTTCTTTTCTTGGAGTTTTTTTTGGCACCTCAAATTTGGTCACTTGCCTTTTTCTTTCGATCCCCTGCCGCCTCTCAAACGGTGATACCGCTGCTGGTAAATGGGACCCGCATGTCATCCTCTATGTACTATAAAACTTTCTGTTCTTGGATTTTTTTTGGCACCTCATATTTGGTCACTTACCTTTTTCTTTCGATCCCCTGCCACCTCTCAAACGGTGAGACCGCTGCTGCTAAATGGGACCCGCATGTCATCCTCTATGTACTATAAAACTTTCTTTTCTTGGATTTTTTTTGGAACCTCATATTTGGTCACTTGCCTTTTTCTTTCGATCCCGTGCAGCCTCTCAAACGGTGATACTGCTGCTGCTAAATGGGGCCCGCATGTCATCCTCTATGTACAATCAAGTTTCTTTTCTTGAATTATTTTTGGCTCCTGATATTTGGTCACTTGCATTTTTCTTTCGATCTCATGCCACGTTGAGGACCCTGCAGGCTCATGGGACCCGCATGTCATCCTCTATGTACTATAAAACTTTCTTTTCTTGGATTCTTTCTGGCACCTCATATTTGGTCACTTGCCTTTTTCTTTCGATCCCCTGCTGCTTCTCAAACGGTGATACCGCTGCTGCTAATTGGGACCCGCATGTCATCCTCTATGTACAATCAAGTTTCTTTTCTTGAATTATTTTTGGCTCCTGGTATTTGGTCACTTGCCTTTTTCTTTCGATCTCATGCCACGTTGAGGACCCTGCTGGCTCATGGGACCCGCATGTCATCCTCTATGTGCTATAAAAGTTTATTTTCTTGGGTTTTTTTCACCCTCTGATTTTTGGCTATTTCCTTTTTCTTTTGATCCCCTGCCGCCTTGGAAACGTTGAGTAAGCTGCTGACTCATGGGACCCGCATGTCATCATCTATGTACAATCAACTTTCTTTTTCTTTTGATCTCAAGCCGCATTTGAAACGTTGAGGCCGCTGCTGCTAATTGGGACCCGCATGTCATCCTCTATGTACAATAAAGTTTTTTTTTCTTGGATTATCTTTGGCTCCTGATATTTTGTCACTTGCCTTTTTCTTTCGATCTCATGCTGCCTTTGAAATGTTGAGTAAGCTGCTGGCTCATGGGTCCCGCATGTCATCCTCTACGAACAATAAAAGTTTCCTTTCTTGGAGTTATTTTTGACCCCTAATTTCTGGCTATTTGCCTTTTTCTTTTGATCTCCTGCCGACGCTGTTGGCAGGTCGGTCCCACATGTCATCCTCTGTGAACAATAAAAGTTTCCTTTGATGGATTTATTTTGAACCCCTAATTAATTTCGGGATATTTCCTTTTTTTCCTTTGATCCCCTGCCGCCTTGGAATCGTTGAGGATGCTGCTGCCTCATGGGTCCCGCATGTCATCCTCTCAGAACGGTAAATGTTTTTTCTTGGATTTTGTTTACCAAATGATTTTTGGCTAATTTTTCTTTCGATCTCCTGCCGCCTTTAAAACGTTGAGGACGCTGCTGGCTCACGGGTCCCACATGTCAGCCTCTATGAACAATAAACGCTGAGGATGCTGCTGCCTCATGGGTCCCGCATGTCATCCTCTTAGAACGAAAATGTTTATTTTCTTGGATTTTGTACCAACATATTTTTCGTTTATTTTTTCTTTCCATCCCCTGCCGCCTTTAAAATGTTGACGACGCTGCTGGCTCATGGGTCCCCGATGTCAGCCTCCCCGTACAAGAAACATATGATATCTTGACTATTTTGCAGACAATAAACAGTGTATTGCGCTCTGAGCTATTTCAAACGGAAAATTAAATCTTTATTTTTACATAAACAAACTTATATGTTGAATCTCCTTGTTTTTTTTGTCTTTGCGAAGCATAGTACTTTCCTGTTTTTTTTAGAAAATTCAGGACTTTCCTGTTTTGGAGTGGGCTGAAATTGTACGAGTCAAAAGGCCAAGCAGGATAGTTCGAAGGCCCAGATGTCCAGATGCAGCCCAATTGAAATCTTTCTTCTTGGATTTTTTTCACCCCCCGATTTCTGGCTACTTCATTTTTCTTTTGGTTCTGTGTCGCCTTGGAAACGTTGAGACCGCTGCTGCAAAATGGGACCCACATGTCATCCTCTACGTACAATAAAATTTCTTTTCTTGGATTTTTTTTGGCTCCTGATATTTGGTCACTTGCCTTTTTCTTTCGATCCCGTGCAGCCTCTCAAACGGTGATACCGCTGCTGCTAAATGGGACCCGCATGTCATCCTCTATGTACAATCAAGTTTCTTTTCTTGAATTATTTTTGGCTCCTGATATTTGGTCACTTGCCTTTTTCTTTCGATCTCATGTCACGTTTGAAACGTTGAGGAACCTGCAGGATCATGGGACCCGCATGTCATCCTCTATGTACTACAAAACTTTCTTTTCTTGAATTATTTTTGGCTCCTCATATTTGGTCACTTGCCTTTTTCTTTCGATCTCATACCACGTTTGAAACGTTGAGGAACCTGCTGGCTCATGGGACCCGCATGTCATCCTCTATGTACTATAAAAGTTCATTTTCTTTGTTTTTTTTCACCCTCTGATTTTTGGCTATTTCCTTTTTCTTTTGACCCCCTGCCGCCTTGGAAACGTTGAGTAAGCTGCTAGCTCATGGGACCCGCATGTCATCCTCTATGTCCATCAACTTTATTTTCTTGGATTTTTTTGACCCCCTAATTTCTGGCTACTTTCTTTTTGTTTTGATCTCAAGCCGCATTTGAAACGTTGGGACCGCTGCTGCAAAATGGGACCCGCATGTCATCCTCTATGTAAATAAAGTTTCTATTCTTGGATTATCTTTGGCTCCTGATATTTTGTCACTTGCCTTTTTCTTTCGATCTCATGCCGCCTTTGAAACTTTAAGTAAGCTGCTGGCTCATGGGTCCCGCATGTCATCCTCTACGAACAATAAAAGTTTCCTTTCTTGGAGTTATTTTTTACCCCTAATTTCTGGCTACTTGCTTTTTTCTTTTGATCTCATGCCCCCTTTGAAACGTTGAGAACGCTGTTCGTAGGTCGGTCCCACATGCCATCCTCTATGAACAATAAAACTTTCCTTTGATGGATTTATTTTGAACCCCTAATTAATTTCTGGATATTTCCTTTTTTTCTTTTGATCCCCTGCAGCCTTGGAATCGTTGAGGATGCTGCTGCCTCATGGGTCCCGCATGTCATCCTCTCAGAACGGTAAATGTTTTTTTTCTTGAATTTTGAAAAGAAAATGATTTTTGGCTTATTTTTTCTTTCGATCTCCTGCCGCCTTTAAAACGTTGAGGACGCTACTGGCTCACAGGTCCCACATGTCAGCCTCTAACATTAAACGCTGAGGATGCTGCTGCATCATGGGTCCCGCATGTTATCCTCTCGGAACGAAAATGTTTCTTTTCTTGGATTTTGTACCAACAGATTTTTGGTTTATTTTTTCTTTCCATCCCTGCCACCTTTAAAACATTGACGACGCTGCTGGCGCATGGGTCCTCAATGTCAGCCTCCCCGTATAAGAAACATGTGATATCTTGATTATTTTGCAGATAATAAACAGTGTATTTTGCTCTGAGCTATTGCAAAGGGATAAATTAAATCTTTATTTTTACATAAACAAACTTATATGTTGAATCTCCTTGTTTTTTTTTGTTTTTGTGAGGCATAGGACTTTCCTGTTTTGGAATGGGCTAAAATTGTACGAATCAAAAGGCGTCCAGCGGGATAGTTTGAAGGCCCAGATGGCCAGAAGCAGCCCAATTGAAATATTCCTTTTCTTGGATTTTTTGACACCCTTATTTCTGGCTACTTCCTTTTTCTTTTGGTCATGTGCAGCCTTGGAAACATTGAGACCGCGGCTGCAACATGGGACCCGCATGTCATCCTCTATGTACGATAGAAGTTTCTTTTCTTGGATTATTTTTCGCTCCTGATATTTGGCACTTGTCTTTTTCTTTCGATCTAATGCTGACTTTGAAACCTTCAAACCGGTGCTGCAAAATGGGACCCGCATGTCATTCTCTATGCACAATAAAGTTTCTTTCCTTAGATTATTTTTGGCTCCTGATATTTGGTCACTTTCCTTTTCATTTCGATCTCATGCCGCCTTAGAAACGTTGAGGAAGCTACTGGCTCATGGGTCCCACATGTCATACTCTATGAACAATAAAAGTGTCCTAAATTGGATTTATTTTTTACCCCTAATTTCTGGCTATTTGCCGTTTTCTTTTGATCCCCTGCCCCCTTTGAAACGATGAGGATGCTACTGGCTGGTCGGTCCCACATCCTCTATGAACAATAAAAGTTTCCTATGATGGATTTATTTTTAACCCCTTTTGATCCCCTGCCGCCTTGGAATCGTTGAGGATGTTGCTGCCTCATGGGTCCCGCAT
Organism: Lolium perenne; assembly: GCF_019359855.2. Taxonomy (NCBI): domain Eukaryota; kingdom Viridiplantae; phylum Streptophyta; class Magnoliopsida; order Poales; family Poaceae; genus Lolium; species Lolium perenne. The sequence continues at coordinate 353,141,536 of NC_067246.2, forward strand.
GTCAGCCTCTCAGAACGGTAAATGCTTCTTTTCTTGGATTTTTTTACCAACTGATTTTTGGCCTTTGTCTTTCGATCTCCTGCCGCCTTTAACACGTTGGGGACGCTGCCGGCTCATGGGTCCCGCATGTCAGCCTCTATGAACGATAAACAATTCTTTTCTTGTAGTTATTTTGACCCCTAATTTCTTGCTAATTTGCCTTTTTTTTGGATCCCGTGCCACCTTGGAAACATTGAGGATGCTGCTGCCACATGGGTCCCGCATGTCAATTCCCTCAGAATGATAAATGTTTCTTTTCTTCGATTTTTTTACTAACTGATTTTTGATTTATTTTTTCTTTCGATCCCCTGCCGCATTTAAAACTTTGACGACGCTGCTGGCTCATGGGTCCCGATGTCAGCCTCCCCGTACAAGAAACATGTGATATCTTGTTTATTTTGCAGACAATAAAAAGTGTATTTCGCTCTGAGCTATTACAAACGGATAAATTATATCTTTATTTTTACGTAAACAAACTAATATGTTGAATCTCCTTGTTTTTGTTTTGTTTTTGCGAAGCATAGGACTTTCCTGTTTTTGGAGTGGGCTGAAATTGTACGAGTCAAAAGGCGTCCAGCAGGTTAGAAAGCCCAGATGGCCATGCAGCCCCAGCAGGGATACATTCTTTTTCTTTTGGTCCTGTGCCGCCTTGGAAACGTTGAGGACGCTCCTGCCTCGTGGGACCCGCATGTCATCCTCTATGAACTATAAAAGTTTCCTTTCTTGGATTTTTTTTCACCCTCTGATTTTTGGCTATTTCCTTTTTCTTTTGTTCCCCTGCCGCCTTGGAAACGTTGAGTAAGCTGCCCCCTTGGGACCCGCATGTCATCCTCTATGTACAATAAACTTTCTTTTCTTGGAGTTTTTTCCCCCTAATTTCTGGCTACTTTATTTTTGACCCTTAATTTCTGGCTATTTGCCTTTTTTCGATCGCCTGCCACCTTAGAAACGTTGAGGACGCTGCTGGCTCATGGGTCCCACATGTCAGCCTCTTTGTACGATAAAAGTTTCTTTTGCTGGATTTATTTTTGACCCCTAATTTCTGGCTATTTGCCTTTTTCTTTCGAGCTCCACCGCCTTTGAAACGTTGATGACGCTGCTGCAAATTGGGTCCAATATGTCAGCATCTATGTGCGATAAACCTTTCCTTTCTTGGATTTTTTTTTGGACACCTGATTTCGAGCTACTTGCCTTTTTCTTTCGATCTCCTGCCCCCTTTGAGAAACGTCGAGAACGATGCTGGTTCATGGGTCCCACATGTCATCCTCTCTGAATGATAAATGTTGTGGCCGTGGCTGCAAGATAGGTCCCACATGTCAGCATGACTGTTGAATAAACGTTTCCTTTCTCGAATTTATATTTGACCCCTGATTTCGGGCTACTTTGCCATTTCTTTCGATCCCCTGCCGCCTTGTCAACGTTGAGGACACTGCTGCAAAATAGGTCCCACATATCATCCTCTATGTAGAATAAATGTTTCCTTTCTTGGATTTTTTTTCTTTCGATCTCTGGCCGCATTTCAATGATGAGGACGCAGGTATTGGGCCGTTATCTCCTGAGCTAGTAGGCCCACGTAAATTACCATGTAGATTGCCGTACAGTACGAGTACTTTTTTTCTATCCTGAAATCTAACCGGCGGGCGCGTGCCAGACGTACGTCCCGGGCACAACTGATGCGTAAGCTATCTGATATCAGGTGCCGTTTTCTGAAAAATGTAACTTTTAAACCGTGCGGCGGAATTACAATCCGTTTTCACTTCTACAATCCCCACGACGAGAGCTTCGAAACTAGACCACATTTTCATATGTTTCGACGAATTTTATAAACAAGCAACTTTGATGCGCGACAAAGCAATTTTGTTATGCAGCAAAATAACTTTGGTATGTGACAAAGCAACTTTGATATGCAACTAACATATGCACTTTTGGGTACACGAAGTCACAACTTTGATGCCCGACAATAATTTTGGTGTCAATCGGAGCATTTTCAATGTGTGACGAAGGAACTTAAGTGCCCCGCATAGCAACTTTGGCGCCCGGCGACGTAGTTTTTTAACCTTGCAGAGCAACTTTGGCGTCCGACCGAGCAAATTTAGTGTCCTGCAGAGCAACTTTGGTGCCCAAGAGCACCAAATCTCTTAGGCATTTGCGCCTAATAGCCCGAGCTTAGCTAATTTTTGAAGAAAAAAAGATGTCCATTGTGGTATTCAGGACAAAGATCTTCATGTCTGCTACTCCACCAAACAACAGACCAGCATGTATTCATCACAATACGGGTAGCTAATTTGTGAAAAATATGTTCAGCAGGGGATTCAAACAAAGATCTTCATCTCTGCAAAATTTTGATTTCACCAAAAACCGAACAGCGAATGTTCATGAGGTTAAGCTCACGAACACTATGTTTTCTCTATAAAATAAGGTCACCATCCGTCTCTTATTTCTCAAGGAAAAACAGGTGGAAGTGTTGGGACGAACCACATGGGTGCTTCAGCTCTATGTTCAATCTTCTCTTTTTTGTACTGCAATCTTGAGCCTATGGCAGGACCTCCATTGACGTGCATTCTGCACCAATTTGGCCTTGGACGTATCCATGTATCACGGGCGCGATTGTGGGTAGCAAAGACACAGTCAGGTTTGAACAATTGGAAATCTGGTTCTGCAGCCTCTGCGTCGATTGGCGGGGGTAGCATGAAAATTGGGTGATTGAGTCCAAGAAATAAAGAATGCCCCTTCAAATTGTTCAATCTTTCCCACCTTGCCTCTTCTACAGTGTCCAAGGTATGGGCAGATCTCAAGAAAACGTAGCATCGTACCAAAGGATAAGACCTCAGCTTGTTACCCATATGTAATATTGGAGGACCGAGGATGGGCCGATAACCCTTAACCTGAATCCACGCGAGATCGTATTCACGGTAATGGACTCTGCTCTCATTGGTGCCAGGAACCAAGTGCGCTGGTCAGAAAATCCAAGAAATACATCTTCATCTTCATCATTATGATTATCACCATCATTATCTAATTCTTCATCATCTAATTCTTCTTCATCTAATTCGTCTTCTTCTAATTCTTCTTCTTCTAATTCTTCTACATCAGCATCGTTATCTTCATCGGCACCTCCATCGCCTTGAGCGACATTTTCTTCATCATCTTCCATGACAGCATCTCCCTCGATTTGAGCTAAAATTGTAGCCGCTTCTGCTTCTTCATCTTCAATGACAGGGGCATCAATGAGACGCGGGGCTGCATGTGTCCCTGCAATGCACAAAGATCAACCACAATGCAGCAAGTAGGAACTACACTGTAAATTATCTCTTCTCTTCTATCTTCTATCTTCTATCTTCTACTACTATAAGGCACCAGTTTTGAACAAGACATGTAGCAGAAATTCCAACTGTTGGTGTCCAAAATCTAACGGTTGGGATTAGAGGTATTCGCGTGAAAAAAATACCACACCAGTGTCCACGTGTTTCTAGAACCGTCATGTTTCCATTATGAAGAAAAATCAGAGCAGTCTCACACCGATATCACACGTCCCACTTGATAGTGATTAAGAAAGGTTACAATTTTTTGTTCATATTTCTAAACTGTATGCTCACACTTATTTTGATGGTATAACCAAATTACTAGTTGTATTGAAAGTTTGAACAACATTTAGAACGCAACTTACATCAGTATTGTGAATCGTAATTGGTCCAACATGTGCAGCATGCCATTTACTAGTTAAGACATAAAACAAAGACTCACCACAGGTATATGGTTCCCAAACCCGAACATCTCCATACGGATATGTAACTGCGTATACACGATGCAGGTGTGAACTTGTACCATATCCAGGAATGCCCATGGCATCGACATAGCTGGTTCCTTCAAAGAATTTGGGGTTTCCCAGGATCTTCCACTCCTTTTCTAGGGGCACTTGTAGGATAGCGATCAAGTAGTCAAATACAATGATTACCTCGTAATGCCATGGCCCTGCTAGATCATCTTTGTATGGCCTCTTGACGATTCGTACTTTGAGCAGTTCCAAACTTTTATCTATTTTGTATTTGAAGAGGAATGGTGAGCTGGCATTCCACCATTCACGAGTAGGGCCCAAAGAAATTCCTGCATCTTGCAGAGATGGAAGAGGTATAATAATATCTGATATGTATATGTTGCGGATCGTCAAGTGCCCGTCCTGCTGGACAAATGCCACCCAGTCGCCGTTACAACCCACCCAGTGCATGGGTCCATGTCCATCCAGTTCCTCCTGGGTATGGATAAATGCTGGAACTGTCGGCTTGTCTAATGGCATCAGCAATGCGTGAATGCCCTGCAAATAGGATTTGTTTTAAAATTGTCTATGCATGCAAGGTATTCGACAGAATGAAGAGCGGATTGTGCAGAACTGACGCACAGATGCAATGGATAAATAAAGCAATTCCGAAGAGTACATGTGCATAGTGAAGGCAGCAAACCTTATAGTACTCCCAAATTAGGTGATGATGTTGAGTCTAAATATATGCATGATGTTTGGCAGTAAGAAAAATTGATTGAAAAAACACAAGCTGAAACGAGATGAGTAAATAAATAAATACTCTTACAGTATTGTCGCGGTCGTCTGGCCATGTCTCGGGGTCGCAGTGGAGCAGGCTCGGTACACCGAACGGAACCTTATGCGCTCCGCGGATGGCATGCCGCATGCCGATCATGCCTCGAGCGAGGCGACCAGTGCTGAGGATATCCGCCCGCTCAGCTATGTTCTCCACCAGTGGGTAGTGGAGGTTGCCCCACCCCATGGACTGGTGGTAGCAATCAGGAATCTCCTCAACCTTACGCTTCTGCTTCATTGGAGTCGGTAATCTAATGCAAGGGAGAGAGGGTTGAATGGGAGAAAGAGACAGAAGAGGGTTTTTTGGAGAAGATGCAGTAGTACTACGATACTAGGAGGTGGAGATGCGGGGCATATGTTTCCGGGGGAGAGGAACCACTATTTCCCTTCTACGGAGTAAAAAAAATAACCGCACTTGCTCATTAGAACTTGGGGCGGGGATATAGTGGTAACAGATTCCGAGGTATTGACCAACTTTCCCTCACCTTGACCCCACGTGGTTGTGACCCGAGATAATTTTCTTTTTGATGAACCCGATATACTTATTATAGTACTAAAATAGTACAAGTATATACCTTGTATATACCAATATTATTATTTTAAGGACTTTTGTTCCATGAGCAACAACTTCCCCCACTCCGCTCATCCAAAATCCTAGCCCCTACAACTTCAAGGACCAATCGACATAGCTATGGCCTTCTAATTTGGCTCAAGTCGCCGCACACATAGCCCTCCCGCCGACAAGGAATAGGAGCATCAGCCCTTTCGTCACTTGTTGCTATACATAATCATATGCAGTACCATATATATTTCAAATTTCCATATCAAAAAATAGTTCAAATCTGACTTTTAACATCTCAAGCTAAACCCTCGCTTGGTCTTAAACATAAGCATACCATAGTTCTACTTTTGTCTTCACCAAAAAACAGAACACAATGTGTTCATCACAACATAGCCAACCGGAGTACCTAGTAGTGTAACTAGAGAAGTGAACCTATAGTTGATCAAGCCTTCAACTTTAACACAATAATACCTCCACATTATGTGTTGAGGAGCCACACCCATATATTTAAGAGTACCATCATGTAGACCACAAATGCATCAATGAAGAGAGGGGTATTACTTATAGACCACCTCTTTACAAAACAGTTGTAATTAGTAGACCACAAGTGCCTCGTTCATTAGCTATGAAATTACATACTATCAGTAGCTACAATGGCTGTAGGACCTGTTTCATAATTAAACATCACACTTGTTCCAATCCGGGGCGTTGGTGAAGTTTGGGATGAACCAAAGCGGTGTCTTTACTAGGTACCTATCTTTTTTTGTTTTGCATGTTTTCTCCAAGGCGTTGGTTTGGAAACCAACGGCGCAATCATCACGATTCAGACTGAATTGGCATATTTCAGGCAGCTGCGAATTGCGAAGCCATGCTTCATTCGGCAAGGTGTAGACACAATTTCTTCTCGTCAGACATCCTGGGACAACATCTGCACCGCCTAATGGCAGCATAATCGGATAGTTCACTCCAAGGAAAAGAGAATATTCTCCAAGGTCATCCATCTTTTCCCATGGAATACCTTCATTTAACTTACTAGTGTCCTTCGTGAACACCAGGCAACCAAACCCAGAAGCATAGTTGCCAACAGTGCGACCATGATGAACATGACGATCAGAAGCAGTATGGCACACTTTACATGAATATTCCCTTTCATCAGCAATGCCCAGTGTATGGATCAGAAGAAGTCTAGAACCATCTATAGATCTTGCTAACCACCACACACCATAATCGACCTTGTGATCATGGCCAAGAGCATCATCAAGTGCACACCGCCATTCAAACACAATGGATGGTGGCTCTATGATCAGCGGAGGACCTGCTTGAAAATGAAATTACTGTTAAGAAGGGCATGTTTGGTTTGCACAAATCTGAAAACGTAAGAATTGGGAAAACGCATTAGGATTCAGATGGGATGATATAATGTCATTTCCATTCAATAATACAGCATATTGGTGTATTTGAGTACATAACATGGGAAACCAAAGGATTCATTTCAAGAAGTTCAAGTAGAGGTCAAAATCCAACATAATTCAATATGAGAATAAAACTCCTAATTATACAATCCTCAAATTTTTCTATGGTAATCATCTCGAATAAAAAGTCTAAATACCAATGAAATTTCATCCGAAGCAAATATGCCCCAAGTCAGATCAGTCAGGTTCAAAAATTAATAAGTTTGTGCATTAAAATTATCTTTACAGCCATGAATAATGAAGCTCATCATACACCACGTCCGGAGGAAAATTACCAGCTTGCTGAGGTTTCCATGTGTGAACAGTGCCACTATGAGTTGTGGCAAACACAAGACCATTGTGGAGAATTGCATCGCTGTAATTGTAAAAGATGTGGGACTTGGGCTCTGTAAGAACTGTCCATTCAGAATCAGCGCCGTAAAGGAGGGCAACTCTGATGTCAAAAACAGCAACAAGAGAGAAATTTGTGTACCCCCAGCAATTTGTGGGAACTTGGCAAATATATATCTTGTGAAATATAATAGCACGAAGGTTGTGGTGGTATATATTTGGAATGTGGGTGGTTTCAAACGGCACAGGGAGAGGAATTTCACGGCGAGTGTAGACGTTGACAAGTTTCCATTTGCAAGAAGGAAAGCCAGTGTCAACCATGGCAACCCAATCTCCATTGGCACCTACCCACTGCTTACCCGTACTGCTCGGCATCACAAATACGCTGGAGAACCTGTCGAGCGGCGTGAGCTTGCAATCCCGTGCTACCTTCGTCGGGTGAGAATGAAGAACACATGGGAGCCCAAACGGGAGAGAAACAGATAGAGTTGCACTATCATTTGCAGAGTCGAAAAATAGTTTGGAGGAACCGACGAGGCTCGCGGCGGTGATGACATCGCATGTTGTTACGAGTTCTTCAAGGGGACCTTCGGAAAAGACCTTCTGAAACTGTTCAGAGTCATCATTTTCCGTGTTCGATGCCGCCATCGCAGGGCAGGGGGTGGGTCTATGAGGTTTGGGTTCAACTGATTGGAGTTTAATTTGGGTTCGATGGCGGCAGGTGGGGGGGGGGGGAAGATGAAGAACGGAGGCTCTCAAACTGGGCGGTGGAATTGATTCTAAAGCTGCATGGCGGCGGCACTAGCGCGTGCTATGGAAGGTGGTCGATTGGAGAGTGGGTGCGGGCGGGGGCGGAGGTAGACGATGGAGGTGAACCGAAATAGGGCAGGTGGGGGCGGGGCGCTTGACTTCGCTCCTCTACACTCTACAGCATCTCCTCCTGTTTCTTGGAAAGTGTATAGACCCATAATAAAAAGTCACTGTTCCCTCTGAAAAGGTGAAGAACAAGTCACTGGTCTAACGTGCAAATGTGGACATCCCAAGCTCTGTGTTGTCATGTCAATTCAATGTCCATGGCAGTATTTTGAATTTTGCGTGACCAAAAGAAGTACGCCTTGGCCTTTCACAATCGGGGTTTCTTAGAGCATCCACAACGTGTAGCCAAAAATGGGGTGCGGGCGCAACTAGTTGCGGAATATCCCCTCTCGATGGTTAGCTGAATGGATTCTTTATCAAATGTGGGCTCACTTCCTTTCTGACAAGCGATGCTCTACGTTGTGACCTCGGTGCCTCAAAACTTTTATTTGGGATCGGTGGTGACGTGTTAGCTTTTTCAGCGATTGGGCATCGGCTACATTGTGGAAGGCAGAGCAAGAACAATAGAAGAGCCAACAGCTGGCAAAAGTGCCACGTAGGCGGGCTATACTATACATTGTGGATGCTCAAGCGCCCACTATTGTCCTACTTCCTCTTGGCGTGATACTCCCTCCGTCCACAAATAAGTGGACGTGCGGGATTTTCAAGGTAAATTAGTAAAAGGAAAGAAAAAATGCATTGGAGCACTCGTATCTTAAGAAACACATGTACTCAACCACGGCTGTAGATTTTCTCGGCGCAAGACTTTTCCCCAGCAGTTGTGGCTTTCAGTTGTTCGTGGGTGTGGGGAGGAGCTCCACCGCATCGGTAGAAAGCAAAGAGGAACGGCGGCTCTCGATCGTGCGGTGCACTCGTAAATCACGTGCGACCTGGATTGAGCTTCAATGACTTTGCCAGCCCACAAAGTCACTGACTTTGTGTCACTTACAAGTGGGGCAATGTGGAACCCTTCATTATATGTGCCCCACATTGTCCCACTTGTAAGTGACACAAAGTCAGTGACTTTGTGGGCTGGCAAAGTCACTGAAGCTCAATCCGTGCGACCCATGCCCTAATAATTAACAATGCATTGATGAGGGCTATCACTTCATCATCCAATAAAATGTAGTAACTATCGTAATAATATTGTCTCTTAAGCCATGTAGTACAGTGCAAGATGCTTTAGAGAAATAAACATCTATTTTATTGCTAATACACATGGTTATTTATTCTAGGCAAATGCCTACCGAAAGATGTAGGAATAGGAAAAATGTAGGATTGCAATGTCATGTCCACTCCAATCCTATAGGAATTCATAGAAACCAAACTTTGTTTGATTCCACCATAGGAAAAGTAAAGGATTCTTAAAAAGAGGCATGAGTAGATGTTTAATTTCCTATGGAATCTGTGCAAAGGAATCCTTAGGAAAAATTCCTATCGAAAACAATCCTACAAATCAAACAGCCAAGGATTCAATTCTACCAATTTCCTATGCAAATCCTTGGTGTTCACCCAATCCTCTCGAATACTCATCCAAAAAATGCACTAATACTTTGATGGGGAGTTTTTTTATTCTAGGCAAGAATAGAGGGTTTGCTTGAGAAGTGTATTAACCAAAGAAGGCATAAGTAATACACCAACACACACTAACATGCCCTTAATGGATGTATCTCCATAAACTCCCTCTGTTCTTTATTACTACTACTAGTTTATGTACTTCTTAACTAATATGGGATAATCATGAAATATATTTTCTAACATTCAACCAAAATATAGTGCTTCGACTTTCTAAAATACTGAAAAAGCTATTAATTAAAAATATTTGAGCTAACAAATCTATGAAGTTTGAAATATTTTGTATTCCGTCTGAAAGTTGTGTCACTTGGTGTGAGATTCACACAAAAATGATGAAAATATCAAACCTTCAAAATAATTGTGGTAATTCGACCGTTAAGTGCGTTTCATAATTTTGGAAAATCGATTCTATTTGCAATTAAAACTAGTAGTTGGTGATCCCCGATCATCTGATTTGCTCTTAAACAGCTCAATCCTAAATTTGAACCTCCCTGCAACAGAACACGATAGTTGGTGGTTTGTGCGAAAAAAATAACAGTTTAAATAAGTGTTTACGCAACGAAGGCAGCAATAAGCGGTATTTTGAGCAATTTCCTCGTGTAAACAACATGTCGTCGAAGTAGTAGTACTAGGAGTACAGAAATCTTGTGTAATTTCTAGTTCTACACATTACTAGTGTCCACTGTTTGAGAGTTGATGGATCTTTTTTGTGTAATTCCACATGTGAAGCAAGTCTCCGTATCTGTGAATGGGTCTAATTTCCAATCGAATGAGAATTAGCAAATTGATTTCTATGACAAAAGCATACAAAGCGATTAAAACCAACATACCCGCATTTGCTGCTGCTACCAGCATGCGATGCCTCCACGAGTGCATTGATGGCTGCTGCAAATCCTCGGAAGGCATCTAGGTCTTGCAGATCGTCGATTGCCGCTGTCCGGCTAAGCTTAACCAGCATAGCTGCCGCCAAAATATCTCGGATTTGGACCACAGGCAGAAGCTGATTGGGGTCGAAGGATTGCCTGATTCGGAATTTGAAGTACCAAGCCCTCGGCTCCGATGGTGGAAGTTTGGAACTCGGCCCGGCCAGAACCTCCCAAATCTGTGTGTGGCAGTGGATGCCCATCGGCATCCCCAATGCTGCCGACGTCGTGATGTGGTCGGTCGCACTTTGGTCCCCACTAAAGGCTGGGGCTGCAGCACGTCGCCGCCGCCCCCGACGTCCCCACGACGGCATCGCCATGGAACGAGGCGCTGAGTTTGTTGGCGAACCCGAAGCCCTGGATGGCACGTGCTTCTTCACAATGGAAGCATCCTCACCCGGCGAGGTTCGCCCCTGGCGCATGCCTTTGCTCCGACCAGCCCACTTTGCCGCTGCTGCCTGGGCTGCCGCCGATACCTGGGCCACCGCCGCTTCATGGGACCCCCCTCCCTCCTCTCCCTCTCCTAGATCAAAGGGCGCCAGGAGTCTAGCCACAGCAAGACACAGAGCCGCCTGCTTCATCGCACACCAGTGGCACACAGATATTTGCGAGCTTTTAGCGCACACCCCTCCGAGGCTGAGTCGTGGAGCCTGGGTGCACGGGGCTAAGGCTGGAGGAGTCGCCATGGGATGAGGGGTGTCGAGTGCTCGGGCAAGTACGAGAAAGGGGAAGTTTTGCATTCTCAAGGAGCCAAATACTGTATGAGAAACCGGAAAAGTTTGAACGTTTGAAAACTTTGCCGGCATAATGCATCCTTCCAATGCACGCCTACGTACCCAACGTATACGCCAGCTAAGGTAGAAAGCCAACTCAGTTGCTACTTTGTTGGTAAAATGTACCATGGCTCAATCTCAGGTCACTCACCCATGAAGCCAAGTTAACTCATCTATCAATTGTCACCCTCTTCATCCCACTATAGGTATAGTAAGGTTGCTTCGAGTTTGATCTTTTGTACAGTATTGTTTCTTGTAAGGTTCGTGAATAATCTAATAAAAAAAGTCGTGTGCATCCTTTGGATGCAGAAGTTCGGGCGATTTTTCCCCCATTTCAAAAAAAATCAATTGGTATATTTTGGTTATATTCAAAATTTTACTTTGTAGGTCATGCCATTCTACTACTCGCCTAACACTTTTTCTACGTGGGAATGATACGAGCGATGCAACAAAAAGTAATACATTCGTCCCCCTCCCCCAGTGATTTCTCCTAGATATGAAATCAAACTACAAGTGGTTCAAAAAGGCAATCGAAAAACATGGATTGTTCATCAGTTTGTACATAGCTAGGGAAAATACCAGAATGTCATATTACTGTTTTAGAGAAGAGCCTTTCAAGTAGTTTGGCACCATGTTGGACACCGTCCAGCTTAATTCCACCCAAACATGATTTTTTTTTCGTTTGAATATGTCTAGACTTTGTTTATCATCTTCAATGCGTATTGTATGACATAAGAAGACTATGTGCTTTGGTTTTAAGTTTTTGAATTTTTAATGCCCAATTGAATCTTGGTCAAATCCTAGGTTTGACCAAGATTTAAACAAGTTCAAAACATGAAAATGAAAAAGTAAGCCTGGATCCTTCTTAGTCACTCCAAAATGAATCTTTTTGGCGTATTCATCTTGCTCTCTGTCTTGCTTAAAACAGGCTCTCTCCCTCATGGCGACTCCCACCACCCATCCACCCTAAAACCTCTCGTCGCCGGCGATCATCGGTAATTGGTGGTTTCTCGCCACAACTGAACCGATCAATCTGTTCGCCTTTCTCTCCTCTACAAGGTAACTGGTTCTTTCTCGCCATCTCATGGCCTCTCCCTCCTGGATCTGGAATGTCTCCTATATGTCGGTGCATGATTTGGACAATGGGGTCCGCAACCTCAAAGATGGGGAGATTCAGGGATGGTCTTCTTCCAACTGGATCATTCTTCTAGACGACAAGAGGGCTCCCATTTTTGGTAGATCCATACAAAAAGATGTTGATGTGTTTAAAGTTGGATCTGTCATTGAGTTCCCTGAGTTCCATGCTTTTATTGATCACTGCATTTCTCCCGCATCTGATGTTCATAATGTTGGGTCTGATAGTTGCTCCCCCACGGATCAAACTGCTGCTGATCTTAAGGGTAAGTCAAAAGTGTTGGATCCTATTTCTGTGGTGCTCAACGCTAAGGCATCATCTCATTTGGCGGATCTCGCTCCTCCCTCTAAGATTTGTAAGATTACCTACTCTACACACAAAGATCTTGATCGAGGATGGATGAAGGCTTATGATGGATCTCTCTCTCTGTCTACCAAGGATGATTGGATCTCTCTTTTTGATGCCAAAGGAAAAATTGTCGGCTGCAGATATAAAGAATCAAAGGATAATTTTTCTGTAGGAGCAAAGCTATACTTTCCTATACATGTGGTTCGTATGGGACAATTGTTGAGCAACACAAATTCGTCCAAGCAGCCTTGCATGGATCATGCATAGGTTGACACTGTTCCCAAGGCATGGTCTAGCTCTAATAAGCCTCAGGATTCTCCTAAGATGGATCATTATAGTTTGTCAAAAATTCTTGATTATGGTCCTGGCATCAAGGTTGCAAAGTTTTGTTTATCCAAGTTTGGCAGAACAGTGCATCCATCTGCTAGCTCTGGTCATTTCACAATGGTGGTCTCTTTTGGCCGTGCTTCTTTTAAACTTGATGAAAGTTCAGTGGGGATTGCCCTGGAGGCAGCAACTGGTGGTTTCAGTGGTGATCTTAAAGTTTCTCTGCTTCGGGATAGAGTTTTCTCTTTCTGTGTGTCAAGCAAATCTATTGGTTTCCACCTTTTCAACCTTAGAAGTTTTGCATGCAAACATTTCAAGTGTTTCTTTCACCTTTGGAGTTGGGGTGGTCCAAATTGGCAACGAGAATTCAGCAATTGGCAGGTGGAGTGTGAACAATCCTGGACTCTTGTTAGTCCTACAAAAAAAAGAGTTCAACTTGGAATGAATGCATTGAAGCTTGGAAAACCTAAGTCTATTCTGAGGACAAATAAGGATCCATCAGGAAAGCTCTCTTTCTCTGAATCTATTGAATACACAGCTTGCAAAGGGTATAAGGATCCAAAATTCACTTCTGGTGTTGTTTTGCCCCCCACTCATGTTACAAAAGCTTTGCCTTCTTTGAAGTTTGGATCAGCCAAGCCTTTTGAGTTTGCACAAATCAAAATTGTAGATCAAGGTAAGAATATGACTGGGGATCAGGGTGCAAGTTCTTCTCATACAAATTCAGGGGGTGCAAATGAAGTGCATGATACAGAAATACAAGAGGAGGACCCACATGGATATATTGCTTTGGAAAATCTGGTTGATGATATGGCATTTCAATTCTGGGAGTGTTCACGTTGTCTATCTATGGGTCATATGGCTAAGGACTGCACGAGGAAAATTCGATGTCGTTTCTGTTTTCGATATGGACATTTTAGGAAACATTGTTTTGAATGGAAACAGAGCAAATCGGTCAGATGGGTACCTAAACAGAATAATACTACTATTAATGAACCCTCTGTCGGCGCAGACATTGATCCCCACCTGGAGGAGGCTGTCCTAGAGGGGCACGCCGGTTCGGCTTCAATTAATATTGCTAAACGTACCCCAGCGCCTGGTCTAGACAGTTCTTCCCCTGTTTCCCTGCCCTCGTCGTCTCCGCTTCCACCACCTCCATCTAAACATCCTCCAATGGCGAACTTTGAGGTTGATCCTGCTCCTTGGTTGCCGCATGGCCACCAGATCATTGACGGTGGTCCTTGATGCGTGTAGTTGACACGTCCGTTGGGAACCCCAAGAGGAAGGTGTGATGCGCACAGCGGCAAGTTTCCCTCAGTAAGAAACCAAGGTTTAATCGAACCAGTAGGAGTCAAGAAGCACGTTGAAGGTTGATGGCGGCGGGATGTAGTGCGGCGCAACACCAGAGATTACGGCGCCAACGTGGACCCTGCACAGCACAACCAAAGTACTTTGCCCCAACGAAACAGTGAGGTTGTCAATCTCACCGGCTTGCTGTAACAAAGGATTAACCGTATTGTGTGGAAGATGATTGTTTGCAGAAAACAGTAGAACAGTATTGCAGTAGATTGTATGCGATGTAAAGAATAGGACCAGGGTCCACAGTTCACTAGAGGTGTCTCTCCCATAAGATAAACAGCATGTTGGGTGAACAAATTACAGTTGGGCAATTGACAAATAGAGAGGGCATGACCATGCACATACATATTATGATGAGTACTGTGAGATTTAATTGGGCATTATGACAAAGTACATAGACCGCTATCCAGCATGCATCTATGCCTAAAAAGTCCACCTTCAGGTTATCATCCGAACCCCCTCCAGTATTAAGTTGCTAACAACAGACAATTGCATTAAGTATTGCGCGTAATGTAATCAGTGACTACATCCTCGAACATAGCACCAATGTTTTATCCCTAGTGGCAACAGCACATCCATAATCTTAGAGGTTTCTCTCACTCCCCCAGATTCACGGAGACATGAACCCACTATCGAGCATAAATACTCCCTCTTGGAGTTACTAGCATCAACTTGGCCAGAGCATCTACTAATAACGGAGAGCATGCAAGATCATAAACAACACATAGACATAACTTTGATAATCAACATAACAAGTATTCTCTATTCATCGGATCCCAATAAACGCAACATATAGAATTACAGATAGATGATCTTGATCATGTTCGGCAGCTCACAAGACCCGACAATTAAGCACAATGGGGAGAAGACAACCATCTAGCTACTGCTATGGACCCATAGTCCAGGGGTAGACTACTCACACATCACTTCGGAGGCGACCATGGCGGCGTAGAGTCCTCCGGGAGATGATTCCCGTCTCCGGCAGGGTGCCGGAGGCGATCTCCTGAATCCCCCGAGATGGGATTGGCGGCAGCGGCGTCTCTGGAAGGTTTTCCGTATCGTGGCTCTCGGTACTGGGGGTTTCGCGACGGAGGCTATTTGTAGGCGGAAGGGCAGGTAAAGAGGCGGCACGAGGGGCCCACACTACAGGTCGGCGCGGCCAGGGCCTGGGCCGCGCCGCCCTGTGGTTTGGCCACCTCGTGGCTCCACTTCATCTCCTCTTCGGTCTTCTGGAAGCTTCGTGGCAAAATAGGACCCTGGGCGTTGATTTTGTCCAATTCCGAGAATATTTCGTTACTAGGATTTCTGAAACCAAAAACAGCAGAAAACAAAGAATCGGCTCTTCACAGATCTTGTTAATAGGTTAGTTCCAGAAAATGCACGAATATGACATAAAGTGTGCATAAAACATGTAGATATTATCAATAATGTGGCATGGAACACAAGAAATTATCGATACGTCGGAGACGTATCAGCATCCCCAAGCTTAGTTCTGCTCGTCCCGAGCAGGTAAAACAATAACAAAGATAATTTCTGGAGTGACATGCCATCATAACCTTGATCATACTATTTGTAAACATATGTAATGAATGCAGCGATCAAAACAATGTATATGACATGAGTAAATAAGTGAATCATATAGCAAAGACTTTTCATGAATAGTACTTCAAGACAAGCATCAATAAGTCTTGCATAAGAGTTAACTCATAAAGCAATAAATCAAAGTAAAGGTATTGAAGCAACACAAAGGAAGATTAAGTTTCAGCGGTTGCTTTCAACTTATAACATGTATATCTCATGGATAATTGTCAACATAGAGTAATATAATAAGTGCAATATGCAAGTATGTAGGAATCAATGCACAGTTCACACAAGTGTTTGCTTCTTGAGGTGGAGAGAAATAGGTGAACTGACTCAACATAAAAGTAAAAAGAATGGTCCTTCAAAGAGGAAAGCATCGATTGCTATATTTGTGCTAGAGCTTTGATTTTGAAAACAAGAAACAATTTTGTCAACGGTAGTAATAAAGCATATGTATCATGTAAATTATATCTTACAAGTTGCAAGCCTCATGCATAGTATACTAATAGTGCCCGCACCTTGTCCTAATTAGCTTGGACTACCGGGATCATCGCAATGCACATGTTTTAACCAAGTGTCACAAAGGGGTACCTCCATGCCGCCTGTACAAAGGTCTAAGGAGAAAGCTCGCATCGGATTTCTCGCTATTGATTATTCTCAACTTAGACATCCATACCGGGACAACATAGACAATAGATAATGGACTCCTCTTTTATGCATAAGCATGTAACAACAATTAATTTTCTCATTTGAGATTGAGGATATTGTCCAAAACTGAAACTTCCACCATGGATCATGGCTTTAGTTAGCGGCCCAATGTTCTTCTCTAACAATATGCATGCTCTAACCATAAGGTGGTAGATCGCTCTTACTTCAGACAAGACGAACATGCATAGCAACTCACATGAAATTCAACAAAGAGTAGTTGATGGCGTCCCCAGTGAACATGGTTATCGCACAACGAGCAACTTAATAAGAGATAAAGTGCATAAGTACATATTCAATACCACAATAGTTTTTAAGCTATTTGTCCCATGAGCTATATATTGTAAAGGTGGAGGATAGAAATTTATAGGTAGCACTCAAGCAATTTACTTTGGAATGGCGGAGAAATACCATGTAGTAGGTAGGTATGGTGGACACAAATGGCATAGTGGTTGGCTCAAGTATTTTGGATGCATGAGAGGTATTCCCTCTCGATACAAGGTTTTAGGCTAGCAAGGCTTATTTGAAACAAACACAAGGATGAACCGGTGCAGCAAAACTCACATAAAAGACATATTGAAAACATTATAAGACTCTACACCGTCTTCCTTGTTGTTCAAACTCAATACTAGAAATTATCTAGACCTTAGAGAGACCAAATATGCAAACCAAATTTTAGCATGCTCTATGTATTTCTTCATTAATGGGTGCAAAGTATATGATGCAAGAGCTTAAACATGAGCACAACAATTCCCAAGTATCACATTATCCAAGACATTTTAGCAATTACTACATGTATCATTTTCCAATTCCAACCATATAACAATTTAACAAAGAAGAAACTTCGCCATGAATACTATGAGTAAAGCCTAAGGACATACTTGTCCATATGCAACAGCGGAGCATGTCTCTCTCCCACAAAGTGAATGCTAGGATCCATTTTATTCAAACAAAACAAAAACAAAAACAAACCGACGCTCCAAGAAAAGCACATAAGATGTGATGGAATAAAAATATAGTTTCAGGGGAGGAACCTGATAATATTGTCGATGAAGAAGGGGATGCCTTGGGCATCCCCAAGCTTAGACGCTTGAGTCTTCTTAGAATATGCAGGGGTGAGCCACCAGGGCATCCCCAAGCTTAGAGCTTTCACTCTCCTTGATCATATTGCATCATACTCCTCTCTTGATCCTTGAAAACTTCCTCCACACCAAACTCGAAACAACTCATTAGAGGGTTAGTGGACAATAAAAATTAACATGTTCAGAGGTGACACAATCATTCTTAACACTTCTGGACATTGCATAAAGCTACTGGACATTAATGGATCAAAGAAATTCATCCAACATAGCAAAAGAGGCAATGTGAAATAAAAGGCAGAATCTGTCAAAAACAGAACAGTTCGTATTGACGAATTTTATCGAGGCACCAGACTTGCTCAAATGAAAATGCTCAAATTGAATGAAAGTTGCGTACATATCTGAGGATCACTCACGTAAATTGGCATAATTTTCTGAGTTACCTACAGAGAAAACAGCCCAGATTCGTGACAGCAAAGAAATCTGTTTCTGCGCAGTAATCCAAATCTAGTATGAACTTTACTATCAATGACTTTACTTGGCACAACAAAACACTAAACTAAGATAAGGAGAGGTTGCTACAGTAGTAAACAACTTCCAAGACACAAAATAAAAACAAAGTACTGTAGTAAAAACATGGGTTGTCTCCCATAAGCGCTTTTCTTTAACGCCTTTCAGCTAGGCGCAGAAAGTGTGTATCAAGTATTATCAAGAGATGGTGCATCTACAGCGGGATGCGGAGTTTTCTCAACCAGGCATAGTATATTAGATACATAAGTTTTAGCGTCCCCCTTTTCATTAGTCTTGGGCTTGCTACTCTCATCAAACAAATTTTCAGGAACAAGCCAAGCATAATTATTTTCTAGTGCATCATTCATCGCTAGGAGCTTACATGGTATTGGTGCTTTGATCTCCCCACCATCATTAATATTATTAGTGTACTTTATTCTATCCATATCCATCTTTTCAAGGAGACTAACAAAATTGGTATAAGAACCAAGCATATCATATTTAGCAAAGACCTTTCTAGCTTCTCTTGCTATACCACCAAATTCTCTAAGAAGAGTTTCTAAAACAAAATCTTTCTTTTCCCCTTCTTCCATATCACCAAGTGTGAGAAACATGTGTTGGATTATAGGATTGAGATTAACAAATTTAGTTTCCAACATGCGAACTAAAGCAGCAGCAGCAATTTCATAAGTAGGAGCTAGTTCTTCCAAGTGTCTATCTTCAAAATCTTCAACGGTACTAACATGATTGAAAAATTCATCTATATTATTTCTCCCAACTATAGACCCACGTCCTACCGGTATGTCTTTCGTGGTAAAATTAAAAGGAAACATGATGAATCAAGTAAAGTAAATGCAAGTAACTATTTTTTTTTGTGTTTTTGATATAGCAAACAAGATAGTAAATAAAGTAAAGCTAGCAACTAATTTTTTTTGTGTTTTGATATAATGCAGCAAACAAAGTAGTAAATAAAATAAAGCAAGACAAAAACAAAGTAAAGAGATTGGGAAGTGGAGACTCACCTTGCAGCGTGTCTTGATCTCCCCGGCAACGGCGCCAGAAATTTGCTTGATGCGTGTAGTTGACACGTCCGTTGGGAACCCCAAGAGGAAGGTGTGATGCGCACAGCGGCAAGTTTCCCTCAGTAAGAAACCAAGGTTTAATCGAACCAGTAGGAGTCAAGAAGCACGTTGAAGGTTGATGGCGGCGGGATGTAGTGCGGCGCAACACCAGAGATTCCGGCGCCAACGTGGACCCTGCACAGCACAACCAAAGTACTTTGCCCCAACGAAACAGTGAGGTTGTCAATCTCACCGGCTTGCTGTAACAAAGGATTAACCGTATTGTGTGGAAGATGATTGTTTGCAGAAAACAGTAGAACAAGATCGGCAGAGATTGTATGCGATGTAAAGAATAGGACCGGGGTCCACAGTTCACTAGAGGTGTCTCTCCCATAAGATAAACAGCATGTTGGGTGAACAAATTACAGTTGGGCAATTGACAAATAGAGAGGGCATGACCATGCACATACATATTATGATGAGTACTGTGAGATTTAATTGGGCATTACGACAAAGTACATAGACCGCTATCCAGCATGCATCTATGCCTAAAAAGTCCACCTTCAGGTTATCATCCGAACCCCCTCCAGTATTAAGTTGCTAACAACAGACAATTGCATTAAGTATTGCGCGTAATGTAATCAGTGACTACATCCTCGAACATAGCACCAATGTTTTATCCCTAGTGGCAACATCACATCCATAATCTTAGAGGTTTCTCTCACTCCCCCAGATTCACGGAGACATGAACCCACTATCGAGCATAAATACTCCCTCTTGGAGTTACTAGCATCAACTTGGCCAGAGCATCTACTAATAACGGAGAGCATGCAAGATCATAAACAACACATAGACATAACTTTGATAATCAACATAACAAGTATTCTCTATTCATCGGATCCCAACAAACGCAACATATAGAATTACAGATAGATGATCTTGATCATGTTCGGCAGCTCACAAGACCCAACAATTAAGCACAATGGGGAGAAGACAACCATCTAGCTACTGCTATGGACCCATAGTCTAGGGGTAGACTACTCACACATCACTCCGGAGGCGACCATGGCGGCGTAGAGTCCTCCGGGAGATGATTCCCCTCTCCGGCAGGGTGCCGGAGGCGATCTCCTGAATCCCCCGAGATGGGATTGGCGGCGGCGGCGTCTCTGGAAGGTTTTCCGTATCGTGGCTCTCGGTACTAGGGGTTTCGCGACGGAGGCTATTTGTAGGCGGAAGGGCAGGTAAAGAGGCGGCACGAGGGGCCCACACTACAGGTCGGCGCGGCCAGGGCCTGGGCTGCGCCGCCCTGTGGTTTGGCCACCTCGTGGCCCCACTCCGTCTCCTCTTCGGTCTTCTGGAAGCTTCGTGGCAAAATAGGACCCTGGGCGTTGATTTCGTCCAATTCCGAGAATATTTCGTTACTAGGATTTCTGAAACCAAAAACAGCAGAAACAAAGAATCGGCTCTTCGGCATCTTGTTAATAGGTTAGTTCCATAAAATGCACGAATATGACATAAAGTGTGCATAAAACATGTAGATATTATCAATAATGTGGCATGGAACACAAGAAATTATCGATACGTCGGAGACGTATCAGTCCTACTCGCCTGCCTCGGACTTTCTATAGCCCATCAGTTGACCCGCCTCGACGCCATGACAACATCTGTGTTGCCGAGCTTCTGCCGCCGCCGCCGGGCCCTCTTATTCCGCATTGGCGGCAACAGGTACGGAACTTCATTGAAGATCATCTGCAGCGTACGGTGGAAGAGGTTCAGCCATGCCTGTTTGGGTTAGGGTTTTATCGCCTGCGTAGTCCTGCGGCTAGAGCTGCTCTTGTGAATCATATTCCTTATCAGATGCAGCAAGGGGTTTTTGTTCGTTTTATTAATCATGATGATAGGGAGAATCACAGGGCTGTGCAAGGTTTTCGTCATGGTTGGCTAATGTTCCTCAGTATTCCGCTGGATTTTAGAAACGACTATGATTTAGCCAATGCCATCAGTACTTTTGGGAAACTTCTGCATTGGCATCAGGATGATGTGTTGCTCGAAAGAACTATATGTTATGTGGCGTTTCCTTCTGAAGATAAGGTCCCCAGGGATGTGGTTTTTAGTAAATTTGCCTCTGTTGGAGGAGTTAACGAATCCTGGTCTGCAGCTTGCTATATCCTTACTGCTGAATATGCTGATGCTCTGCCTCATGATGAGGATCAAATGCCTCTCAATGGCAACCCACATCCTTTACCAAGACAGTTGATGCCCAATTTGAACAACTTTGTGAATCCACAGTTTCCTGAGATAGGTTGGGATGAGCAGGAGCAGGTGCAGCCTCATGACAATGTACAGGGGATGCAGCATCCTCCTTTTGTTCTTGAGCAAGTACAGGATCAAATCATGGAGGTAGAGGATGAGCTAGAGGTAGAGGAGGAACAACAGGAGATGGTGCAACCAGTGGTTCAGGAAAGCCATCAGTTCAATGACTCTGCTCTCATCAACTCTTCAAGCTCTGAAGGTTCAGTTAACATGGGTGCTGTCCCACAGCAGTTGGTCATCAACAGAATTGAAGTCCAGTTTGAGGTGTTGGGCAAGGATCTCACATCCCTTTTGGATAGGGTTTTTCCTGCTTATACAAATTTTATGCAAAGTTGTGTTGTTGGTCCTGTCCTACCTAAAGACATGGTCTTGGATAAAGTCTACAAGGGCTTAGTTCCTGTTCTCTTCATGAATACAATTCCTTCTGTTTGGCCAGCACATAAGTTTGATTGGATCACCAAGCTATGCCTTTGATCCCAGAACTTGCTCATAGCACTTGTGAGATTACTGATGCTGTGGGAAAGGTGGTTGCCAGAAGAGGGAAAAGATTTATTCCTCCAACTACCAGAGTTACAAGAAGTGCACTCAAGGCACAGGCTCAGATTCAGAAGCAGGTTTGGAACAAGGGTTCTAGGAAGAATTCTTTTGCTGCTGCTACCTCTCTCTTTACTGAGAAAAGTGACAGTTCTTCTTGGACTGATAGTTCTGTTAGGAGGTGCACCAGGCATATGGCTAAAACTGATGGATACAAGTTTGAGAGTATACAAGATAAAAGTTCAGTCAAGAGAAAGCCAAAGGTATCAAAACCAGATAGAGCTGAAGGAGAGGAGGTCACTCCTTTTATCTCTGTGCCAGTACTGCAGCACATTGGAAGGCAACTAGAGATCTCAGATGAAGAATTGACAAGGGAAAAGCTTATGGCTGCTCCTAAGGACCCCAAGGACAAGAAGTCATCCAATGAAGATTAAGTTTTTTATGTCAGGCAATCAGTATGGCTTTTTTGTCAGTCAGGGGTTTATATTTTGCAAGTACAAGAACTTTTATGCTAGTAGTGCCTGTAATGACAATATTAATATCTTTATGGTGATGGTACTTTGTGTTTGTGGCCTGTTATGCATGGTTCACTATTGTTCCTCTGTTTTCTGGTTTCAATGAATAGTTCCTCAAAAATGAAAGTTGATTGGAATGTGCTTTGTTGGAATGTCAGGGGTTTGAATGATAAAGATAAAAGATTACTAGTGTACAACAAAATTGATGAGAGTAACTGTGCCATCATATGTTTGCAAGAAACAAAATGTGAAACTTTTGAGCATTCTTTTATCAGGACTTTCTGTCCCAAAAGATTTGACAGATTTGTGTATGTGCCTTCTATTGGTGCATCTGGAGGAATCATTGTTCTTTGGAACAGCAAAGTTTTCATGGGTACACTATTAGAGACAACTCACTCTGCTATCAAAATAAAGTTTGCATCTGCTCATACTGCTGAAAATTGGACTTTGGTTAATGTGTATGGTCCTTGTAGAGGAATTATGAGGGATGAATTTGTTCAATGGTTGCATGATTTGGATATCCCTTTACATGATAATTGGTTACTTATTGGGGATTTTAATTTCATGAGATCAATTGATAATAGAAATAAACCAGGGGCTGACATGGCAGATATCTTCCTTTTTAATAGCATTATTAGTCATCTGGGTTTATTGGAATTACCCCTAAAAGGTAGACGTTTTACCTGGTCTAACATGCAAGCCACACCATTGATGGAACAATTAGACTGGTTTTTCACCACTTGTGAGTGGACTTTAAGATTCCCCAATACTATGGTCTTTCCTTTGTCTAAATCTACTTCTGACCATACCCCTTGTGTGGTGTCTATCTCTACCTCCATTCCAAAGGCAAAAAATTTCAGATTTGAGAATATTTGGCTGGAGCAACCAGGATTTATGGATGTGGTAAGGAAGGCTTGGGAGTTACCTACACATAAGAACAATGTATCCTCAGTTTTGGCTGCCAAATTTAAAAATCTTAGATATGCTCTCAAGAAATGGGGAAAGAATCTGTCTCATTTGAAATTGCTTATTGAGCAGTGCAACAAAGTCATTTTGTTCTTTGATAACTTGGAGGATTCTAGGGATTTAAGCAGGGAGGAATTTAATTTCAGAAATATTGTGAAGGTACATCTCAAGAAACTATTGGGTATACAGTCTGATTATTGGAAGAATAGATGCACCATCAGATGGATCAAATTAGGAGGGGAAAATACAAAGTTCTTCCATGCAAAAGCAACTGAAAGATATAGATATAATGTTATATCAGTGATAAAGGATGAGCAAGGGAATTCTATTGTGGAGCACAATCAGAAGGCTAATGCTTTTTGGACATGTTATAAGAATAGAATGGGAGTTACAAATGAATCTACTACACAAGCAGATATATCACATCTTATCACTCCAGTGGAAGGTTTGGACATCTTGTCTCAAGAGTTTACTACAAAAGAAATTGAGGGAGTAGTAAAGCACATGAAAACTGATAGAGCTCCAGGGCCAGATGGTTTTAATGGTCTGTTTGTTAAAAAATGTTGGTCTATCATCAAGGAGGATTTCATTAATTTGTGCAAAGATTTTCATAAGGGCCAAGCTCCTTTGGAAAGTATCAATAGCTCATATATAACTTTGATTCCCAAAAATCTATCTCCAGAAACAGTCAATGATTTTAGGCCAATTTCTCTGACAAATACATGTCTGAAATTTCTCACAAAGCTTGCTGCTAACAGACTCCAAATCCAGATTACAAGATGTATACATGAAAACCAATATGGGTTTATAAAGGGCAGAACTATTCAGGACTGTTTGGCATGAACTTTTGAGTACCTATACCAATGTCACAAATCCAAGAGGAAAGTTATTGTGCTAAAATTAGATTTTGAAAAGGCTTTTGATACAATTGAGCACAAAGCTATCATAAAGATTATGGAATTAAAAGGTTTTGACCCAACCTTCATCCTTTGGGTATCAGAGATTCTTGCTTCTGGTTCTTCTGCTATTCTATTAAATGGAGTTCCTGGCAAAACATTTTTATGTAGAAGAGGAGTCAGACAGGGGGACCCACTATCTCCACTATTGTATGTTCTGGGTGGAGATTTATTGCAAAGTTATGTCAATAATGCATATAGGGCAGGGAGATTGAAAGCACCAATTCCAAATAGAGGTAGTAATGATTATCCTATTGTGCAATATGCTGATGATACTATTATCATGTTACCTGCTGAAGCAGATCAGTTGCAAGTTTTGAAAGAGGTTCTCCAGGAGTACACAGCTTTTACTGGACTTAAGGTCAATTATCACAAATCATCACTTGTACCGATTAATTTTTCTCAGGAGGAAGCTGAGACTCTTTCAACACAAATACAATGCAACCTTGCTGCCATGCCATTCCCATACCTTGGTATTCCCATGGGCACAACTAGGCCAACAATAAGAGATCTTTCCCCACTCACTGATAGAATTGAAAGGAGGCTTACTGCATCTGCTTCCTTCTTATCTTATGGTGACAGATTAATTTTGGTTAATTCAGTGCTGTCATCAATGCCTATTCATTATCTTAGCACACTGGACATACCAGATGGAGTGGTTGATGTAATTGATAAAGCTAGAAGGAATTGTTTGTGGAGAAAAAGGAAAGATGATGAGAAAGTACACTCCTTAGCTTCTTGGGATATGATATGTAAGCCAAAAAATAAGGGAGGATTGGGTATTATAAATCTGAAGATCCAAAATAAGTGCCTTATGATGAAGCAGTTACATAAATTTTATAATAATGTGGATCTCCCTTGGGTCAAATTAATAAGGAATACATATTATTACAAAGAAGTGCCACATGCAGTCACTGTTTGTGGATCTTTTTGGTGGAGAAACATTATGAAATTGTTTGATATATACAGACAAGTGGCACATTGCAAGCTTGGAAACGGGGAAACAATTCTCTTTTGGTCAGACAATTGGAATGATTGGGTTATTCAGGAAAGATTTCCAAGACTCTTCTCGTTTGCCAAGGACAAACTCATCTCAGTCAAAGAGGCTTTACAAACTACTGACCCAGCACAAGCTTTTCATCTTCCTATTTCAAATGAAGCTGCTGCTGAACTAAGAACACTCCAAGAACTGTTAATAGGAGTTGTAATACTGAATAATAATGATCAGTGGCTTATCACAAGTAATCAATCTGGAGCTTTTGTTCCCAGCCAGGTGTATAGAATGAGTTTTCAGCATATACCTTCTCATTTTCCCTCACAGTGGATCTGGAAAAGTAAATGTACTTCCAAACATAAATTTTTTGCATGGCTCATCTTGCATGATAGAATCAACACGAAGGATATGCTAAGGAGAAGGCACTGGCAAGTTACCTCGGACCATACTTGTGTTCTTTGTTATACTGATGCTTTGGAAGATTGGTCCCATTTATTCTTTGAGTGTACCTTTAGTGTCAGAGTGTGGGTATACTTGCAAATAAACTGGACACAGGGATCAGGACCAGAGAAACTAAAGAATACCAAAAAAAGATTTAAGGGCCCATGTTTTGTGGAGATTATAATTTTGGCTTGCTGGAATATATGGAAGCAGAGGAATAACAAGATCTTTAAGAATATAAGGCCAACATTCAGGAATTGGAAGGAGGGATTTGTTTCTGATGTTACCCTGCTTAAGCATAGGGTAAAAGAAAGTTCTGTGCCCATTTTGTCATCATGGCTTGACAACTTGTTGTAAATCGGTGTATATAGTTGTAGGTAGTTTTTCTATACTTTTTGTTTGAACTCTTTATATATAACTTTTGTTTCACAAGTAATAAAAGGCTGTGGGGGGCTCCCCTGCAGTAGTTAGTTTCAAAAAGAAATGAATCTTTTGGAAGGTTTTTAAAATTTCCATGTTTGAAACCCAAAACCACTTCCCTTCATGCTTGACTTCATAAGATATAGTTTAGGGTTAGGGTACGTAGATACATGATTTTTGTGGTTTGAATATGTCTAAAACTTGTTTAATTTATCAACTTGAATACTTATATGACATATGAAGACTATGTGCTTTGGTTTTTCATTTTCTTTATTTTTTCGATTTTTTATGCCGATTTGTATCTTGGTCAAATCCGAGATTTGACAAAGATTTAAAAAAGTTTAAAACATGGAAATGAAAAAGTAAGCATGGGTCCTTTTTAGTCACTCCAAAATGAAGCTTTTGGGAGGTTTTTTTGAAATTTCCATGTTTGAAACCCAAAACCACTTCTCTTCATCCTTGACTTCCTAAGCCAGAGTTTAGGGTTGTTAGGGGGTACATAGATACATGCTTTTCTGCTATGAATATATATGTGTGGACCTTGTTAATCAACCTGAATGCTTACTATATGACATAAGAAGACTATGTGCTTTGGTTTTTCATTATTTTAATTTTTTGAATTTTTATGCCCATTTGTACGTATCTCTTGGTGAAATCCTAGGTTTGACCAAGATTTAAAACATGAAAACGAAAAAGTAAGCTTGGATCCTTCTTAATTAGTAACTTCAAAATGAAGCTTTAGGAAGGTTTTTGAAATTTCCATGTTTGAAACCCAAAACACCCTCTTCATGATTGACTTCATAAGACAAATCGAGTTTAGGGTTACCGGTAGATACATGATTTTCTAGTTTGAATATGTCTAGACCTTTGCTTTTATCAACTTGAATGCTTAATTAGTATATGACCTAAGAAGATGTACTATGTGCATTGGATTTTCCTTTTTTTGATTTGTTTTGAATTTTTATGCCCATTCGAATTTTGGTCAAATCATAGGTTTAACCAAGATTTAAACAAGTTTAAAACTTGAAAATGAAAAATTAAGCATGGATCCTTCTTATTAGTCACTCCAAAATGAAGCTTTTGGGAGGCTTTTCAAATGTCCATGTTTGAAACCCAAAACCACTTCTCTTCATGCTTGACTTCATAAGACATATGAGTTTATGGTTAGGGGGTGTAGATACATGATTTTTCTGGTTTGAATAGGTCTATAACTTGTTTATCAAGTTGAATGGCTTACTATGTGACATAAGAAGACTATGTGCTTTGGTTTTCATTTTTTGATTTTTTCGAATTTTTTTATGCCCATTTGAATCTTGGTCAAATCCTAGGTTTGAACAAGATTTAAACAAGTTTAAAACATGAAAATGAAAATTAAGCATGAATCCTTCTTAGTCACTCCGAAATGAAGCTTTTGGGAGGTTTTCGAAATTTCCATGTTTGAAAACCCAAACCACTTCTCTTCATGCTTGAGCTTGACTTCATAAGACAAAGTTTAGGGTTAGGGGGTATACATGTTTTTTCTGGTTTGAATATGGCTAGACATTGTTTATCAACTA
Organism: Lolium perenne; assembly: GCF_019359855.2. Lineage (NCBI taxonomy): Eukaryota > Viridiplantae > Streptophyta > Magnoliopsida > Poales > Poaceae > Lolium > Lolium perenne. The sequence goes on from NC_067246.2 coordinate 353,169,456, forward strand.
GAATGCTTACTATATGACATAAGAAGACTATGTGCTTTGGTTTTTCATTTTTTCTGATTTTGTTCTGGATTTTTATGCCCATTTGAATCTTGGTCAAATCCTAGGGTTAACCAAGATTTAAACAAGTTCAAAACATGAAAATGAAAAGGTAAGCATGGATCCTTCTTAGTCACTCTAAAATGAATCTTTTGGGAGGTTCTTGAAATTTCCATGTTTGAAACCCAAAACCGCTTCTCTTCATGATTGACTTCATAAAGACAGAGTTTAGTGTTAGGGGTAGATACATGATTTGTCTAGTTTGAATATGTCTAGACCTTGTTTATCAACTTGAATTCTTACTTTATGACATAAGAAGGCTATGTGCTTTGGTTTTTCATTTTTCTGATTTTTTTGAATTTTATGCCCATTAGAATCTTGGTCAAATACTAGCTAGGTTAATTTGACCAAGATTTGAACAAGTTTAAAACATGAAAATGAAAAGGTAAGCCTCGATCCTTCTTACTCACTCTAAAATTAAGCTTTTGGGAAGTTTTTGAAATTTCCATGTTTGAAACCAAAACCACTTCTCTTCGTGCTTGACTTCATAAGACATAGTTAAGGGTTAGGGGGTAGATACATGATTTTTCTGTTTTGAATATGTCTAGACCTTGTTCATCAACTTGAAGGCTTACTATATATACATGACATAAGAAGGCTATCTGCTTTAGTTTTTTTTGTTTTTTCATTTTTTTTGAATTTTATGCCCTTTTGAATCTTGGTCAAATACTAGCTAGGTTTGACCAAGATTTAAACAATTTTAAAACATGAAAATGAAAAGGCAAGCCTGGATCTTTTCCAGACACTCCAAAATGAAGCTTTTGTGAGGTTCTTGAAATTTCCATGTTTGAAACCCATACGACTTCTCTTCATGCTAGACTTCATAAGATCGACCAAGTTTATGGTTAGGGGGTAGATACATGATTTGTCTGGTTTGAACACATGTATAAACCTTGTTTATCAACTTGAATGCTTACTATATGACATAAGAAGACTATGTGCCTTTTTTTCATTCTTCTAATTTTTTGAATTTTATGCCCATTTGAATCTTGGTCAAATCCTAGGTTTGACCGGTATTTAAACAAGTATAAAATATGAAAACGAAAAGGTAAGCCTGGATCCTTCTTAGTCACTCTAAAATGAAGCAGCTTTTGGGATGTTCTTGAAATTTTCATGTTTGAAACCCAAAACCACTTCTCTTCATGATTGACTTCATAATTAAGACAGAGTTTAAGGTTAGGGGCAGATATATACATGATTTTCTGGTTTGAATATGTCTAGACCTTGTTTATCAACTTTAATGCCTTACTATACGACATAAATAATGCTATGTGCTTTGGTTTATCATTCTTTTTGTTTTTTCCTGAATTTTTATGCCCATTTGAGTCTTGGTCAAATCCCAGGTTTGACAAAGATTTAAACAAGTTTAAAATATGAAAATGAAAAGGTAACCATGGATCCTTATTAGTCACTCTAAAATGATCTTGTCATAAGACAGAGTTTAGGGTTAGGGGTAGATATATACACGAGTTGTCTAGTTTGAATATATGTCTAGACCTTGTTTATCAACTTTAATGCTTACTATATATATGATATAAACTTGAATTCTAATTTTTTTTCTGACATATACATGACCTTGTCTGGGTTAGGGTTATGTCTAGACGTAGAATCTTGGTCAAATACTAGCTAGGTTTGACCAAGATTTAAACAAGTATAAAATATGAAAACGAAAAGGTAAGCCTGGATCCTTCTTAGTCACTCTAAAATGAAGCAGCTTTTGGGATGTTCTTGAAATTTCCATGTTTGAAACCCAAAACCACTTCTCTTCATGCCTTACTTCATAAGACGGAGTTTAGGGTCATTAGGGCGTAGATACATGATTTGCCTGGTTTGAATATGTCTAGACCTTGTTTATCATCTTGAATGCTTACTATATGACATAAGAAGACTATATGCATTGGTATTTCATTATTTATTTATTTATTTTCATGCCCATTTGAATCTTGGTCAAATCCTAGGTTTGAGCAAGATTTAAACAAGTTTAACACGTGAAAACGAATAAGTAAGCATGGATCCTTCTTAGTCACTCCAAAATGTACCAATTGATAGATGTGTTAACTTTACTTCATGGAAAAAATAATGTCATGTAAATGAGTTAACTTGGATTTCCTACCCTTGAATCCATAGGAAACTTTGTTCTAATGCACTATAATAATCAACTGAGTTATTACACCAACAGGTCTGTCACTTACGTGTGGTGCCCACGCGTGAGGTCCCACACATCAGTGAGCACAAGTCACGTGCAATAATAGGTACGCATGCGTATTGGAAGTCTCTGGGTCCTTCAGGATCCTTTGGTTGTCCCTCTCACACAAAAAAAACAAATCTCTCTCATTCTCGGCCTCGCTCGACTCGCTCGCTCGCTCGCTCGCACCTCCTCCTGCTCACTGACAAACCCTGCACAATAGTCAACATCGTCACCCGAAAAAGGGGAGACACCATAATGCTCTCCCTTCTTCTGTCCTTCCGAGTGATCCCTCTTCCTCCGAGTTTCACTAGCTAGACGGGCAAACACACATGTGCTGCATAGTAATAATAAAAAGGTAGAAAAATCGATATACGAATCTATAATTAAATAGGTTAAACTAGGGTTTTGCCCAGTACTACAGATCAAGGTTCAAAAAAATCCAACTACGGGGTTCGAACAACATGATTCTAATCCAAGAATTTTTTCTACCTCATCCAAATGGCCTCAAACTATAGGGTTAGCATCTATCTAGTGCAGTATGTGTGAAAATGTATGCACTATGTGTGCTATAACTTGTATGTCTTTCAAATTTGAACCAAATTTGAATAAGTTTGAAGTATTTGAAAAAGGGGCTTTTGGCTTAAACGTTTGAAACCCAAAACGACTTCTCTTCATGCTAGACTTCACAAGACCGAGTTTAGGGTTAGGGGGTAGATACATGATTTGTCTGGTTTGAATATGTCTAAACTTTGTTCATCAACTTTAATGCTAACTATATGACATAAGAAGACTATGTGCTTTGGTTTTTTTTTTGAATTTTATGCCCATATATTAGAATCTTGTTCAAATCCTAGGTTTGACAAAGATTTAAACACGTTTAAAACATGAAAACGAAAAGGGAAGCTTGTATCCCTCTTAATTAGTCACTCTAATATGAAGTTTTTGGGAGGTTTTTGAAATTTCCATGTTTGAAACCCAAAACCACTTCTCTTCAAGCTTGACTTCATAAGACAGAGCTTACGGTTAGGGGGTAGATACATGATTTGTATGGTTTGAATATGTCCAAACCTTGTTAATGCATCAACTTGAATGCTTACTATATGACATAAGAAGACTATGTACTTTGGTTTTTCATTTTTCTGCTTTTTTTGAATTTTGTGCCCATTTGAATCTTTTGGTCAAATCCTAGGTTTGATAAAGATCTAAACAAGTTTAAATCATGAAAATGAAAACGTAAGCATGGATCCTTCTTAGTCACTCTAAAATAAAGCTTTTGGGAGGTTCTTGAAATTTCCATGTTTGAAACCCAAAACCACTTCTCTTCATGATTGACTTCATAAGACAAAGTTTAGGGTTAGGGGTAGATATATACATGAGTTGTCTGGTTTGAATATGTTTAGACCTTGTTTATCAACTTTAATGCTTACTATATATATGACATAAGAATGCTATGTGCATTGGTTTTTGATTTTTTCTGAATTTGTATGCCCATTTGAATCTTGGTCAAATCCTAGGTGGTTTGACCAAGATTTAAACAAGTTTAAAACATGAAAATGAAAAGGGAAGTTTGTATCCTTATTAGTCACTCTAAAATGAAGCTTTTGGGATGTTCTTGAAATTTCCATGTTTGAAACCCAAAATGACTTCTCTTCATGCTAGACTTCATAAGATCGGCCGAGTTTATGCATGGTTAGGGGATAGATACATGATTTGTCTGGTTTGAACACATGTATAAACCTTCTTACTCACTCTAAAATTAAGCTTTCGGGAGTTTTTGAAATTTCCATGTTTGAAACCCAAAACCACTTCTCTTCATGCTTGACTTCGTAAGACAGAGTTTAGGGTTAGGGGTAGATACATGCTTTTTCTGGTTTGAATATGTATAGACCTTGTTTATCAACTTGAATGGTTACTATATGACATAAGAAGGCTATATATGTGCTTTGGTTTTTCATTTTTTGATTTTTTTTGAATTTTTTGTGCCCATTAAAATCTTGGTCAAATCCAAGATTTAAACAAGTTTAGAACATGAAAATGAAAAGGCAATCATGGATCTTTCTTAGTCACAGTACTCTAGAATGAAGCCTTTGGGACGTTTTTGAAATTTCCATGTTTGAAACCCAAAACCACTTCTTTTCATGCTTGACTTCATAAGACCGAGAGTTTAGGGTTAGTGGTAGAGATACATGCTTTTTTTTGGTTTGAATATGTCTAGACCTTGTTCATCAACTTGAATGCTTACTATATTACATAAGAAGGCTATGTTATTTGGTTTTTCATTTTTTCTGTTTATTTCTAATTGTTTATGCCCATTTGAATCCTATGTTTGACCAATATTTAAACAAGCTTAAAACATGAAAATGAAAAGGCAAGCTTGGATCCTTCTTAGTCCCTCTAAAATTAAGCTTTTGGGAAGTTTTTGAAATTTCCATGTCTGAAACCTAAAACCACTTCTCTTCATGCTTGACTTCATAATTAAGACAGAGTTAAGCGTTAGGGGGGTGGATACATGCTTTTTTATGTTATGAATATGTCTAGACCGGCCATGTTCATCAAGTTGAATGCTGCTTACTATATATGACATTAGAAGGCTATGTGCTTTGGTTTTTCTTTTTTTTTGATTTTTTTGAATTTTTAGGCCCATTTGAGTCTTGGTCAAATCCTAGGTTTGACCAAGATTTAAACAAGTTTAAAACATGTAAATGAAAAGATAAGCCTCGATCCTTCTTAGTCACTCTAAAATGAAGATTTGCGAGGGGTGTTCTTGAAATTAAGCTTGGGTCCTTCTTAGTCACTCTAAAATTAAGCTTTTGGGATGTTTTTGAAATTTCCATGTTTGAAACCCAAAACCATTTCTCTTCATGCTTGACTTCATATGACATAGTTAAGGGTTAGGGGATAGATACATGCTTTTATGTTTTGAATATGTCTAGACCTTGTTCATCAACTTGAATGCTTACTGTATATATATATGACATAAGAAGCTAGGCTATGTGCTTTGGTTTTCATTTTTTGATTTTTTTTGAATGTTTATGCCCATTTGAATCTTGGTCAAATCCTAGGTTTGACCAAGATTTAAGCAAGTTTAAAACACATGAAAATGAAAAGGTAAGCATGGATCCTTCTTAGTCACTCTAAAATAAAGCTTTTGGGAGGTTCTTGAAATTTCCATGTTTGAAACCCAAAACCACTTCTCTTCATGATTGACTTCATAAGACAGAGTTTAGGGTTAGGGGTAGATATATACACGAGTTGTCTGGTTTGAATATATGTCTAGACCTTGTTTATCAACTTTAATGCTTACTATATATATGACATAAGAAGACTATATGTACTTTGGTTTTTCATTTTTCTGATTTTTTTTATTTTTCTACCCATTTGAATCTTGGTCAAATCCTAGGGTTGACCATGATTTAAATAAGTTTATAACATGAATTGAAAAGGTAAGCATGGATCCTTCTTAGTCACTCTAAAATGAAGCTTTTGGGATGTGTGTCCTTGAAATTTCCATGTTTGAAACCCAAAACGACTTCTCTTCATGCTAGACTTCATAAGATCGACCGAGTTTAGGGTTAGGGGTAGATACATGATTTGTATGGCTTCAGTATGTCCAAACCTTATTAATTTATTAACTTGAATGCTTGTTATATGACATACGAAGACTATATGCTTTGGTTTTTCATTTTTATGATTTTTTATGAATTTTATGCCCATTTGAAACTTTTGGTCAATCCAAGGTTTGACAAAGATTTAAACACGTTTAAAACATGAAAACGAAAAGGGAAGCTTGTATCCCTCTTAATTAGTCACTCTAATATGAAGTTTTTGGGAGGTTTTTGAAATTTCCATGTTTGAAACCCAAAACCACTTCTCTTCATGCTTGACTTCGTAAGACAGAGTTTAGGGTTAGGGGTAGATACATGCTTTTTCTGGTTTGAATATGTATAGACCTTGTTTATCAACTTGAATGGTTACTATATGACATAAGAAGGCTATATATGTGCTTTGGTTTTTCATTTTTTGATTTTTTTCGAATTTTTTATGCCCATTAAAATGTTGGTCAAATCCTATGTTTGACCAAGATTTAAACAAGTTTAGAACATGAAAATGAAAAGGTAATCATGGATCTTTCTTAGTCACAGTACTCTAGAATGAAGCTTTTGGGAGGTTTTTGAAATTTCCATGTTTGAAACCCAAAACCACTTCTTTTCATGCTTGACTTCATAAGACCGAGAGTTTAGGGTTAGGGGTAGAGATACATGCTTTTTTTTGGTTTGAATATGTCTAGACCTTGTTCATCAACTTGAATGCTTACTGTATATATATATGACATAAGAAGCTAGGCTATGTGCTTTGGTTTTCATTTTTTGATTTTTTTGAATGTTTATGCCCATTTGAATCTTGGTCAAATCCTAGGTTTGACCAAGATTTAAGCAAGTTTAAAACACATGAAACTGAAAAGGTAAGCATGGATCCTTCTTAGTCATTCTAAAATGAAGCTTTTGGGGGGTTCTTGAAATCTCAATGTTTGAAATCCAAAACCACTTCTCTTAATTCATGGTTGACTTCATAAGACATAGTTTAATTAGGGTTAGGGGTAGATACATGATTTGCCAGGTTTGAATATGTCTAGACCTTGTTTATCAACTTGAATGCTTACTATATGACATAATTAAGAAGACTATGTGCTTTTGTTTTTCATTCTTCTATTTTTTTGAATTTTATGCCCATTTGAATCTTGGTCAAATCCTAGGTTTGACCAGGATTTAAACAAGTATAAAATATGAAAATGAAAAGGTAAGCATGGATCCTTCTTAGTCACTCTAAAATGAAGCAGCTTTTGGGAGGTTCCTGAAATTTCCATGTTTGAAACCCAAAACCGCTTCTCTTCATGATTGACTTCATAAGACAGAGTTTAGTGTTAGGGGTAGATACATGATTTGTCTAGTTTGAATATGTCTAGACCTTGTTTATCAACTTGAATTCTTACTTTATGACATAAGAAGACTATGTGCTTTTGTTTTTCATTCTTCTAATTTTTTGAATTTTATGCCCATTTGAATCTTGGTCAAATCCTAGGTTTGACCGGTATTTAAACAAGTATAAAATATGAAAACGAAAAGGTAAGCCTGGATCCTTCTTAGTCACTCTCAAATGAAGCTTTTGGGATGTTCTTGAAATTTCCATGTTTGAAACCCAAAACGACTTCTCTTCATGCTAGACTTCATAAGACAGAGTTTAGGGTTAGGGGGTAGATACATGATTTGTATGGTTTGAATATGTCCAAACCTTGTTAATTCATCAACTTGAATGCTTACTATATGACATAATAAGACTATATGCTTTTGTTTTTCATTTTTCTGTTTTTTTTTTGAATTTTATGCCCATTTGAATCTTTTGGTCAAATCCTAGGTTTGACCAAGATTTAGACAAGTTTAACACGTGAAAACGAATAAGTAAGCATGGATCCTTCTTAGTCACTCCAAAATGTACCAATTGATAGATGTGTTAACTTTGCTTCATGGAAAAAATAATGTCATGTAAATGAGTTAACTTGGATTTCCTAGCCTTGAATCCATAGGAAACTTTGTTCTAATGCACTATAATAATAAACCGAGTTTTTACACCAACAGGTCTGTCACTTACGTGTGGTGCCCACGCGTGAGGTCCCACACATCAGTGAGCACAAGTCACGTGCAATAATAGGTACGCAAACTCCCAGCCATCTTCTTTGTCAAGAGAAGACGCATCAGGATGCGTATTGGAAGTCTCTGGGAACTTCAGGATCCTTCGGTTGTCCTTCTCACACAAAAAAAACAAATCTCTCTCATTCTCGGCCTCGCTCGACTCGCTCGCTCGCTCGCACCTCCTCCTGCTCACTGACAAACCCTGCACAATAGTCAACATCGTCATCCGAAAAAGGGGAGACACCATAATGCTCTCCCTTCTTCTGTCCTTCCGAGTGATCCCTCTTCCTCCGAGTTTCACTAGCTAGACGGGCAAACACACATGTGCTGCATAGTAATAATAAAAAGGTAGAAAAATCGATATACGAATCTATAATTAAATAGGTTAAACTAGGGTTTTGCCCAGTACTACAGATCAAGGTTCAAAAAATCCAACTACGGGGTTCGAACAACACGATTCTAATCCAAGAATTTTTTCTACCTCATCCAAATGGCCTCAAACTATAGGGTTAGCATCTATCTAGTGCAGTATGTGTGAAAATGTATGCACTATGTGTGCTATAACTTGTATGTCTTTCAAATTTGAACCAAATTTGAAGAAGTTTGAAGTATTTGAAAAAGGGGCTTTTGGCTTAAATGTTTGAACCAAATTTGAATAAGTTTGTATCCTTATTAGTCACTCTAAAATGAAGCTTTTGGGATGTTCTTGAAATTTCCATGTTTGAAACCCAAAACGACTTCTCTTCATGCTAGACTTCATAAGATCGACCGAGTTTATGCATGGTTAGGGGATAGATACATGATTTGTCTGGTTGGAACACATATATATATAAACCTTCTTACTCACTCTAAAATTAAGCTTTCGGGAGGTTTTTGAAATTTCCATGTTTGAAACCCAAAACCACTTCTCTTCATGCTTGACTTCGTAAGACAGAGTTTAGGGTTAGGGGTAGATACATGCTTTTTCTGGTTTGAATATGTATAGACCTTGTTTATCAACTTGAATGGTTACTATATGACATAAGAAGGCTATATATGTGCTTTGGTTTTTCATTTTTTGATTTTTTTCGAATTTTTTATGCCCATTAAAATGTTGGTCAAATCCTATGTTTGACCAAGATTTAAACAAGTTTAGAACATGAAAATGAAAAGGTAATCATGGATCTTTCTTAGTCACAGTACTCTAGAATGAAGCTTTTGGGAGGTTTTTGAAATTTCCATGTTTGAAACCCAAAACCACTTCTTTTCATGCTTGACTTCATAAGACCGAGAGTTTAGGGTTAGGGGTAGAGATACATGCTTTTTTTTTGTTTGAATATGTCTAGACCTTGTTCATCAACTTGAATGCTTACTGTATATATATATGACATAAGAAGCTAGGCTATTGCTTCATGGAAAAAATAATGTCATGTAAATGAGTTAACTTGGATTTCCTACCCTTGAATCCATAGGAAACTTTGTTCTAATGGACTATAATAATCAACCGAGGTTTTTACACCAACAGGTCTGTCACTTACGTGTGGTGCCCATGCGTGAGGTCCCACACTTCAGTGAGCACAAGTCACGTGCAATAGGTACGCAAACTCCCAGCCATTTTCTTTGTCAAGAGAAGACGCATCAGGATGCGTATTGGAAGTCTCTGGGTCCTTCAGGATCCTTCAGTTGTCCCTCTCACAAAAAAAATCTCTCATTCTCGGCCTCGCTCGACTCGCTCGCTCGCTCGCACCTCCTGCTCACTGACAAACCCTGCACAACAGTCAACATCATCGCCCGAAAAAGGGGAGACACCATAATGCTCTCCCTCCTTCTTCTCTCCTTCCGAGTTTCACTCGACGGGCAAACACATATGTGCTGCATAGTAGAGTAATAATAAAAAGGTACGTAGAAAAATCGACCTACGAATCTATAATTAAATAGGTTAAACTAGGGTTTTGCCCGATTACTACGAGATCAAGGTTCAAAAAATCCAACTACGGGGTTCGAACAACCCCATTTCTAATCAAAGAATATTTTCGACGTCATCCAAATGGCCTCAAACTATAGCATGGGTGGATCCAGGACTATAGCCAAGGGGGCAGCCGCCCCACTCAATTTTTCTGAAACCTTGTACTGTACTTAGAAATATGTTAAGCTAAAGGCTGGTTTACCCGCACTTAGAAATGAAATTTCCATGTTTGAAACCAAAAACCACATCTCTTGATGCTTGACTTCATAAGTCAGAGTTTAGGGATAGGGGGTAGATACATGATTTTTCTGGTTGAATATGTCTAAACCTTGTTTATCTACTTGAATGCTTACTATATGACATACGAAGACTATTTGCTAACGGAGGGAGTAAGCACTCTAGCTATGAAAAGTACCAAACGATGCATACCAAAATGATTTTTGCATCACTTATCATATATTTGCCCATTTGAATCTTGTCAAATCCTAGATTTGACCAAGATAATTTAAACAAGTTTAAAACATGAAAATGAAAAAAGGGAAGCTTGTATTCTTAGTCACTCTAAAATGAAGTTTGGGGAGATTTTTGAAATTTCCATGTTTGAAACCCAAAACCACTTCTCTTCATGCTTGACTTCATAAGACAGAGTTTAGGGTTAGGGGGTAGATACATGATTTTTCTGGTTTGAATATGTCTAGACCTTATTTATCAACTTAATTGAATGCCTACTATATAACATAAGAAGACCTTTTTTTTTGAATTTTTATAAACCATTTGAATCTTGGTCAAATCCTAGGTTTCACCAAGATTTGAATAAGTTTAAAACATGAATATGAAAAACTAAGCATGCATGTATGGTTCTTAATTAATCACTTCGAAATGAAGCTCTTGGGAGGGTTTTTGAAATTTCCATGTTTGAAACCAAAAACCACATATCTTCATGCGCTTGACTTCATGAGACAGAGTTTAGGGTTAGGGGGTAGATACATGATTTCTCTGGTTTGAATATGTCTAGACCTTGTTTATCAACTTAATTGAATGCTTACTATATGACATAAGAAGACTATGTGCCTTGATTTTTCATTTTTTTTTTAATTTTGCCATTTGAATCTTGGTCAAATCCTAGGTTTGACCATGATTTAAACAAGTTTAAAACATGAATATGAAAAATTAAACATGTATCCTTCGTAGTCACTCCAAAATGAAGCTCTTGAGAGGGTTTTTGAAATTTCCATGTTTGAAACCAAAAAACTGCGTACTTCTCTTCATGCTTGACTTCATAAGACAGAGTTTCGGGATAAGGGTAGCTTGATACATGAATTTTCTGGTTTGAATGTGTCTAGACCTTGTTTATCAACTTAATTGAATGCTTACTAGATGACATAAGATGACTATGTGCATTGGTTTTTCAATTTATTGTTTTTTTAATTTTTAAGCCCATTTGAATCTTGGTCAAATCCTAGGTTTGACCATGATTTAAACAAGTTGAAAACATGAATATGAAAATTAAGCATATATCCTTCTTAGTCACTCCAAAATGAAGCTCTTGGGAGGGTTTTTGAAATTTCCATGTTTGAAACCGGCCAAAAACCACATATCTTCATGCTTGACTTCATGAGACAGAGTTTAGGGTTAGGGGGTAGACACATGATTTCTCTGGTTTGAATATATCTAGACCTTGTCTATCAACTTAATTGAATGCTTACTATGTGACATATGAATACTATGTGCCTTGATTTTCCATTTTTTGTTTTTTCTAAATTTTTATGCCCATTTGAATCTTGGTCAAATCCTAGGTTTGGCCATGATTTAAACAAGTTTAAAACATGAATATGAAAAAATAAGCATATATCCTCCTTAGTCACTCCAAAATGTAGATCTTGGTAGGGTTTTTGAAATTTCCATGTTTGAAACCAAAAACCACTTCTCTTCATGCATGCCTTGACTTCATAAGACAGAGTTTAGGGTTAGGGGTAGCTAGATACTTGATTTTTCTGGTTTGAATATGTCTAGACATTGTTTATCAACTTAATTGAATGCTTACTATATGACATAAGAAGACTATGTGCCTTGGTTTTTCGTTTATTTTGATTTATTTTGAATTTTTATGCCCATTTGAATCTTGGTCAAATCCTAGGTTTGACCATGATTTAAACAAGTTTAAAACATGAATATGAAAAATTAAGCATGTATCATTCTTAGTCACTCCAAAATGTAGCTTTTGGGAGGGTTTTTGAAATTTCCATGTTTGAAACCAAAAAACCACGTACTTCTCTTCATGCTAGACTTCATAAGATAGAGTTTGGGGTTAGGGGTAGCTTGATACATAAATTTTCTGGTTTGAATATTTCTAGACATTGTTTATCAACTTAATTGAATACTTAATTACTAGATGACATAAGATGACTATGTGCATTGGTTTTTCATTTTTTTTGAATTTTTATGCCCATTTGAATCTTGGTCAAATCCTAGGCTTGACCATGATTTAATCAAGTTTAAAACATGAATATGAAAAATTATGCATATATCCTTCTTAGTCACTCCAATATGTAGCTCTTGGGAGGGTTTTTGAAATTTCCATGCTTGAAAACCAAAAACCACTTCTCTTCATGCATGCTTGACTTCATAAGACATAGTTTAGGGTTAGGGGGTAGATACATGATTTTCCTGCTAGTTTGAATATGTCTAGACCTTGTTTATCAATCTAATTGAATGCTTACTATATATGACATGAGCAGACCTTGGTTTTAATTTTTTTATACCCATTTGATTCTTCGTCAAATCCTAGGTTTGTTGACCTAGATTTGAACAAGTTTAAAACATAATTATGAAAAAAGTAAGTAGGTACGCTTCTTAATTAGTCACTCCAAAATGAAGCTCTTGGGAGGGTTTTTGAAATTTCCATGTTTGAAACCAAAAACCACTTCTTGTCTTCATGCTTGACTTCATAAGTCAGGGTTTACGGATATATAGGGGGTAGATACATGATTTTTCTGGTTTGATATGTCTAGACCTTGTTTATCAACTTAATTGAATGCTTACTATATGACATAAAAGACTATGTGTCTTGATTTTTCATTTTTTTAAATTATGCCCATTTGAATCTTGGTCAAATCCTAGGTTTGACCATGATTTAAACAAGTTTAAAACATGAATATGAAAATTAAGCATGTATCCTTCATAGTCACTCCAAAATGAAGCTCTTGAGAGAGCTTTTGAAATTTCCATGTTTGAAACCAAAAAACCACGTACTTCTCTTCATGCTTGACTTCATAAGACAGAGTTTGGGGTTAGGGGTAGCTTGATACATGATTTTTCTCGTTTGAATATGTCTAGACCTTGTTATCAACTTAATTGAATGCTTACTATATATATGACATAAGAAGACTATGTGCATTGGTTTTTCATTTTATTGTTTTTTTTATTTCATGCCCATTTGAATCTTGGTCAAATCCTAAGTTTGACCATGATTTAAACAAGTTGAAAACATGAATATGGAAAATTAAGCATATATCCTTCTTAGTCACTCCAAAATGAAGCTCTTGGGAGGGTTTTTGAAATTTCCATGTTTGAAACCGGCCAAAAACCACATATCTTCATGCTTTACTTCATGAGACAGAGTTTAGGGTTAGGGGGTAGATACATGATTTCTCTGGTTTGAATATGTCTAGACCTTGTTTATCAACTTAATTGAATGCTTACTATATGACATAAGAAGACCATGTGCCTTGATTTTTCATTTTTTTAAATTATGCCCATTTGAATCTTGGTCAAATCCTAGGTTTGACCATGATTTAAACAAGTTTAAAACATGAATATGAAAATTAAGCATGTATCCTTTGTAGTCACTACAAAATGAAGCTCTTGAGAGGGTTTTTGAAATTTCCATGTTTGAAACCAAAAAACCACGTATTTCTCTTCATGCTTGACTTCATAAGACAGAGTTTGGGGTTAGGGGTAGCTTGATACATGACTTTTCTCGTTTGAATATGTCTAGACCTTGTTATCAACTTAACTGAATGCTTACTATATATATGACATAAGAAGACTATGTGCATTGGTTTTTCATTTTATTGTTTTTTTAATTTTATGCCCATTTGAATCTTGGTCAAATCCTAGGCTTGACCGTGATTTAAACAAGTTTAAAACATAAATATGAAAAATTAAGCATCTATCCTTCTTAGCCACTCCAAATTGTAGCTCTTGGGAGGGTCTTTGAAATTTCCATGTTTGAAACCAAAAACCACATCTCTTGATGCTTGACTTCATAAGTTAGAGTTTAGGGATAGGGGGTAGATACATGATTTTTCTGGTTGAATATGTCTAAACCTTGTTTATCAACTTGAATGCTTACTATATGACATACGAAGACTATTTGCTAACGGAGGGAGTAAGCACTCTAGCTATGAAAAGTACCAAACGATGCATACCAAAATGATTTTTTAGAGGAATACTAGTTCGGATTATATAATTTTATATTAGCAGGCCAAATCGAACCCCGTAGTTGGATTTTCAGAAATTGATCCGTAGTACTGGGCAAAACCCTAGTTTAGCTTATTTAATAATAGATTCGTAGGTCGATTTTTTTACGTTATTATTATTATTACTAGGCGACATGTGTTTGCCCGTCCAAAGAAACTCTGTCTTTTCGTTTTTCTTTTCCCTTATGTCGGGAGTCGGAGGAAGAGGGCTCACACGGGAGGAGACGCAGGGAGTGCAGGCACGGGGCCCGACTTTTGTATGGTGTCTATCCTTTTACGGTGATATTGGTATTTGTGCGGGGTTGTCGGTGCGCGGGGGTGCGACTCGTGCGAGCGAGCGAGAAAGGCCGAGAATGAGAGAGTTTTTTTAGAGGGACAACCGAACGATCCTGAAGGACCCAGATTTCCAATACGCATCAGAGCGCAGTTTACAGCAGGACACAAAATTAACAGGAAATTACGTCTAAATCCCTAAGATTTACATGGTAGACCCCATGCTGAAAGCAAGAAATGCGATCGGGTCCTTAACCACCACCGTCCGGATTGATCCTCGTCCCAGCCGGGGACGAACCACTTGGCGCGACCAAATCGCCATGGCTACAGAGCCTGCACACCATGGCCTACGAGCTGAGCTAGAAACGACCTGCCAAAACCGGCAGCCAACGGAGGTGGATAATTGGAGAGAGAGAGAGTGTGTGTGTGTGTGTTGATGCCTCTCTCTTGACAAAGAAGATGGCTGGGAGTTTGCCTACCTAGCGTACGTGACTTGTGCTCACTGAAGTGTGGGAGCTTACGCACGTGACAGACTTGTTGCTCTAATAACTCGGGTGATCATTATACTGTATTAGTACATAGTTTCCTATGGATCCTTCTTAGTCACTCCAAAATGAAGCTCTTTGGGAGGGTTTTTGAAATTTCCATGTTTGAAATCAAAAACCACATATCTTCATGCGCTTGACTTCATGAGACAGAGTTTAGGGTTAGGGTTTTTGGAATTATCATTGCCAAAACCAGGGGGGCATGTGTTATCACCAGATTTTGGCCAAATCAGGAAGTGGGCCGTAAGGGAGATGGGCTTGGAAGGTTACACGTGGAAGATCTCTGAAGCGGCCTTGCACAAAGAGTTTGGGCTAGATTGCCCGTGTATCTTTAATTATGGTAGATTGTATCTTAGATTAAAAGTTAGAGTTTGTATCGTGCACGGTTGGGATTATTCCCACGTTAGAAAGTCCCCTGGATTATTCCCACGCGAGCAACGTAGTTATCTTAGATATGTTAGGGTTAGCATTGTTCTTCGTATCATATGCTACCGTAGTGCAACCCTTGCATATCTAGCCGCCCTCACACCTATCTTAGGTGTGGGGGCGGCACCCCGCTTGATCATTATCTAGTAGATCCGATCCGTTACGGTTGCTCCTTGTTCTTCAAGGATTAGTTTAATATCTGCAATAGTTAGGCCTTACAAAGGGTTGGAGGTTCCAGCGGCACGTAGGGTGTCGTTTGCTAGTCCTAGACAGGATGTTCCGGGGATCAACCTCGTGTTGGTTTTTAGGCCCTATCTAGGATCGGCTTACGATCACCGTGCGTGGCCGCGAGGCCCAATCGTGAGTAGGATGATCCGATTATGCGGTGAAAACCCTAAATCGTCGTAGATCGCATTAGCTGTATCTTGATCAAGCAGGACCACCATATATTCGTGCACCTCGTACGAATCATGGGTGGATCGGCTCCTTGAGCCGATTCACAGGATAACCTGAGAGCCGATCGAGGCTCGTATTTAATGTTTACGTGTATGCCATGCAGGAAACTAAGCGAGGCATCTCCATCACCTTCCTGACCAGGTATAGGTCAGGTGGCACGCCCTTGCATCAGCATCGGACGTGTGTACCAGAGGCTTTGCGGGCCGTCGCTCGGAGGGACCAGGGCCAGCCGCAGCCCTCGGTTGTTCCGGCTCTCTTGTGTTGCCCGTCGCTGCCCGCCGGTGGGTTTTGACCGCAACACATTCTGGCACGCCCGGTGGGACAAGCTTCGACATCAACCACCTCGCCATCTACATCTGAGATGGCGGACGGCACTCCAGTCACGTACGAGGATCTGACCGACGAGCTCAAGAAGAAGTATGACGAGGTCAAAGCTATCCTCGAAGTCGATCTCATCGGCTCTTTCCACAGAACCCGTTCACATGGCATCAGGTGGAAGGGGTTCTCGCCTAATGGTGCACTCGATGGGATAGACCTCTCTGCCCAGTCGGAATAACGCACCAGGTCCCTGCGGCAGGAGATCAACTACTTAGTGGCTCACTCGCTACACCGCCACTCTGAGAACCTGGTAAACACGTTGGAGCGTGTCGCTCTTCGCGTGATCCAGGAGATCATGAGGCACCAGTACTCGCCGTCAGGACCAGCTCTCGGGACGCATCAAGGAGAGTTGCCACTCCAGTCCCGTCCACCGCTGCCATTTGCGCTGGCAGCACCAGAAGTGTCGACTTCACCGGCATTCGTCGTCTACAAGATTGGTGGTGACCCTAGTGACTGTCAGTTCTTGCATGAGGCGCCTAAGGAGATCCCTCACGGGTACACGTGCACGTATGTGCCAGATTGCGGTAACTGGGCACTCACAAACCAGGCCACAACATCAGGGACTTCTGGGAAAACAGGAGGGACGTCAGCGACAGATCTTGAGAAGCAGACGTGGCTAACTAAGTACGCCACCCCGACGAACCTCCGGAGCTCAGCTCCTGCAGTTGGCTCGAGCTGGAAAAGCAAACATGGCTGGCTAAGTACGCCACCCGGCGAATCTTCGAGTTCAGCTCTGCGCAGCCAGCGGATCAGATCATCACCATACTGAGAGACCAGTTCGGCATGGTGCCGAAAAGGAGGGCAATCGGCTATTCCAAGCCGTACCCTGACGACTACGAGTTGATCCCGCTACCACCTAAATATCGGCTCCCTGATTTCTCCAAATTCAGTGGATCAGATGGTTCCAGCTCCATCGAGCATGTGGGCCGATATTTGGCACAGCTAGGAACGGCCTCAGTGTCGGATTCACTACGCGTGAGGTTCTTCTCACAGTCCCTCACGGGATCGGCTTTCGGGTGGTACACCTCGTTGCCACCAGATTCGATCCGGACTTGGAAGCAGTTGGAAGAACAGTTCCATATGCAGTATCACTCAGAGGCTTCCGAGTCTGGCCTTGCCGATCTAGCACAAATACGTCAGAAGCGTGGAGAAACTGTGACAGAATACATCCAGCGCTTCAGGAATCTTAGGAACCGATGTTATTCGGTTCGTGTGGATCGAAAAGGAAGCAGCCGAGTTGGTAGTAGCGGGCCTTGCAACACCGCTCAAGGACATGGCCTCCCAAGCGGACTACCCCTCACCGGCGCACATGGTTCAGAAACTGTCGGCATATGAACAGCGCCACCGGACTCGTACTCAGGACAAATTCAAGCGTGCGATAGTCTGGTCGAGGCAGAGGAAGACGAAGTTTCTGCGGGAGATCAAGAGGTAGCGGTGGCTGAATGGACTCGGGGGCAAACCCCGTGTCCCGCAAATGGGTAAAGCCACCAGGCCCGCCCAGGGGGTTTGATTTTGACGTGACCAAAACTGAGCAAATCTTCGACCTCCTGCTCAAGGAGAAGCAGTTGACGATTCCCGAAGGTCTCAAATTCCCCACGGCACAAGAGCTGAACGGAAAGCCATACTGCAAATGGCATAACTCGCTCTCCCATGCCACCAACGACTGCAGGGTGTGGCGTCAGCAGATCCAAATGGCGATAGAAAAAGGACGTCTGATTTTCAACCAGTACGCAATGAAGGTCGACACCCAACCCTTCCCCGCCGTTAACATGGTGGAATGCACTTACCCTGAAGGTTGCCAGCCAGGATCCTCGTTCAGCATCAACATGGTAGGACCTGGGCACCACTCTGGCAAAGATGGAGACGAGGGCAGCTGCTCTCGTAGCAAGGACACAGAGGAGGCCGCTCCACGCGATCGGCTCCGTCATGATGGCAAGCGCTACGTCACAGAGGGAGAAGTGAAGAACATAAGATATTAGCGACCCCTCTCTGATCACCTCCTCAACAAGTATGTGAGTCAGTATGACCAACGCCGACGATCCAGCGATGATGATGAAAGAGATCGTCTGGCTAGAGAAGCCAGAAGATATCGTCGGCATGATCGCGATGAGGAGGAGCACGAGCGCCGTGCCAAAGGAAAATCAAGGGAGCAAGACGACAACGACAGGCACTGGGACTGCCCCTTCTTTAGACACTGCTGGGATTCAGGAATGAGCCGATTGCCCACAATCGGCAATTGCCCAGAATGCAACCAGAAGAAGAAGGAGGCAGCCAACGTGTCCGTGTTCAAGCGCTTAGGACCTCTCCCGCCACAAAGCAAACGCGCTGAGTCCCCTCGATGGGAAGATCTCGAGGATTCAGAAGACGAGGGACAAGAAGAAGAAGAAGACAGGTACCACCGGCCAAGGTGGTGCCCTGATGGACTCAGCCGTTCCCAAAAGCGCAGGGTTCAGCGATTGCGCGGCCTGGAGGAAGCCGAAAGGTTATACTTGCATACGCTAAGGAAGGCACGACCTGATCTGGCTGTGAAAGTTCAGCGAACCCTGGATGAAGAGGGCCGTCCACAGAAAATGGAGTGGCATCCCAAGCAAAGGAAAGCCGACGATGAAACATCAGCTGGTACAAACATGGTGCTCGTCCTTCCGACGGAGATTAGCGCTCCAGGATTAAACGATGCACTCAAGGTGGACGACAACGAGTGCATCGACATGACAAAGGATGAGGATGGGATGGTCTTGTCCACCGGCCTGACCGAGTAGCAAGGACAAACCAATGAGAAACGTGGCGAGGCCGATCCTTTGGATCGGCCCAAAAAATCTATGAGGGAAAATTATAAGACCTTCATTGAGCGTTTTGATCAATATGGAGGCCGATTTTCAGCAATCGGCCAAAATTATCTTCACCACAGGTTCTGCTTACGTTCATCATTGATCTATTGGGCAGCGTTCACGTCGGCGGATGAGAGTCAACATGAATCCTAGCGGAGCCGACGTGCAAATACAAGGCCTTGGCTAACCACAAAGCCGATATCTGCAGTCACCTGGCAGATTCGGCTTGGGGGGCACCTAAACTAGATGAACATGTGAACATGCAGAGGAGAACATTTGTGCAGTAAAATATTGGGGCAGATAGAAAAAATCGGCCAGTAAAAAAAAATTTCATAACATACAGCCGATGCAAGGGCATCGACTTTAGAATTAAGAAGCGAAGCCGATGCGCAGCCATCGACTCTAGTACAAATTACACAAGACCAAGACTTACCGGCTATGTGCTCAGGGCTCACATTGTCGCCAAGATGGTCAACCCTTTGCATCAGTTAAGCTGTTGGTGTTTCATCTACAACATCGGCGCTCAGTGGAAGGAAACTGATCAATGGGGGCAAGTCTGGCTGATTCTTCATGGTGGCTATCTCGGATTACCAGATTACCTAAGAGGTATCAGCTTTAGCATCCAAGCTGATTCAGCGACAGTTCCAGGGCCCTTGTAAAGACACCTGCTCAAGACTAAACCCACGGCTTACTGCGATCGGCAGTGCTATCATCATCGGTAAGACTGGCTAATTTGGAGGGATGACTGAATTGACCTGTCTCGCAGATTATCGTGAGAGACCGATGCGTTGCCATCAGTCATTGAACATTGATTGGGCTAACGGTCGACAAAGTCAGATGAGGGAAAATCGGCTGAATCAGCATATAGGACATCGGCAAAATCAAAAGAAGTTTTCATTGATAATAAAATTTCTTACAAGGAGAAGCCGATTGTTAAACAAAAGGGAACGGATTACTACTGCCAACCCTATGCTAGTAAATCCCTACTCTAAGAGCTGTTGCTGTCTTCGCCGTCGCTAAGGTAGCTGCCGCCATTGCTGCTGTCGGCGAGTTCTTCGTTGCTGCTACTGTGACCTTCAGCAGAGGCCTCTTCCTCGTCATCATCATCGTCCTCGTCTGACCAAGCCCAGCCCCAGATACGCTTTGGTGGTGGTTCGTCGGAGGAGGTGTCGTCCTCCTGTTCCTTCTTCAGGTCGGAGGAGACGTCTTCTTCTTCGTCGTCCTCTTCTTCTTTGGTGACGGAGGTGAATTTACCCCGGAAGGGAGGGTCGTCGTCATCGCTCTCCGCCTCCAGTGCTCCGTCAACCAGGTACCGGAGGTCATCTTCCCCGTCGGTTAGGGGCATGGCCCCATCTGACCAGACGAGGTCCTCACCCTCCGGCACGAAGTCGAAGTCCCACTCCCGCTTGTCCCAATGTTTGGGAGCCCGGCGGTTGTACGCCTCCATCTGGTCGTGCTCTGGAACCAACTCGCTTGAGGAAGAGGATTGGAGAAAGACGGAAGAGGAGGAAGAAGACGACATGGCTGAGGAAGAAGAGGGTTTTTTGGTGCCGATAGCTAGAACAGAGGAAGGGGATGAAGAGGGCTAATCGATCGGCACGGATAAATAATGAGGAATCTGGTGGAAATTTAATGCTATTGCAGTTTCCGAGGAGGTGATGCTAAAGCTATCGAATTTTGCAGAGAAGTTGAAAAGACAGGGCATCATGATGAAGGATGCTGCAACGGGTCTGCTCTGCCAAGACATGACCCTTCGAAGGAAAAACAGAGTGGTTTTGGAATTATCATTGCCAAAACCAGGGGGGCATGTGTTATCACCAGATTTTGGCCAAATCAGGAAGTGGGCCGTAAGGGAGATGGGCTTGGAAGGTTACACGTGGAAGATCTCTGAAGCGGCCTTGCACAAAGAGTTTGGGCTAGATTGCCCGTGTATCTTTAATTATGGTAGATTGTATCTTAGATTAAAAGTTAGAGTTTGTATCGTGCACGGTTGGGATTATTCCCACGTTAGAAAGTCCCCTGGATTATTCCCACGCGAGCAACGTAGTTATCTTAGATATGTTAGGGTTAGCATTGTTCTTCGTATCATATGCTACCGTAGTGCAACCCTTGCATATCTAGCCGCCCTCACACCTATCTTAGGTGTGGGGGCGGCACCCCGCTTGATCATTATCTAGTAGATCCGATCTGTTACAGTTGCTCCTTGTTCTTCAAGGATTAGTTTAATATCTGCAATAGTTAGGCCTTACAAAGGGTTGGAGGATCCAGCGGCACGTAGGGTGTCGTTTGCTAGTCCTAGACAGGATGTTCCGGGGATCAACCTCGTGTTGGTTTTTAGGCCCTATCTAGGATCGGCTTACGATCACCGTGCGTGGCCGCGAGGCCCAATCGTGAGTAGGATGATCCGATTATGCGGTGAAAACCCTAAATCGTCGTAGATCGCATTAGCTGTATCTTGATCAAGCAGGACCACCATATATTCGTGCACCTCGTACGAATCATGGGTGGATCGGCTCCTTGAGCCGATTCACGAGATAACTTTGAGAGCCGATCGAGGCTCGTATTTAATGTTTACGTGTATGCCATGCAGGAAACTAAGCGAGGCATCTCCATCACCTTCCTGACCAGGTATAGGTCAGGTGGCACGCCCTTGCATCAGCATCGGACGTGTGTACCAGAGGCTTTGCGGGCCGTCGCTCGGAGGGACCAGGGCCAGCCGCAGCCCTAGGTTGTTCCCGGCTCTACTGTGTTGCCCGTCGCTGCCCGCCGGTGGGTTTTGACCGCAACAGGTAGCTTGATACATAAATTTTCTGGTTTGAATATGTCTAGACATTGTTTATCAACTTAATTGAATACTTAATTACTAGATGACATAAGATGACTATGTGCATTGGTTTTTCATTTTTTTTGAATTTTTATGCCCATTTGAATCTTGGTCAAATCCTAGGTTTGACCATGATTTAATCAAGTTTAAAACATGAATATGAAAAATTAAGCATCTATCCTTCTTAGTCACTCCAATATGTAGCTCTTGGGAGGGGTTTTGAAATTTCCATGCTCTTGAAAACCAAAAACCACTTCTCTTCATGCATGCTTGACTTCATAAGACATAGTTAGATACATGATTTTCCTGCTAGTTTTAATATGTCTAGACCTTGTTTATCAATTTAATTGAATGCTCACTATATGACATGAGCAGACCTTGGTTTTAATTTTTTTATACCCATTTGATTCTTCGTCAACAAATCCTAGGTTTGTTGACCTAGATTTGAACAAGTTTAAAACATGAATATGAAAAGGTAAGCATGTATGCTTCTTAATTAGTCACTCCAAAATGAAGCTCTTGGGAGGGTTTTTGAAATTTCCATGATTGAAACCAAAAACCACTTCTCTTCATGCTTGACTTCATAAGTCAGGGTTTTGGGATATATAGGGGGTAGATACATGATTTTTCTGGTTTGAATATGTCTAGAGCTTGTTTATCAACTTAATTGAATGCTTACTATATGACATAAGAAGACTATGTGCCTTGATTTTCCATTTTTTTTAAATTATGCCCATTTGAATCTTGGTCAAATCCTAGGTTTGGCCAAGATTTAAACAAGATTAAAACATGAAAATGGAAAATTAAGTCTTGATCCTTCTTATTCACTCCAAAATGAAGCTTTTGGGAGGGTTTTTGAAATATCCAGGTTTGAAACCCAAAACCACTTCTCTTCGTGCATAGTTTAGGGTTAGGGGTAGATACATGAATTTTTGGTTTATAGTAAGCATTCAAGTTGATAAACAAGGTCTAGACATATTCAAACCAGAAAAATCATGTATCTACCCCCTAAGGCTAAACTCTGTCATATGAAGTCAAGCATATAAGAGGAATGGTTTTGGGTTTCAAACATGGAAAATTCAAAAACCCTCCCAAAAGCTTCATTTTTGGAGTGAACAAGAAGGATCTAGGCTTACTTTTTCATTTTCATGTTCTTGACTTGTTTAATTCTTGGTCAAACCTAGGATTTGACCAAGATTCAAATGGGCATAAAAATTCAATAAAGAATTCAAAAAATGAAAAACCAAAACACATAAGCTTCTTAAGTTATAGTAAGCATTCATGTTGATCAACGGAGTCTAGACATATTTAAACAATAAAAATCATGTATATACCCCAAACCCTAAACTCTGTCTAATGAAGTCAAGCACGAAGAGAAGTGGTTTTCGGTTTAATTTTTTATTTCTTTTTTTTTAAATTTTTATGCCCATTTGAATCTTGGTCAAATCCTAGCAGGTTTGACCAATATTTAAACAAGTTTAAAACATGAAAATGAAAAGTAAGTATGGATCCTTCTTATTCACTCCAAAATGAAGCTTTTGGGAGGGTTTTTTAATTTTCCATGTCCGAAACCCAAAATGACATCTCTTCGTGCTTTACTTCATAAGACAAAGTTTAGGGGTAGGGGTAGATACATGATTTTTCTGATTTGAATATGTCTAGACCTTGTTTATCAACTTGAACGCTTATTATATGACATCAAAAGACTATGTTTTTTTTTGAATTTGTTATGCCCATCTGAATCTTGGTCAAATCCTAGGTTTGACCAAGATTTAAACCAGTTTAAAACATGAAAATGAAAAGTAAGCCTGAATTCTTCTTAGTCACTCCAAAATGAAGCTTTTGGGAGGTTTTTTAAATTTCCATGTTTGAAACCCAAAACCACTTCTCTTAATGCTTGACTTCATAAGACAGAGTTTAGGGTTAGGGGCCAAGTATATACATGATTTTTCTTGTTTAAATATGTCTAGACTTTGTTTATCAACTTGAATGCTTACTATATGACATCAAAAGACTATGTGTTTTGGTTTTGATTTTTTTGAATTTGTTATGTCCATTTGAATCTTGGTCAAATCCTAGGTTTGACCAAGATTTAAACCAGTTTAAAACATGAAAATGAAAAGGTAAGCCTGGATTCTTCTTAGTCACTCCAAAATGAAGCTTTTGGGAGTTTTTTTTAATTTCCAATGTTTGAAACCCAAAACCACTTTTCTTCATGCTTGACTTCATAAGACAGAGTTTAGGGTTAGGGGGTATATACATGATTTTTCTGGTTTGAATATGTCTAGACCTTGTTTTTTTAGGGTTAGGGTTAGGAAACATGGTACACGTATAATAATGTAATAGTTGCAGCATCTCCTCACCGAAGCATGGTTCTGAATTCATGTGCACCTTTAGAAAAAAAATAGAAACGCCTTAGAAGCAGTTCAATAGCCATTCCTGATAGACACTCTTCCAGAAAAAAAGAAAAACAAGTTAATACTTCCAGTTGTTTGATGGATGCATGGACTGGGTTATATTAAAAATGATGCTACAGAACTATTGGTAAGGATGAAATTAACTGCAGCGAAATTACCCCCAATAATAAAATCTAAATAATATGCCTAGGACTTGTGTTTATCAGCAGATGGAGAAAAACAATTCAATGCTTCATAATAAGAAGAGAACAAGAAAGTGCAAAAGAAACTAACCTTATGTATATGATTAGAGCCCTAGCTTGTAGTCATTCAGCACCTAATATGAAGAAGCGAAAAAAGAAAGAAAGAAAGAGAACGTGAGAGATTCGCTGAAATTTGTCAAAAGTGGAGAATATGATGCCGACTTGCCGTTTCAGAATAAGCATCCTTATTGGCCTATAAAAGAGGAGAAGAAAACATCACAGCTGCAAACAAAATCCTACCCTTCCAGCATTTCCTCATACAATCAATCAAGAAGCCACAGACCAATGTCTCACACTCGTCTGCTTTACTTACAAGCCCACCAAAACCATGCCAAATTTCAGGACAACCATACCAGTGCTATGAAGAAAGAAGCAGCAGTAGGAACAACCCATTTCCAGGCCCGCCCAAAGCAAGTTAAGTTTCAGGAAAACCATGCCAATGTTGTCAAGAAAGACGATGTGAATCAGGATGTGGATACGGTGGCTTCTGACTTCATCAAACGTAAGCATATGTCTTGGGGACTCCAGAAAAGCACAACCATGTATCTTGCTTCTTAAGAGCATCAGGGCTCCTTAGTCATGGTTATCTACTCATGCTTTGTCCAGTTTGAGACTTCAAATAAAAGGTGCTGCTTGGAGGAGTCCTAGATATCCCTAAGTTGTATAACTATGGTCTTATTTGAAAAATGAATAAGAGTGATGTGAATATGATACACTGCTATTTGCAATACCGATGTATGGTATTCGTACATATGAATATCAGGTTATTACAATGATCCTGTTCAACTTTCTGTTTGAAATATCATACTATATGGAAAGCATACACATTCTGTGGTAAACTGGTTTTTCTATGTAGTCCCATGACGGACAATTGTTCACAATCTGCCCCTGTAATACAAGGATTAGCGTGCTAATCAAGTAATCAACAATATCAAACCTACAAAATTTCAACATCATCATTTTAATTCTAAAGGTTGCAAATATCGGCCGATATTTCAGTTAATTGATTAACTGCGGATCGGAGGCTGACCGAAACGAAAAGGGCATTCTCGGTGTGTTTACTGGTCCAGCCGGTTAATCGGTCTCACAAGCGGATTTATCAGGAATTTTCAGTTAACTGGGACTCATTTTTGGCTAAATACCCTCCGTCCCTCGTCTCTCTCCGATTTCGACCTGTCCCACTCGTTAGGGTTTAGGAATTGGGGGCTCCAGCGCCTCCTCCTCATCTCCCGCTCGATACCACCGGCCGCCAACAAAGAGCACGCCGCCGCTGGCCAGAGCCAACCAGCGGCCGCATCTCAGCTTCCAGATCCTTCCCGCCGGCCCCTCTTCTCCCTCCTCCGGCTGTCCCTCCTTCCCAGCCAGTCCCTGCTCGATCTGCCGTCCTCCCGTCCGCCTTTAGCAGCTGCCTGCTGCCGCTGCCAGATCTCCTCCATGGCTTCTCCGGCAAGACTAAAAGGCAAAGCAGCAACTAATTAAAACATTAAAGAGTCTACACCTTCTCATACTAGTTTCCTGCTAATTTGTATCAACATTGATCACTGTAGAAATACATATCATCATTTTAAGCACCAGATAAGTGGTGCTGTAGCTCCATGGACTGCCATGACGGAAAATTGTTCACAAACTTGGCCCATAATGCAAAACATTAATATGTCAATCAACAATATCTCGAATAAAGAAATCCAAGAAAGTGTCACTGTAATTCTGCCTACTAGACTGTAGCACTTTATAGAAAAAGTTTGTTCATAAAATAACTTTGACAAGCACACTGGAGTAATTAAAAGGGTTTAATTCGGATTGTATTTCTAAGGAAATAGCATCTGTATAGCTGCAAAGGTACAAGAAAAGGTGAAGACAAATGCAAAGGGGATAAAAGATAACTCAATAAAATATCTGTGTTACAATCAATAAAGTACCATGTAGAAACCCATGAGCACCAAGCTTACTAAATAGCAGCTAGCTAGTGTGCAAAAGCTGGTGTGTTGATATAACCTCAGCAGCCTTTTTTCCATGGTTGAGTTAAGAAGTAGTCTTGGCTTTTATTGATTCAAACAGCTTGGTTACTTCATGATGCTTGCGGATATGGAAAGGGCACTTGTACAGTAGATCCCGAGCTTCTGAATATCTCCCCTCCGCAAAGAATGACTTGAACATTAGCAGATAGACAGTGTATGCCGGATAGGTATTCACTGACCGTTTCAAGGCCTTGAGAAAGTCCCTAGCATCTTCAAGGGTCCCGTATTCAGCAATTTTAGGAGGGAAAGGGTCTGCAAAGGGTGGAAACTTGCGGGCTTTCATTGATTTAAGAAGCCCCAGCGCCTCCTCGAGTTTCCTCACCCTCAGCAACTCGCGAATGATATGCTTGTAAGTGTGCTTCCAAGGGCTTAACTCGCCCTTGTCCACCATCTCAACAAACAGAGTGTGAGCAGCATCAACCTTGTCTTGGTTACACAGGCCTTTGACCATGACATCCAGCAAATCAGCATCTGCGTCCAAGTTGTTCTCGATCATTTCTGTCAAGTAGTGCAGAGCCTTGTCCACCTCCCCAGCCGCACAATGCCCTTGAATCAACATGGTCCAGGTCTTGAGATCGGGCACACAACCCTCAGCCTCCATTTCATCAAACACCTTGCGAGCCTCATCGCACTTGTTGGCCTTGCATAGCCCAAACACCAGCTGGCTATATGTAATGTTGTCTGGCTGGTGGCCGGCGGCTCTCATATCATACATGACCTCGGCGGCCTCATCGAACCTGCCGTTGCTGGTAAGAGCCCTGTGGATCCCATCAAACACGTCCTTGGATTTGAACTCATACACGGCCTCGTACTTCCTCACTACTCGATAGGCCAGCTCGAGATCAGGCGACGGCCCCACGGCGATGCGCCTGAGGAGCAACGGCCCGTCCGCCTGGGACGGCTTGTAGGGGCTGTCCATCATGAGCTCGTAGAGCTCTACGGCCTGGGTCATCATGCGGCGTTTCTGGAACTGCTTGGAGAGCTTGACGTAGGTGTCGATGTCCAGGTGCATCCCGTGAGCCTTCATCTCCTGGATGAGGTCCCAGAACTCCCGCATGGACTCCTCCCGGCCGAGCACCCTGGCCATGGCGTTGTAAGCGGCGGACTCATGCTTGTAGCCGCAGTTCTGCCGGCCGGCCCACCGGAAGAAGGCCAGGGCCTTGGCCGGGTGGTCCCTCACCTCCCGGAGCACCTTGGTGACGGCGGTCTCCGTGAGCTCGACGCCCTCCAGCCTCTTATCGAGCGAACCATCCTCCTCCTCGTCGTCGAGCCCGCGGAGGACGGCGGCGGCGACGGGGTGGGCGTCGGTCCTGGCCTTGGCGAGGCGGTCGGTGAGTGAGGCGTAGTCAGCGTTGAGGCTGGCCTTCTTGAAGGAGGCGAGGGCGGCGAGGTAGGTGCCCTGGTCGACGGAGTGACCGGCGGCTTC
The DNA here is from genome assembly GCF_019359855.2 of Lolium perenne. NCBI lineage: Eukaryota > Viridiplantae > Streptophyta > Magnoliopsida > Poales > Poaceae > Lolium > Lolium perenne. The sequence continues at coordinate 353,197,686 of NC_067246.2, forward strand.
CATGTCGCTGAGGAAGGGCCAGAAGTGCTGCGCGGCGGAAGTGGGGCGGGAGGCGAGGGTACGGAGCATGAGGTTGTAGGCTGCGGACCCCAGTGGGTGGCCCGACTCGGCGGAGCGGCGGAAGAAGGCGAGCGCGAGGGACGGGTCCTCCTTGGAGAGGCTGCGGAGCGAGTAGAGGACCGACTCCGTGGTCGGGGCCGGCGCGGGTGGAGGCGTGGAGGGGATGGGGGTGGTGGCGGTGGAGAAGAGGCGGTGCCGGCGGAGGAGGAGGAGACGGAGGTGGGAGGAGGCAGGCGGCGGCGCCATTTTGGGGGTTTGCGACTGGGAGAGGAGGAAGGAGGAGGAGGAGGAGGAACAGGCCGGGCCGGCCAAGTGAAATACTACAGTATGGGGAAGAAGAGGGCGATGTGGGGTGGGCTGGTCTGGGCTAGGCCCGTTGAACTTTGGGATATAATGGTTTGGGCTTCCAGGTGAATATATTTCACATAGGACGATAGGTTAAGTAAACAGTAATACCTAGGCGACTAGGGTTTTCCTCTACCTCTCCGGCGATCGACGCTTTCTCCGGCAGCAGGGCCTCTGATCCCCATCACCTCATCCATCTTCTTCCCCTCCCGTTGGGACTGTTCGGGCTGATCAAGGGGTCGACCTGATCGGCTGCCCGGCCTTGGTAGTCTCACGGTTTTAGGGTTTGAGATCAGATTAGGAGATGGCGGCGGCTTATGAGAAGGGCGAGGGAAGCAAGACGGCCAGCCAGATGGGATCTGAGATGGCGCTGGAAGAGCTGCTGCGAAGTCTGAATCTCAAGGGGGAAGACATTGCAGGCAGTGGCGGAGCGTGATGTAAAACAAAGGGAGGGCCAATTATCTATAATACGAGAAAATCATATAGAATGCTTGCAGAAGGCAACATATCCTATGCACCCGGTGGACTTGTGTGTCCATGCATCCGCTCCATCTGAACCATCTAATCCCCATCGAGCGTGCAGCATCAAGACCATAATTAATTTGCATTTACACGCCCGCCTAGACAGTTAAGTTAATGAAATCTAGCAGTAACTCCCTTTTGTGTGTTCCAGCTTTATAGATCTAAGTCATCGCGATCCATTTCTACGCCAATGGTGAATACAAAACGCGGCGGCCGGCGTGCGATCACAGAAGTGCAGACCCTGCAGGTTTCGACGCCGGCGGCCGGCGGCGATGGCAGTAATGGGCGGCGACCACACAGCGGCGGCAGATTAGCACACAGCGTCTTCGAATCTAACTTGCCACAATCATCTTAGAAACCATCTAGTATATTCAATTGATAGACCAGAGGGTCTTCATCCATCTCTGGTTCCGAGAGAAAGCCAGACAACGAATTAAGCCTCTCATATACAAGAGCACCGTGCTGACTACTGCGCAGACGGGCAATGGAACTCGTACAGAACATGCATGACCGTCTCCCGATGGACTGAGTAAAAAATTGGAATCACACTTTAATTTATGATGTGGGTTAATAAGCTCTATGTAGCACACGCAGTTGCATGCATGTTACGAATCTTCTTCTGGAAGTGTTGCTGGCTGCGGCGTTGTGTGATCAGTGATCACCGCCGCCACTGTGTGGGTGCTTGCCGCCCTGCCACCATTCGTGGCTGTGTGATCACCGGCGGCGGCTGCCGTTGTGCGGGTTCCCGCCCTCGGCTACTACTATGTGAGGTCCGGCCCGCCGCCAGCCGTCGTCGCCGTGTTGTGCGATGGTCGCCACCGCCGGCTGCTGCATTGCGCCGATCTGTAACTTCTCTATCAACGAAGACTAAACATAGAAGGGGGTTACTGCAAGACTCCATTAACTTAACTGTCTAGGCGGGCGTGTAAATGCAAATTGATTATGGTCTTGATGTTGCCCGCTGGATGGTTAACGTTCAGGTTCAGAAACATCATCTCTTTTGTTCAAGCTAGAGAATGCACGCTCAGCGCTAGCTTGGTTGTTGAATTTCAAACATTTTGTATATGTCTTGGTTGTTCAATTTCAACCAATGCCAATGGTTCATGTTTACGTTCAGAAGTATCATATCTTTTTTCTTTCGTCATGTTTCCTGATGGTTCATCTTGAAGAGTTGAACGAAAGCAGAGCTACCTAATGGATTTATACAAAAAATAGTAGGTCAGTTTTAAGAAAAGCATAGATCTTGAAGAGTTGAACCAGGGCAGGTCTACCTAATGGGTTTATACGGCGCCAAAGGCTATGCCTACGACCTGACAACCATTGTGGTCTGAAATTAGAGCTGTTGTTTGCTTCAGTTTGGGCTGATCTGAACTAGCAAGAGAATAAATAGAGAGACTGCCAGATAGACCATGGTGATTGGAGGGAAGAAGGAAGAACTAGAGAAGGGGATTTTGGGCAGACATGAGAGCTGGAGCCGAGTAGGGAACACACGCTTACGACTTACGAGCAGTTCGTAGGAGAATGACGACGGCCAGTCTCAGTCGGTCATAGTTTTTCACTCCTGGGCCGGATGGGATTAGGCCATATGTACTGGTAGAAATTTTCTTCACTTTGAGAAGACTGGGCCGGAGCCCAGTATGGCCTCTGTGACCCTCCGCCAGTGATTGCAGGGATCTCGGTGGCAAAGAACGAGGTGGAGTCATTGAAACAAGACACAAAGTGGATGGCAGTGATGTGCTTATTGTCGCCTAAACCTTTTTGCGCGACCTCGCTGAAGAAGACGATGAAGTTCGCCTGGGCCCTGCCCAGGAAGTGACTTTCCGTGACCTGGAAGACAATAGGTTCGTGGTACAGGCGAATTGCTTGGGAGATTGGCAGAGGATCACAGAACATGGGCCATGGATTTTCAGAGATCATGGTCTGCTGATTGAGAAGTATGATGGTAGCGCCAAAGCGTCAATGGTAGAGCTGAACTGGATCCATGCATGGATCCAGATTTCATGACGTCCCAGAACTGTACCGCAAAAGGCCGATCATTACTAATCTGGCTGCGAATGTGGGAGAGGTGCTCCTAGTAGACATGGCCAGTTCAAGAGTGGACGGAGGATATTTGGTAAGGGTGCGGGTCTGGCTTGATGTTGGGAAGGAGCTGACTCGCTTTGTAACTATCAAACCAGAAGGGGACTCCCTAGTAGTGATGCGTGTGAAGTATGAGAAGGTGCCGAGGTACTGTGTTGTTTACGGCCTCGTTGGTCATGTTAAAGAGGAATGCAGCACAGGGGTACATGCCCCAGAGGCAGCTGTTTTTGGCACTTGGATGCTAGCAGATACTGCCTGGAACCGATCTCGGAAGCAAGATGAGGGAGCTCGAAGTTATAACAGAGTGTCAACACCCGGATTTTTAATTCCAGATGCCTATTATGTCATTCCTCGCAATCCCAGAAATATTGTTTTTGCGAGACATAATAGATTGATATCACAACACATCATTCATTACATACCATAATCGTCTTACAAATAAAGGATCACATGATCCAGTCTCATTACAATAATAGAAGTTCTATTGATCAATTACATAACACATAGCGGAAGCGAAATAGCGTAGTAGTAGTCCATTTAGGATGTGTTCGGTTCTGGAATTTGGTGGAATGGAACGGAATGGTTCCGCACCCAGCACCCATCTCTGTGTTCGGTTGGAGGGAAGGAACGGAACCAAGTCATTCCTCAGAAGGGAATATACCATGTAGATGCGGAACCAAGTCGTTCCACCAATTTGGTGGAATCTGGAGGAACGGCTCGTATCTGTCACCGCGCAGACTGAAAAAGAGGTGAGCTGAACCAAAATCCTGCCATTTCGTTCCGCGTTTTTTCCCGAACCGAACACAGGCACGGAACCATTCCGTTCCTCGCTTTTTCCGAATCGAACACGGGTACGGAACCATTCTGTTACATTGGAATGGAACCATTCCATTCCATGCATCAGGATTATCAAACCGAACACATCCTTATTCCACAGGCAACTGTTGATGTCAGGAGTGATCCTAGTTGTCGTAGACATCCTGCTGTCCTTCTTCCGGGTTCTGATACTCCTCTTCATAGTCTGGCCATTTGAATAGCCAGGGACACAGCCATGAGTACTTTAAAGTACTCACAAACTAATACTAAGGTAAATACTATCAACTATAGTAAGGGGGTTCTAAGCTCTAGTTTCATTTGCATAAAGCCAGTTTTATTTCATAAGCACTTTAATAATCAAAACCTCTTCATTTACTAAACTCAAAAGGGAACATTAGTGTCATTCCCACAACTCAGTTGTGATTCAAAGTCAAAGTCACCCTTCAATTCAAGTCACAAGTCACCATTCATATTTTTAGAAAAGTTCTGATGACGGAACAGTATGGCCTTTCCAACTGTCCATGACCGCGGACGCGGCTATTCGAATAGGTTAAACTCTGCAGAGGTTGTACACTTGTGCCACAACAATTGCAATAGCTCGTCAGGGGTAACTGGCCCTGATTTATCGTACGCAGTACGCGAACTACCAATCCTAACCTTTCATTTACATACCCTAGTATAGGCACCTCTCCCCATGAGCTTGGCCTCCCGGTGAAAACAAACCGTCGACCCGGGAACTGCACAGGGCTTGGGTAGGACATTCACCTCATTTCACGTCATTTCACTTTCAATGGAGGCAGCCTCGGCATAACCCCTATGATGCTTGTTTAGAGGGAACCCATATTAAAATACATAAGTTTCCAGCTAAGCCTTACCCAGATCCAGGTATTGTGGGGGTACTTGTGAAATTGGAATGGTATCGCATCCGAACCCAACCATCAGTTTTTGTAAAATTCAACAAGTCATTCACCAGTCATATTCACCTTCAAAATCTTTCAATAGAATGACTCATCGTTCCAAGGTTTTCAAAGTCATTTCATTTCACAAGCTCACAACTAGAGTAGTCACTTTTAATGTTTAGCACTAGCAACTAGTTATGAGGGGTGCTAAATAGCTTATAGCTTTATAGGCTAAGTGTGATGCTCCTGGACCACTCCATAACTAAACCAAGTGAATCATAAATCAAAAGTAACTTTGTTAAATAAAATCAAGTAAAGCTTGTAAAGTAAAAAACTTGGGATAGGATCATAAAGTAAAATGTAATGGTGCCTTGCTCTTGTAGAGCTTTGCACAAATCTATCTTGCATTGGTAATAGCTTGCCTTGATTGGTGAGGTGATCAAAGTTTTCTTCTCCTTCCTCTTGGTAGCAGGCCTCTTCCTCTTGATAGTCTCCGATACTAGCGTGTATAAACGAATACGAGGATACAATCACCAAACAACACTTAAGTAGACTTAATCAGCCTTAATGGCTCACACAAATGATCTAGCATCACTACTTACATTTATTCCAAAATTATGCTAGGGTTTCCTTATTTAGTAATAGGAAAATAATTTCCTCTCATTGAAATGTTGATTATGGTTTCTTTTTAGTTTGGGAGAAATAATTTCCTCTCATTGAATCTTCTTAAGATTTAATCTTCTCAAATAACCATGTATGATCATATGTTGACCAAGGTCAACACTTCACACTTATCATTTGAGAAAAATGATTTAAATGAGATTCATCATCTCATGTGATTTAAATAACCATTGTGATTTAAATTCCACAAGTGAGCAAGTATGAGCCCATGCAATAGAGGTCATCATATTACTTCATAAAACTTGGGAAAATGATTTAAATGAGGTGCTACACCTCATAGATTTAAATTCCTAATTTTTGAAATGGTTTATATGGGCTAGTGATTGACTACATAGCCAATATTTTGCTTCTAGCCCATGATCATGTACAGAACCCATATCATATTTTTGCATAGTAAATTAGAGTTTGTGAGATGTGAATTATGAGAGGTGGAATCACCTCAAAATTCAAAAGGGTTGATTTTTAATATTTATTTGAAAACTGAAAAGTATCTGAGTTGATATTTTTTCTATTCCAATTCTACACAAGCTATGAGGTTGAAACCAGTGGGGTTAGCTAGATAATTTCATAAGCTTTCCAGAACATTTCGAATCACTCAATTTGGGTTTGTAGATTTGAAACTATTCAATTTATAGCAAAGCATCAGTATTGAAATCACTAAACAAGATTTAAACGAATTTGGATTGATGGGCCTAGGCGGGAAAGGATTTGGACCGAAATGAGAGAGAGAAGCAGGCCAGCCCAACTAACGCTGCGGGCCAACTGACATGGTGGGTGTCAGCAACTCAAATAACCCGAAGCGGTACTTGCGAATAGGAGCCGTGCGATTAGATGGCGATCAGACGGCCATGCGTCGTCGTCGTCGACGAGAAAGGGTTGCGGGCGCGGTGGAGGTAGGGGGTCAGCGGCGAGCTGGGGCTCCGGCGAGGGTCAGCGATGGAGCAGGGCGACGTTGTCGATGATGAGGAGTCGACTGGTACCAGTGGCAACTCCGATGGTGGCCGAATTCGACGGGTTGATCGGCGGCGGGCTCCGACGATCGACGGAGAAATTGGAGCTCTCTATGGCTTAATCAAAGTGGAGCAGGGGTTGAGGAGGTCGAGGAGAAGGAGGGGAGCAGATTTGGTGTGGAGGAGGAAGTGCGGGAGAGGGTCTATTTATAATGGCGCGCGTGTGCTATGGGTGCCGTGGAGGTCGTCGACGGTGAGGGCTGTTCAGGGCACGAAGGGGCAAGGCGATGGGGGCGCGTGCTTGCAGGCATCATGGTGGTCACGACGCGCTTGATGGGGCAACGAATGGGGGACGAGAGCGTGCTGGCATCGTTGCCGTCCTCGCAGTACGGGTGCGGCAGAGGTTGGATCATGGCGACGACGATAGGTCCTCCGCAGGCGAGTGAGCATGTCCATGGGCTAGCTGGAGTGGTGAGGGCGCTCGATGCAGAGGTAGGCTTGCAGGGGTGGACTGAGGCGACGGCACGGCGTGCGCTCTGGCGCGTCCAGGACGGTGCCCGTGCGCGCTCTGGCATTGTTCTGGGCGTGTCTGGGCGTGCGTTGTGTGGCCAATGCCGTGCTCGCGCGAGCAAGGGCCATGCTGCGTGATGATCAGGGAGGTCAGGGGAGTGTACTGAACATGGTGATCGAGAGAGGGGAGGGCCAGAGAGAATGAGTGCATGGGGTGAGCATGGTGCACGGCTTTGTGGAGTTCTTGATCATTTCTTCCCTTTTAGCAGAGCTGCAGTGCATAGGATGATGCAGAGTAGGTATAGGAGCAACAATGATCAAGGATCAAAAGGGGTTTAGGCAATGGACCAATGGTTAATAGAGTGTATGTGAAATGTTAAAGTCTGCCTGCCAAGTGTTCGAGGAAATGGCCGCAAGAGAACTTTGTTTGAATTTTGGAAATATTTTTGGTGCATCTCAATCCTATATTTAAAGAGGTAGAAGGTGGTGGTGGTAGTCAATTTGGGGGAGGTTTGCAAGATTTCAAATTGGGGTTGATCTTCTCTTTGTTTCAATGTCTCCACTTGGCATCTCTATTCTGGTCAACCTAGGTAGAGTCAACACTGGTGGTCAACATCAAACTTGTTCATCTTGACATGGTCTTGGATGAGGTGGCAAGAGTTGGCCAAGTTTAGTTTAAGAATTTTCCAAACCAGGGGTGCAAAGTGGGTAGGATGATAAAAATGTCACATATGACCATTATCATATGTGAGTGGGATTTGATTTTTTCCTTTGCTTTGAATTGGGTTTCTTTGGTGCAAAAGGGTGTGTTATTGATACATAAGTGTTTTACAAACAATGGCACAAGCAAATGTGGCCTTGGTTGAAGATTTGAAAAGTGGGCCAAAGTGTATGTGAGTGAAAATGGAATTTTCTCACTATTTCATTTCTCTCCATTTGATTTGATTTTTCTTGACTCCAAAGTGATTCTTATTAGTTTAGGAACATTTCCAAACCATTGAAACCATTCCAAAAGATCTAGCTCAAAGATTTGCAAAAATGGCCATAAACACATAAGAGGTGAAATGCCAATTTTTCTTAATCTTGTAATTTGTTCCCCTTGCTTTACTTGGGCATGGTTGAGGGTCCAATTAGTGTGAGATTAGGTTTATAGATGGTTTCACACCATTTTGGTAAGGTATAAGTGCATAGGACAATAATTGGGTATTATAGCTATGTGCCACATATGCCTCTATGCATATGTTGCATTTGATTTTTAATTTGACTTGGCTTGACCCAATTGATGTGGTTGAGTGTTAAAATGGTATAGAGGAGTGATCCATCCATTCACAACAAGTCTTAGGGTCAAGATCCTCAAATTCACAAATTTACTATTTACTCTCATATGCCTCTATGGCATTTTTAGTTTCTTTTTATTTTCTTTGGTTTCAACTTGGATTTGGTTTGATAAGTACTAGGTAAGGTTTATGAAGGTTTTCTAATCCTCTAAACAAAGTGGAAAGGCCTAGGGTAAAGTTTTCCAAAAATAGCCATAGGCACATGTGCCTTTTTCTTATTTAATTTCTTTTTATTTTGTTTTAACTTGTATGGTGAAAAGAGGGGTGAGATTTAGGGTTTAAGATCATTTCAAAATACTTTAACAAGCAATCATGGAAATAGCACAAGATTTAAGTAAGATCACTATGTATCAAACTTAATTTAATAAAAGTTTTTGTTGGTTCCAAATTTTGGAAAAAGGGAAATTCATTTTCTTTGTTTTGAAATTTTTGGGATGTTACAAACCCTTCCCCCTTAAACAAATCTCGTCCCGAGATTTTAAGAAAAGTTAGGTTCCTAAGAAAGATTGAGCAATTGATTAACAGGAAAACATACTTGGCATGGCCTGAGGTGCTTCCTGGGCTTCAGTGGCATTCATGTGGTAGAAACGGCCGTTGTTGTTGTTCTGGTTCCTTCTACCTACGAAGCGGCGCTGTTGCTGGGTAGGTGCAGTAGTATTGGGGGCAGTCTTGGCAAGTTTCTTGGGGCATTCATTTGAGTAGTGGCCTACATTGCCACATTCATAGCAGGTGATTGTTGCCTTGTCCTTGGGGGTGATGGGGATAGCATTGCTCCCAGTCCTCGGGACAGTATTGGTGTGGTTGTTGTTCCCATTGTTGTTGTTGTTGTGGTGGTGGTTGTTGTTGTTGTTGTGGCTGTTGTTGTTGTTGCCTCCGGGCTTCGGGGGTCCTCCGTTGTTATTGGTGTAGTTGGGGCGATAACTATGAGCAGTGGGCTTGTTGTGTCTTGGGGTGAATCCTCCAGAGGAGTTGTTGCGGTACTTCTGGGTATGGTGGGGTCCATTCTGGTTCATCATCCTTCTCTTGCGATTCTCGTTGGCTTGATGCAGGTTTCCTTCCATCTGTATGGCTGAGTCCACGAGGGCTTCCAAGTCAGCGAACGGAATGTTCACTAACACAGTTTGCATCTCATCATGCAGTCCATTCAAAAATCTCTCCTTCCTTTTCTCGTTGGTGTCGGTCTCATCCGGGACGTACCTTGACAGAGTGAGAAACCTGTCGCGGTATTCCACCACGGACATCCTTCCTTGTTTGAGTTCGCGGAACTCGTCTCTCATCTTCTTGACCAGTCCTTGGGGCACATGATATTTGCTAAACTTCAGCTTGAAGTCTTCGCAGGTCATCATCTGTCCCGCATTCATTGCACGGGCACTTGTCCACCAGGCTCTAGCAGGTCCTGACAGGTAGTGGGTGGCAAACAGTACTTTTTCTGCGGCTTCAACTCCCGCAACTTCGAGGTTGTTCTCCATGGTCTGGAGCCAGTCATCAGCATCAAGGGGCTCTTCAGTCTTGTTGAACATTGGAGGGCTGGTGTTCTGAAAGTTCTTCAGCTTCGATCCAGGGTGATCGTGGTTTCCATGGCCTTGATTGTTCTGAGCTATCTGTTGCAGTGCGGCAATGTTGGCTTGGCGTTCAGCTCTTTCGACTTCTCGGTCTGCCATCATCATCTGCAGCATCTGCATCATGGCATCCTGGTTGGCGCTGCGGGTTGGTGGGGCCATCTGAACATTGAGGTAGATGATAAGATAAGAGGGAAATTTCTATGGTTTGTTTTGTTAAAGTTTAAAAAGTTCATAACTTGAAAATTTGAGTAGTGTTGCGGGGGTAAAAACCAACAACACTTTTTCATTCATACCAAGCATCACACATTACAAAACTAACACACCGTTGGTTTGAAGAACCATTCATTCGTTCAACGATGCAAGGGGATCCTGATACAACTCACACATACGAAAGTGCTTTAAATGATACTACTCTTCAGGGGAGGATTCTTCATCTTCACGGGTAATGTGCATGGCGAAAGGTGAGGGTGTTGTCCAACTCCTTGCGAGTCTTGTACATCATGTAGTCGAGGTAGGCAACATAGTGCAGTGGTTCATCTCTGGGTGCGGGGGCATGATTATTGGTCTTCCCATGGGGTCATGTCTTGGGTAGTAAATGAAGCGGGTATTCTTGAGATTGTTTATATTCTATCCACACAGACGGGCAATTGCTTCCTGCATCGCTCTGACTAGTCCTTCCTTCCAAGTGTTTCCCGTTACAAAAAACCAGATGGTTTCCCATATTGGGCCTCCAAGCTTTCCTCTCAGATCTGCAGTAACTTCCCACCGAGGTTGTCCTCCCGATGGATGGTTGAGGGGTATTCCGAAGAACTCGGGATACGAGCGTCCTAGATATCCAACTAGTTGTTTCAAATCCTTCTCAAACATTAGGTTTCCTCCGTGGCCAAGCTGATAAGACTTGCAGGTGTAGTCCATCTGTGAAGAATTATGATGAGTAAGTTAGAGGAGTGAGTAGTGTGTCAAAATTTTATGTAGTAATATAAAAAGAATAGAGCATAACTTTCTTATTTTGAAAAAGATCTCAAGGATAAGAGGGAGAATAAGTTTTCATAAATAATCACTTCATTTGTTTCAAAACTAAGTTTTTTAGACGTCCATTCTAACTAGGTTCTCCTAAGGTCAACAATGGCTCTGATACTAACTTGTCAACACCCGGATTTTTAAGTCCAGATGCCTATTATGCCATTCCTTGCAATCACAGGAATATTGTTTTTGCGAGACATAATAGATTGATATCACAACACATCATTCATTACATACCATAATCGTCTTACAAATAAAGGATCACATGATCCAGTCTCATTACAATAATAGAAGCTCTATTGATCAATTACATAACACATAGCAGAAGCGAAATAGCATAGTAGTAGTCCATTTATTCCACAGGCAACTGTTGACGTCAGGAGTGATCCTAGTTGTCGTAGACGTCCTGCTGTCCTTCTTCCGGGTTCTGATACTCCTCTTCATAGTCTGGCCATTTGAATAGCCAGGGACACAGCCATGAGTACTTTAAAGTACTCGCAAACTAATACTAAGGTAAATACTATCAACTATAGTAAGGGGGTTCTAAGCTCTAGTTTCATTTGCATAAAGCCAGTTTTATTTCATAAGCAATTTAATAATCAAAACCTCTTCATTTACTAAACTCAAAAGGGAACATTAGTGTCATTCCCACAACTCAGTTGTGATTCAAAGTCAAAGTCACCCTTCAATTCAAGTCACAACTCACCATTCATATTTTTATAAAAGTTCTGATGACGGAACAATATAGCCTTTCCAACTGTCCACGACCGCGGACACGGCTATTCGAATAGGTTAAACTCTGCAGAGGTTGTACACTTGTGACACAACAATTGCAATAGCTCGTCAAGGGTAACTGGCCCTGATTTATCGTACGCAGTACGCGAACTACCAATCCTAACCTTTCATTTACATACCCTAGTATAGGCACCTCTCCCCATGAGCTTGGCCTCCCGGTGAAAACAAACCGTCAACCCGGGAACTACACAGGGCTTGGGTAGGACATTCACCTCATTTCATGTCATTTCACTTTCAATGGAGGCAGCCTCGGCATAACCCCTATGACGCTTGTTTAGAGGGAACCCATACTAAAATACATAAGTTTCCAGCTAAGCCTTACCCAGATTCAGGTATTGTGGGGTACTTGTAAAATTGGAATGGTATTGCATCCGAACCCAACCATCAGTTTTTGTAAAATTCAACAAGTCATTCACCAGTCATATTCACCTTCAAAATCTTTCAATAGAATGACTCATCATTCCAAGGTTTTCAAAGTCATTTCATTTCACAAGCTCCCAACTAGAGTAGTCACTTTTAATGTTTAGCACTAGCAACTAGTTATGAGGGGTGCTAAATAGCTTATAGCTTTCTAGGCTAAGTGTGATGCTCCTGGACCTCTCCATAACTAAACCAAGTGAATCATAAATCAAAAGTAACTTTGATAAATAAAATCAAGTAAAGCTTGTAAAGTAAAAAACTTGGGATAGGATAATAAAGTAAAATGTAATGGTGCCTTGCTCTTGTAGAGCTTTGCACAAATCTATCTTCCATTGGTAATAGCTTGCCTTGATTGGTGAGGTGATCAAAGTTTTCTTCTCCTTCTTCTTGGTAGCAGGCCTCTTCCTCTTGATAGTCTCCGATACTAGCGTCTATAAATGAATACAAGGATACAATCACCAAACAACACTTAAGTAGACTTAATCAGCCTTAATGGCTCACACAAATGATCTAGCATCACTACTTACATTTATTCCAAAATTATGCTAGGGTTTCCTTATTTAGTAATAGGAAAATAATTTCCTCTCATTGAAATGTTGATTAGGGTTTCTTTTTAGTTTGGGAGAAATAATTTCCTCTCATTGAATCTTCTTAAGATTTAATATTCTCAAATAACCATGTATGATCATATGTTGACCAAGGTCAACACTTCACACTTATCATTTGAGAAAAATGATTTAAATGAGATTCATCATCTCATGTGATTTAAATAACCATTGTGATTTAAATTCCACAAGTGAGTAAGTATGAGCCCATGCAATAGAGGTCATCACATTACTTCATAACACTTGGGAAAATGATTTAAATGAGGTGCTACACCTCATAGATTTAAATTCCTAATTTTTGAAATGGTTTATATGGGCTAGTGATTGACTACATAGCCAATATTTTGCTTCTAACCCATGATCATGTACAGAACCCATATCATATTTTTGCATAGTAAATTAGAGTTTGTGAGATGTGAATTATGAGAGGTGGAATCACCTCAAAATTCAAAAGGGTTGATTTTAAATATTTATTTGAAAACTGAAAAATATCTGACTTGATATTTTTGCTATTCAAATTCTACACAAGCTATGAGGTTGAAACCAGTGGGGTTAGCTAGATAATTTCATAAGCTTTCCAGGACATTTCGAATCACTCAATTTGGGTTTGTAGATTTGAAAATATTCAATTTGTAGCAAAGCATCAGTATTGAAATCACTAAACATGATTTAAACGAATTTGAATTGATGGGCCTAGGCGGGAAAGGATTTGGGCCGAAATGAGAGAGAGAGAAGCAGGCCAGCCCAACTAACGCTGCGGGCCAACTGACATGGTGGGACCCAGCAGTCAGCGACTCAAATAACCCAAAGCGGTACCTGCGAATAGGAGCCGTGCAATGTTGAGGAAATCGCTTATCGGGATTAACTCGGTCGGCTGACGATTAGCGATTAATAGGCAAATCGGCCGATTAATCGGGCGATAAATTAGTTAATCGGGCGATAAATGAGTTTATCGGCTAATCGGTGACCACTGAATAGGGATTAATCGGGTGATTAATCGTTGAATCAGATGATTTTTTGAACAGTGGCCGTGCGATTAGATGGCGATCGGACGGCTGTGCGTCGTCGTCGTCGACGAGAAAGGGTTGCGGGCGCGGCGGAGGTAGGGGGTCGGCGGCGAGCTGGGGCTCCGGCGAGGGTCAGCGATGGAGCAGGGCGACGTTGTCGATGATGAGGAGTCGACTGGTACCAGTGGCAACTCCGATGGTGGCCGAATTCGACGGGTTGATCTGCGGCGAGCTCCGGCGATCGACGGAGCAATTGGAGCTCTCTAGGGCTTAATCAAAGTGGAGCAGGGGTTGAGGAGGTCGAGGAGAAGGAGGGGAGCAGATTTGGTGTGGAGGAGGAAGTGCGGGAGAGGGTCTATTTATAATGGCGCGTGTGTGCTGTGGGTGCCGTGGAGGTCGTCGACGGCGAGGGTTGTTCAGGGCACGAAGGGGCAAGGCAATGGGGCCGCGTGCTTGCAGGCATCATGGCGGTCACGACGCGCTTGATGGGGCAATGAATGGGGGACGAGAGCGTGCTGGCATCGTTGTCGTCCTCGCAGTACGGGTGCGGCAGAGGTTGGATCATGGCGACGGCGATAGGTCCTCCGCAGGCGAGTGAGCATGTCCATGGACTAGCTGGAGTGGTGAGGGTGCTCGATGCAGAGGTAGGCTTGCAGGGGTGGACTGAGGCGACGGCACGGCATGCGCTCTGGCATTGTTCTGGGCGTGTCTGGGCGTGCGTTGTGTGGCCAATGCCGTGCTCGTGCGAGAAAGGGCCGTGCTGCATGATGATCAGGGAGGTCAGGGGAGCGTACTGGACATGGTGATCGAGAGAGGGGAGGGCCAGAGAGAATGAGTGCATGGGATGAGCATGGTGCACGGCATTGTGGAGTTCTTGATCATTTCTTCCCTTTTAGCAGAGCTGCAGTGCATAGGATGATGCAGAGGAGGTACATGAGCAACAATGATCAAGGATCAAAAGGGGTTTAGGCAATGGACCAGTGGTTAATAGAGTGTATGTCAAATGTCAAAGTCTGCCTGCCAAGTGTTCGAGGAAACGACCGCAAGAGAATTTTGTTTGAATTTTGGAAATCTTTTTGGTGCATCTCAATCCTATATTTAAAGAGGTAGAAAGGTGGTTGTGGTGGTCAATTTGGGGAAGGTTTGCAAGATTTCAAATTGGGGTTGATCTTCTCTTTGTTTCAATGTCTCCACTTGGCATCTCTATTCTGGTCAACCTAGGCAGAGTCAACACTGGTGGTCAACATCAAACTTGTTCATCTTGACATGGTCTTGTATGAGGTAGCAAGAGTTGGCCAAGTGTTGTTTAAAAAATTTCCAAACCAGGGGTGCAAAGTGGGTAGGATGATAAAAATGTCACATATGACCATTATGATATGTGAGTGGGATTTGATTTTTCCTTTGCTTTGAATTGGGTTTCTTTGGTGCAAAAGGGTGTGTTATTGATATATAAGTGTTTTACAAATAATGGCACAAGCAAATGTGGCCTTGGTTGAAGATTTGAAAAGTGGGCCAAAGTGTATGTGAGTGAAAATGGAATTTTCTCACTATTTCATTTCTCTCTATTTGATTTGATTTTTCTTGACTCCAAAGTGATTCTTATTAGTTTAGGAACATTTCCAAACCATTGAAACCATTCCAAAAGGTCTAGCTCAGAGATTTGCAAAAATGTCCATAAACACATAAGAGGTGAAATGCCAATTTTTCTTAATCTTGTAATTTATTCCCCTTGCTTTACTTGGGCATGGTTGAGGGTCCAATTAGTGTGAGATTTGGTTTAGAGATGGTTTCACACCATTTGGGTAATGTTTAAGTGCATAGGACAAGAATTGGGTATTATAGCTATGTGCCACATATGCCTCTATGCATATATATGTTGCATTTGATTTTTAATTTGACTTGGCTTGACCCAATTGATGTGGTTGAGTGTTGAAATGGTATAGAGGAGTGATCCATCCATTCACAACAAGTCTTAGGGTCAAGATCCTCAAATTCACAAATTTGCTATTTACTCTCATATGCCTCTATGGCATTTTTAGTTTCTTTTTATTTTCTTTGGTTTCAACTTGGATTTGGTTTGATAAGTACTAGGTAAGCTTTATGAAGGTTTTCTAATCCTCTAAACAAAGTGGAAAGGCCTAGGGTAAAGTTTTCCAAAAATAGCCATAGGCACATATGCCTTTTTCTTATTTAATTTCTTTTTATTTTGTTTTAACTTGGATGGTGAAAAGAGGGGTGAGATTTAGGGTTTAAGATCATTTCAAAATACTTTAACAAGCAATCATGGAAATAGCACAAGATTTAAGCAAGATCACTATGTATCAAACTTACTTTAATAAAAGTTTTTGTTGGTTCCAAATTTTGGAAAAAGGGAAATTCATTTTCTTTGCTTTGAAATTTTTGGGATGTTACACAGAGGGTCTAAGAAGGATGCTCCAGGTGGTCGAGGTTTTCCCCGGGGGGGGGGGGTGTGGTGCTAGCCGGGGTGGTGGTCGATCTGGAGGCCGTGCTAGTGATATACAGGAGAACGGAAAAATGAACTTAACGGTAGCTCGTCTCAATGATGGCAGCCCTGTGAAGAGTGGGGATGTCCCTACAGCGCCTCCACTTTTGCTCACCTGGAAGGAGCCCGGGGTTATTGGAGTGGTTGATGCAGGGGGAGCAAAGAAGAAGCTGGATTTCAATGAGGTGGATGGGGAGAAGGGCTATGTTCCACGCTCGGGCACACCTCCGCCTCCACCGTCTTCCCGGGAGCAGAAACGCTCCAAGAAGCATGTAACCCCGAAGAAGGACAAGGGCACAACTATATTGGCGGGCTCCGCGGAGGAGTGCCACCAGGCACAATGAGTACCTTTCTATGGAACTGTCGTGGGCTTGGCAACGACGCAACAGTCCGAGAACTTCGCGATTTCGCGAGAGAGTTTGCCCCATCCATTTTATGTGTAGTTGAGACACAAATTCAGAAGAATAGGGTGGAAATTTTAGCAAGTACGCTGGGCTATGATAATGCTTGTGCGGTTAGCAGTACTAGCTGCAGTGGCGGTTAGGCATATTTTGGAATAATGAAATAAAGATAGATATTTTACCTTACTCTTAGTATCACATTGACGTTGTTGTTACTTCTCATTCAGTTCAATGACGGTTAACTTGTGTGTATGGAGAGGCTAAAGTCAATGAAAGCCATAAGACTTGGGATATGCTAAAATTCATAAAAGCATCATCCCCGTTGCCATGGCTTTGCATTGGTGACTTCAACGAAGTACTCCTAAGGGAGGAACATGTGGGTGTCAATGATCGGAGCAATGCTCAGATCCAGGCATTCAGGGATACAGTTGATGTATGTGAACTCATGGATCTTGGTTATGATGGCAATACATGGACTTTTGAGAAGCGAGTGGCGGGCGGCTCTTTTTGTAGAGTTAGGCTGGACAGGGCCTTGGCTACCACGAGCTGGAGGTCTAGATTTCCTTTGGCCATTTTACACCACCTCACGGGAGTGGCCTCAGATCATTCGCCGATCCTCCTGCGCCTGGAGCCTACTCAACAAGCTCCCCTGTCACGGCTATTCATGTATGAGGCTATGTGGGAAGCACATGCAGATTTTCGCCCCGCGATGGAATCGACATGGATAAGTGAGAGTTGTACGACCATGCACGGATTGGAGAGGAAGCTCAAGAGCCTCTCGGGATCGCTCATTGCATGGGGGAGAGATACTTTCAGCCACGTTTGAAAGGAGATACGAGAGCTCAAGGACAAGCTAGAACATCTTCGAGCCCAAAGTGATCGTGTTGGCCCTTCGTACGAAGAGACAAAAATTGTTGAGCGTCTTCTTGAACTGAATCATAGGGAGGAGACTATGTGGCGCCAAAGATCCCGGGTACAATAGCTAGCCGAAGGCGATCTCAATACCCGCTTCTTTCACTTGCATGCCAGCAAGAGGAAGAAAAGGAATCGCATTGCAAGGCTGAGACGTGGCGATGGTTCAGTCACGGAGGATGGCAATGAAATGAGCGGTATGGCAAGATCCTTCTACCAGACGCTATACTCGACGGAGGGGACGACAAGCATGACTGAAGTCTTAGATTCTGTGCCTGTCTTTGTGTCACACCAGATGAATGGCATACTGACAGCCCCGTTTGAGGATGTAGAAGTGAAGACGGCGCTTTTCTAGATGTACCCGCTGAAAGCCCCAGATCTGATGGATATCCTGCACAATTTTTCCAGAATCACTGGGATCTCTGTGGAAAGGAGGTTACTGAGGCAGTACTGCGGATCCTTCGTGGTGAGGACAGCCCTGTGGGTATAAACAAGACCTTTGTGGTGTTAATTCCTAAGGTTGTGAGTCCAGAGGAGTTGGGACAATTCGCCCAATTAGTCTCTGTAATATCATCTACAAGATAGCATCGAAAGTCCTGGCGAATAGTGTCGTTTCCTATTCGACGGTACCTCGGAGGAGGGATCCTCACGAGGTGGAGAATAAGTAGGGGCCATAGGGCGGAGATTCCTCGGGATGGTGGTACGCGATTTACCTGCGCGAAGACAAGGCCTACTGTTGCTTGTCTGGAATTATACGGGCGCTTTCACGTTGTTACAATGAGTTGTGGTTGTGCCTCTAGGGCTCCCAGGATCCGGCTTATAAAGGCGCACGGATCTAGGGTTTACATGTAGATTCCTAACCGGATTACAGGTTGCCTAACTATGGTACAAAGTCTTGCCGTGTACGTCAAGGATCCGCCTTCCATCTATGTCGTACTGGATCCGGGTTCCTCATGGGCCTCCACGGATCCGGCCTCCTTCGTAGGTCAGTTGTGATCCGGCTCCCTGATCCTGGGTTGGACTTCATCCTTCATGATCAACAGCAACTGGGCCGCCTGATGGGCCACATGCCACATCACCATCTGTGGGCCATCCGGGCTTGCCGGATCCAGGCACTGTCGATGGTACACCCATGAAGTATACCCACAACAGTAGCCCCCAGAGTTCTCTGAGATTCGCCTCTTGTTTCCGCCTTGCTAAAGCTTCGTGTCTTCCGACAATCCTCTCGGTAACATGAGGAAACTTGAAGAACTCCAACTTCATTTTTTTCTTCTTTCCCAACTTTAAGTCGGAAAATACCTTTATCCCGCGGGACTTCATCCATCGACATCATTGTTACAACGCGTCTCCGGATTACTTCCCTGCGGAGATAACGGTTAACAGTTTTTAAACTTCTACCCGGAACCTCGAAAAGTTCAAACGGTTTCGCCAATCTTGGCGCCATTTTTGGGCGATTTGAGCGGTAACTTATCCTTAGCCATTTTCACCGCTTAGGGTTTTCGACACGTGTCAGTCATCCAACGGCGCGACGCTTGCGTTCCGACCACAGGATGCGGAGCACGAATCTCCTCCCGCGGCCTATAAATACCTCACCGTCCACCCTAATTCTTCATTCACACCCCTTTTCACCTCTCTCACCAGCGCCGCCTCTGAGCTCCTCCTCCGCCGTGCCGGAACCCGCCGGAAGATCACCGGAGTTCGAGCGCCACCATGAGTTGTTTGTCTAGTTCGTCGTGTTCTTAAGTCCGGCGAGCCACTGCAGCTAAAACTTCACCACCGGCGACTCCGACCACCGCGGACTCCATTCTGGTAAGTCCTTCGAGCTCCATCTTTTGGCCGTACTTGGTAGGGATTACTAGGATGTTAACGTTGGATCCGGCTAAGTTCAGTCAACTCGCATTTTCTTTGCAGATATCTTCTTCAACTCCGCCTCCCTCATCTGAGCCGATTATGGCGACGCCAATCTCTTCCGCCCCTCCTCCATTCGTCCCAATTCAGCTGGAGCCTTCAAAGGACTCCGGCAAGAATATCGAAGGATCATCAGCCAACTCGGAAGATACCGCGGGGGCTGAACAAATGGAAAAGAAGGCGGAGGAAGCAGCCGCCAAGAAATCCAAGGCTCGCGCACGAGATAGCGAAGCCAAGGGAAAGTGGTGGCCCTGCACCACCACGAAAACCGAACTCCGCAACCTCGAGGCGGAGGGATTCTTGAGGCCCGAATCCTGGCATACGATTCTGGGTTCTCTGACTCCTGCTCCCGAAGCCGGAGAGATGGTGGTGACCAAGGCACTCGTTGAGCGGGGCTTCTCCTTTCCGCCCAGCGACTTCTTCACGGAAATCCTGAAGGCGTACGGGCTGCAACCTCACACCATCTCGCCAAACAGCATATTGGCCATCAACAATCACGTGGCGTTGTGCGAAGGCCACCTCCGGGTAACCCCGGAACTCTCCCTCTTCCAGTACTACTTCTCCGTCAAGAAGGAGAAGGTTCCTCAAACTTCCTCTCTATCCACCTGCGGAACAATCACATTCAAGCTCCGCCCTGGCTGCATCTATCCACACACCGACCGCCACGAATCTGCGCGGTACTGGTCCAGAGGCTTCTTCTATCTGAAGGACGTTTTCGACCTGGCCAGCGCGAGGGTGCTGCCAGCTTTCAAGGATGGCACTGCCAGCGAGACTCCGGCCTGGACCCAGTGCCCGCACCTATCCGAGTCTACTCAATTGACTCGAGCAGTAAGGCAGATCTGCAAGCTGATGGAGGACGGCCTATCGGGGAAGGACCTCACGATGTCCTAGTTTACGATGCGGATCCAGCCTTTGCAGCACCGAGACTGCCTAATGTTCCAGTACACGGGGCGCGACGATCTTATTGGCGCCTCCAAGGACAACCTCTCCTCCGACGCCGTGGACAAGAGATGATCTTCGGATCCACGTGTGCAATATGGACATCCACACCAACGGCTCCGGGATCGCGGTATGTTTCTTGACTTAACACCGGTTCCTTTTTTTGCTCTTGCAATATTTTTGTCTAAGTGTTTGTGTGCTTAGCTGGAGAATCTAGAGGAGAAGGACCTTGGAACCTTAGTCCGAGTCCCCCACTCCGGAACCAACGAACCTGAGGCCGCTTCCGACGTGGAGGTTCCTGAAACCTCAGGTCCCGCCAAGCGCAAGAGAGCTGCTCCCCCGGCCCTGCCCCGAAGTGTGCCTGCGAAACACCAAGTGTCACGGCTACCTGGAGGGCGGAGAAAGAAAAGCAGCGCCTCAAGAAGATCAACACTAGCAAGCAATCGCAACCAAACATCGACCAGTTTTTCATGACGTCTTCGTAAGTGCTTGATTTCCGTCTTCGATTCCTTTGCTACCATTCAACAGGCATTTGCTAAGTGTTACACCTTTCCTTGCATGCAGCAAAAGTTCCGGAAGCAACCTCCCCAAGAACCCCAAGAAGAAGGCCAAGCCATCTCCGGCCTCAGTGCCCGTTACTCCGGAAGTAGAGGTTCCGCCCAAGGCCTCTTCATCTGCCAAGCCGGATCCAAAGGACGTCATCAACCTCGATGACCTCCCTGAGGAACCAACTGCTGAATCCGGCAAGGGCGCGTCCTCGCCTCCACCTCCACCTGAACAACCCGCTGTTACCTCGGTTGAAGCTCCGGCTAACGATGCCGAAAAGAAGTTACTCCTGAGTCATGCAACTAGCACGCCCCAGACGCACCCTCATCTCTTTCTGACCCTGCATAAAGTCCCCCTCTCACAATGCCACACGGAAATCTCCAATATGATGGACAAAGTGTGGGGACCCGCGGAAACAGAACAACAAGAGCTGAATGATCTCGAGAGCGATCTCAAAGTGTCAACACCCGGATTTTTAAGTCCAGATGCCTATTATGCCATACCTTGCAATCCTAGGAATATTGGTTTTGAGAGACATAATAGAATGATATCACAGAACATCATTAATTACAACCCATAATAGTATTACAACAAAGGATCTCATGATCCAAGTCTTACATCAACAGTTGATCTAAGGATCAATTACAAAACACATAGCGGAAGAAACGTAGTAGCGGTCCATCTATTCCACAGGTAACGCTTGACGTCAGGAGGTAGTCCTAGTTATCATAGACGTCCTGCTGTCCATCATCCTGGTAGTGGTGCTCCTCTTCATAGTCTGGCCATTTGAATAGCCAGGGACAAAGCCATGAGTACTTTTAAAGTACTCGCAAACTATATGAATAGAAGTACTAACATCTCTAATGGATTCTAAGTGCTAGGTTCATTTGCACAAAGCCAGTTTTTATTTCATAAACACTTACTAGTCAAGACTATTTAGTTGTCAAAAATTACTCAAGTGGGAACATTAGTGTCATCCCCACACTTGGTGGTAGTCAAGTCAAAGTCACAATTCAGGTTGAAGTCCCAAGTCACCAGTCTCATGTCACATTTTGAAAAGTTCAGATGACGGAACAGTATGGCCTTTCCAACTGTCCATGACCGCGGACGCGGCTATTCGAATAGTTTAATACTCGGTAGAGGTCGTACGCTTGTGCCACAATATTTGCAATAGTCCGTCAGGGGTAACTGGCCCTGATTTATCACACTCAGTGTGCGGACTACCAATCATAACCTTTCAATTACATACCCTAGTACAGGCACCTCCGCCGATGAGTTTGGCCTCCCAGCCATGGCAAACCGCCATCCTGAGAACTGCAAAGGGCTTGGGTTGGACATTCACCTCATTTCACGTCATTTCACTTTTCACGGAGGCAGCCTCGGCATAACCCCTATGACACTTGTTCAGAGGGAACCCATACTAACATACATAAGTTTCCAGTTAAGCCCTACCTAGATTCAGGTATTGTGGGGGTACTTAAAAATTGGAATCGTATCGCATCCGAACCCAACCATCAGTTTTTGTCAAAGAGTCACATTGTTCACCAAAAGTTCATATTCACCTTCAAAACTTTCAATAGAATGACTCATCATTCCAAGGTTTTCAAAGTCATTTGATTCACAAGTTCCCATCTAGAGTAGTCAATTTTAGTTTTAGCACTAGCAACTAATCATGAGGGGTGCTAACTAAAGTTTTGCTCTCTAGGCTAAGTTTGAAACTCTTGTAGTATGCTACCTCTAGACCATTATCAATTATAAGAAAAAGCTTTGGTAAATAAAGTAAATGATTGCAAGATAAAAACTTGGGCTTGGATAAATCCGTAAACAAAAGAATATTGCAAGGTTGGCTTGCTCTAGTAGAGCTTGCTCATAGTAATATCTTGTATTGGTAATAGCTTTCCTTGGTTGGTGTATTGATCAAAGTGTTCCTCCTCTTCTTCGTAGAAGATCTCCTCCTCCTCGTAGCCTTCGGTACTATCGTCTATAAATGGATACGAGGTAACAATCACCAAACAATACTTAAGGAGGCTATTTAGCCATAATGGCTCACACATGATGATCTATCATCATCACAAACATCACTCAACATCATACTAGGGTTTTCTATTTAGTTTGGGAAAATAATTTCCTCCTATTGAAAAACAAATACTAAGATTTAATACATACTAGGGTTTCCATTTATTTCCTTTGAAAGTAAGTTCTTCTCATTGAACAATACTAAGATTTAATTTCCTCAAATAATAAGTATGAGATCATATTGACCAAAGTCACCACTTCATATTTATCAATTTGGGGAAATGATTTAAATGAGATACTACATCTCATACAATTTAAACACTACTTTGGAAAGATTTAATATCTCAAGTAATCACATATGGGGTCATGAAGAGTAATGTCATCACCTCACATTGAATTACTTGTGAAAGTGATTTAAATGAGATGCTACACCTCATAGATTTAAAATACTAAATTTGCAATAATTTAAATGAGCTAGAAATGACCATATAGCCACTATTTGAATCTAGCCCATGATCATATGAAACAACTATGCTATATTTTTGCATATTTAGAAAGACAATATGAAATGTGATTTTTGAGAGTTGGAATCAACTCAAAATTCATTATGGTTGATTTTTAATAAATTTTTTAGCTTTGAAAAGGTACTGCCTTATTATTTTTGTTGCAATTGATCTATAATGAAACAAAGGTTGAGACCAGTGGGGTTTGCTAGATAGTTTCATGAGCTTTCCAGAAATATAAAATTCATCAATTTTGGCTCAGTAAATATTGTTCTATTGAATTTTGAATCAAGCACCAGTATTGAATTTCTATTTAAACGAAATAAACGAATTCAAATTTGTGGGCTCATGCGGGAAACAAAAATGGGCCGACGCAGCTTCGCTTCATCGCGCAGCAGGCCGCCTGACAGCGGGTCCCAGGTGTTAGCGTCACTTAACTCCTAAAACGGTATGGATGAAAGGGAGCCGTAGGATTAGAGTGAGATCGAACGGCGCACGTTCGTATCCATCCGCGACAGGGGGCGGCGAGAGGAAACCCTGTCGGCAGCGAGGAGGTTGGCTAGGGGCGTACCAGGGCTCCGGTGAGGCTCGGGGAGGCGGCAAATTAGCGTGGAAGACGACGGCAAGGTCAGCGAAGGTCGAGGGAGGGTCTGAGGTAGACGGAACCGTCGTCTCCGTCTTGCTACTGCCGCGGCGGCTCCGGTGAAATTCCGACGAGGGAGAGGGCAATGTGAAGGGCGAGGTGTCGAGGAGGCTTAGTGAGGGGAGGAGAGTCGATTGGTGTGCTGGAGAAGGGTCGGGGCGTGCTCCTTTTATAGGGTCACGAGGTGCTGCGGGGCTTCCTCGCCGGCGAAGGGAAGGGTCTCTCTTCGGGCGGCCAAAGGGCAGGGCAAGGACGCAGGATGGTGCAGCGTCGTCTGATGAGCGTCAGGGACATTTCCTTGCAGAGAATGGGGCTCTCAATCAACGAGCGTCGTGCGGTGTCCTTGCAGAACAGTGGCAGCGGTCGTCGACGGTGACGGCAGCTACAGGGCTCGCGCGGGTAGGTGAGCGTATCTGGTAGGTAGCTGGAGTTGTGGCGAGTGCGTGTGCGAGAGGAGAGGGCGAGGGGAAGTCTGAGGCGACGAGGCGACGTCATGTACTGGCGTGCCCGTGGCGTGTCCTGGCGCGCTCTGGCGTGTCTGGGCGTCACGGGGCACGTCGTGTTCTGTCCAAAGCAAAGCTCTCCTGGGTCAATGGCGGGTACAAGCAGGATTGTGGGAGTGAGACACGTCTCCTAGACATGGTTGGTGAGGCTAGAGAGGAGTGGAGAGAGGGTTGACATGGGGAGTGGCATGGTGCTCACGGCATGGGCTTGTCCTGGCCATGATCATGCATGATCATTGGTGCTCACAGAGTCCAAGGAGGTGCTGTGGGTGACAAATAGTGTGATGGTTTAGGCCAAAACCTGCTGGATATTGAGGTGTGTGTAGGTGGAAGATTTGTGTACACAAGGTGTTTGCTGAAATGGCCGCAAGAAACTAACTTTTGAATTTTGGCACAATTTTTTATGGGTGTGAGTCAAATATTGATTGGCACTTAGTGATGGCCTTGGTTTGAAATTTGGAAAAGATTTGGTGAAAGTCAAAATGGGTATGATCTATAATCTGTTTCAATGTTGCAACTTTGAATGCTCAAAATAAGAATTTGAAAATGAATTTGCAAGGTTGGTCAACACTAGTGTGATCACCTTGATGAGTTATTGGATGAGGTGCAAAGAGATGAGAAAATTTAGTTTAGAAAAGAATAACCACAAGGGTCCAAAGTGGGTATCATGTTAAAATTGTCACATATGACCATTATCATATGTGACTTGGTTTTTGATTTTCTTTTTATTTGTTTTGCTTTTCTTTGACTCAAATTGTATTCTTTTGAGTTTAGAAATGTTTTCCAACAATTTACACAAAGTAATCATGGCCTAGATCAAGATTTGCAAATATGGCCAAAGCTCACATATGGTTCTATTTCTATCTGGTTTTCTTTTCTTTGTTCCTCTTTTGGTTTTGAAAAGGGTAGGGTTTAGGGTTTGGAAACACTGCTAAACACTTCAAGCAACAATCAAAGCAATATCACAACAATCAGGCATTTACATATTAGAAAAGATTTTGAAATAGGCAAGTTTTTGTTAACCCTAAAAATTGGATAAATGGAATTTGATTTTTCTTTGTTTTGAAATTTTGGGGTGTTACACCAAGTCTTTTTCGCCAAGCACAAGAATGTGCGCCAGGTAACACCAGCCCCCAAGCGTTGGTTTATACATTTTCTGGGTAATATGTGTGAGCCGATGCCTTTAACTGTGTACCTTAGCGGAAACTTAAAATTTTCCCAAACTAAGGATTTTAGCTTCGCGTCCAGCCCCCGGAATTTTGAATTTCCGGCTAACTCTTACCTGCTTCTCAGAACACGTGGAAGCTGCACGAAGATCTGCGCGTCCATGTGCTGGAGCAAAAGACAGAGATTGAAATGCTGCAAAAGAGAGACGCGGAGAGCCAAAAGGCCATTGCGACCCTGGAGACCCGCCTCAAGAACTACGAAGGTAATGATTCCGGCTTAGCCCCCAGGTTCTGCAATGCAACCATATTTTCGAACTAACTGTGTTCTTCTATTTCCGCCTTTCAGAACAACTTGCGAAACGTCCGTCCGTCGACGAACTTGCTGCCGAGCTTGAAGTGCTGAAGGCCGAGCATGACTCTCTCCAGGAGTTCCTCAAAGAATCCTCCGAGAAGGAAACTAGAGAGAAAAAGGAGCTTGAAGAGAAGCATGCTCAGGCCAACGCGGAATTGGCCGACAAGCTTAATAAGAGCAACACGCGGATAAAAACGCTGGTTGCCAATGCAAAAACTTACGAGACGGAGGCGGAGGATATTGACAAGTTGATCTTCCGTAAGGACTTCTTGCTGTACTTCGGCTTTTTCATATTGATTCTGCCTCTGTCGCGGAGGAAACTGATCGTACTGTTTCACAGCGTCTCTCGGATTCGAATGGACCAAAGAGGCTGCTCTCAGCAGGACAGAGGCCTATGAAGATGCACGGAACTCCATCAACGATCTCTTCGAAGCCTGTCGTGGAATCGCCAAGTCCTTGAACTTGAAGAGATCCGGAACCACGGTGATTGATCGGATGACCAAGCTCATGCGGATGGTGCCGGATCTCATCAAAGACTGGCAAACGGCTTCCGCCCGCGGGGTCGCCTCTCTCACCTTGGCAACGTGCAAAGCACATTTCCCTGCCATGGATTTCGCGGATGTCGGGCGCAGAGTTCCGAAGGGGACCAACGTCAAGCTCGCCCTCGCGGAAACCCAAGGATATGATAGGCTGTTAGCCGAGCGAGTGAATCACTCATTCTGGTATAACAAGTATGATCTTCCTGAGGGCTTCTCCGACGCGGAGGACGAAGAAGAAGATGAGGACGTTGAAGAAGGCTCCGGTCCAGCGCCGACCAATCGAACGAAGATTCCAGCGATGATTCCGGTGATGCTTCCGCGTATGTGGCTTCAGAGGTGATACGTCTCCAACGTATCGATAAATTCTTATGTTCCATGCTTGTTTTATGACAATACCTACATGTTTTGTTCACACTTTATATCGTTTTTATGCATTTTCCGGAACTAACCTATTAACGAGATGCCGGAGTGCCAGTTCCTGTTTTCTGCTGTTTTTGGTTTCAGAAATCCTAGTAAGGAAATATTCTCGGAATTGGACGAAATCAACGCCCAGAATCTTAGAATTCCATGAAGCTTCCAGAA
This sequence comes from Lolium perenne, assembly GCF_019359855.2. NCBI lineage: Eukaryota > Viridiplantae > Streptophyta > Magnoliopsida > Poales > Poaceae > Lolium > Lolium perenne. The sequence goes on from NC_067246.2 coordinate 353,224,810, forward strand.
CTCCCGAGAGGCACCAGAGGAGGGCCATGTGGGCCCCACACATGTGGCCGGCGCGGCCAAGGAGCCAGGCGCGCCCCCTACTGTGTGTTGGCCCTAGACCCCCTCCGACTCCGCCTCATCGCCTATAAGAAGCCCCTGACCTAAATCTTCGAGAAAAATAAGCCACGGTACGAGAAACCTTCCAGAGCCACCGCCATCGCGAAGCCAAGATCTGGGGGACAGGAGTCTCTGTTCCGGCACGCCGCCGAGATGGGGAAGTGCCCCCAGAAGGCATCTCCATCGACACCACCGCCATCTTCATCACCGATGCTGTCTCCCATGAGGAGGGAGTAGTTCTCCCTCGAGGCTAAGGGATGTACCGGTAGCTATGTGGTTAATCTCTCTCCTATGTACTTCAATACAATGATCTCATGAGCCGCCTTACATGATTGAGATTCATATGAGCTTTGTATCACTATTCATCTATGTGCTACTCTAGTGATGTTATTAAAGTACTCTATTCCTCCTCCATGATGTAATGGTGACAGTGTGTGCATCATTGATACGTCTCCAACGTATCGATAATTTCTTATGTTCCATGCCACTTTATTGATGATACCTACATGTTTTATGCATACTTTATGTCATATTTATGCATTTTCCGGCACTAACCTATTAACAAGATGCCGAAGAGCCAGTTGCTGTTTTCTGCTGTTTTTGGTTTCAGAAATCCTAGTAAGGAAATATTCTTGGAATTGGACGAAATCAACGCCCAGGATCTTATTTTTCCACGAAGCTTCCAGAACACCGGGGGAGAAACAAAGTGGGGCGCCGAGGCGGCGACACGCCAGGGCGGCGCGGCCCACCCCCTGGCCGCGCGGCCCTTGTGTGTGGGCCCCTTGCGTCGCCCCCTGACCTACCTCCTCCGCCTACTTAAGCCTTCGTCGATAATAACTCCAGTACCGAGAGCCACGATACGGAAAACCTTCCAGAGACGCCGCCGCCGCCAATCCCATCTCGGGGGATTCAGGAGATCGCCTCCGGCACCCTGCCGGAGAGGGGAATCATCTCTCGGAGGACTCTTCACCGCCATGGTCGCCTCCGGAGTGATGTGTGAGTAGTTCACCCCTGGACTATGGGTCGATAGCAGTAGCTAGATGGTCGTCTTCTCCTAATTGTGCTTCATTGTTGGATCTTGTGAGCTGCCTAACATGATCAAGATCATCTATCTGTAATGCTACATGTTGTGTTTGTTGTGATCCGATGAATAGTGAATGCTATGTTATGTTGATTATCAATCTATTATATATGTGTTGTTTATGATCTTGCATGCTCTCCGTTACTAGTAGAGGCTCTGGCCAAGTTTTTGCTTGTAACTCCAAGAGGGAGTATTTATGCTCGATAGTGGGTTCATGCCTCCATTAAATCTGGGACAGTGACATAAAGTTCTAAGGTTGTGGATGTGCTGTTGCTACTAGGGATAAAGCATCAATGCTATGTCTAAGGATGTATTTGTTGATTACATTACGCACCATACTTAATGCAATTGTCTGTTGTTTACAACTTAATACTGGAAGGGGTTCGGATGATAACCTGAAGGTGGACTTTTTAGGCATAGATGCATGCTGGATAGTGGTCTATGTACTTTGTCGTAATGCCCAATTAAATCTCACACTACTCATCATAACATGTATGTGCATGGTCATGCCCTCTTTATTTGTCAATTGCCCAACTGTAATTTGTTCACCCAACTTGCTTATTCTTATCGGAGAGACACCTCTAGTGAACTGTGGACCCCGGTCCATTCTTTACATCGAATACAATCTACTACAATACTCGTTCTACTGCTTTCTGCAAACAATCATCATCCACACTATACATCTAATCCTTTGTTACAGCAAGCCGGTGAGATTGACAACCTCACTGTTACGTTGGGACAAAGTATCTTGGTTGTGTTGTGCAGGTTCCACGTTGGCGCCGGAATCCCTGGTGTTGCGCCGCACTACACTTCGCCGCCATCAACCTTCAACGTGCTTCTTGCCTCCTACTGGTTCGATAAACCTTGGTTTCTTACTGAGGGAAAACTTGCCGCTGTACGCATCACACCTTCCTCTTGGGGTTCCCAACGGTCGCGTGCTGTACACGTATCAAGACTGTTTTCTGGCGCCGTTGCCGGGGAGATCAAGACACGCTGCAAGGGGAGTCTCCACCTCCAATCTCTTTACTTTGTTTTTGTCTTGCTTTATTTTATTTACTACTTTGTTTGCTGCATTATATCAAAAACACAAAAAAATTAGTTGCTAGGTTTACTTTATTTACTGTCTTATTTGCAATCTCCATATTAAAAACACAAAAAAATTAGTTACTTGCATTTACTTTATCTAGTTTGCTTTATTTACTGTTGCTAAAATGGGTACTCCTGAAAATACTAAGTTGTGTGACTTCACAACCACAAATAATAATGATTTCTTATGCACACCTATTGCTCCACCTGCTACTACAGCAGAATTCTTTGAAATTAAACCTGCTTTACTGAATCTTGTTATGAGAGAGCAATTTTATGGTGTTAGTTCTGATGATGCTGCTGCCCATCTTAATAATTTTGTTGAACTATGTGAAATGCAAAAGTATAAGGATGTAGATGATGACATTATAAAATTAAAATTGTTTCCTTTCTCATTAAGAGGAAGAGCTAAAGATTGGTTGCTATCTCTGCCTAAGAATAGTATTGATTCATGGACTAAATGCAAGGATGCTTTTATTGGTAGATATTATCCTCCTGCTAAAATTATATCTTTGAGAAGTAGCATAATGAATTTTAAACAATTGGATAATGAGCATGTTGCCCAAGCATGGGAAAGAATGAAATCTTTGGTTAAAAACTGCCCAACCCATGGACTGGCTACTTGGATGATCATCCAAACCTTTTATGCAGGACTAAATTTTTCTTCGTGGAACCTATTGGATTCAGCTGCTGGAGGTACCTTTATGTCCATCACTCTAGGCGACGCAACAAAGCTTCTTTATAATATGATGATTAATTACACTGAATGGCACACGGAAAGAGCTCCACAAGGTAAGAAGGTAAATTCTGTCGAAGAAACCTCTTCCTTGAGTGATAAGATTGATGCTATTATGTCTATGCTTGTGAATGGTAGAACTAATGTTGATCCTAATAATGTTCCGTTAGCTTCATTGGTTGCTCAAGAAGAACATGTTGATGTGAACTTCATTAAAAATAATAATTTCAACAACAATGCTTATCGGAACAATTCTAGTAACAACTATAGGCCATATCCTTATAATAATGGTAACGGTTATGGTAATTCTTATGGGAATTCTTACAACAATAATATGAATACACCCCCTGGACTTGAAGCTATGCTTAAAAAATTTATTAGTACACAAACTGCTTTTAACAAATCTATTGAAGAAAAGCTTGGGAAAATTGATATACTTGCTTCTAAAGTCGATAGTCTTGCTGCTGATGTTGATCTTTTGAAATCGAAAGTTATGCCTAATGAAAATAATAATAATAAAATTGTTACTACAGCAAATGCCATCCAAGTTAGAATTAATGAAAATATAAGATTGATGGCCGAATTGCGTGCTAGGTGGGAAAAAGAAGAAAATGCTAAAGAAGATAATATAGCTAAAGTTTGGACTATTACCACCACTAGCAATGCTAATGCTCCACATGTTGCTGCACCTCCTACTATTAATGGTAAAAGAATTGGTGTTGGCAATGTTTCCACTTCTAATGCAAAGCGTGAAAAACTAGGAAGCTGCTAAAAGCTGAAAGCTCGTGATAAAACTGCTGAAATTTTTTCCAACATTGGGGACAATGATCCCATTGCTTTAGATTATAATGGTTTAGATTTTGATGATTGCCACATCTCTGAAGTTATAAAGTTCTTACAAAAACTTGCTAAGAGTCCTAATGCTAGTGCCATAAATTTGGCCTTTACAAAACATATTACAAATGCTCTCATAAAAGCTAGAGAAGAGAAATTAAATCGCGAAGCTTCTATTCCTAGGAAGCTAGAGGATGGTTGGGAGCCCATCATTAAGATGAAGGTCAATGACTTTGATTGTAATGCTTTATGTGATCTTGGTGCAAGTATTTCCGTTATGCCTAGGAAAATCTATAATATGCTTGACTTGCCACCATTGAAAAATTGTTATTTGGATGTTAATCTTGCTGATAACTCTACAAAGAAACCTTTGGGGAGAGTTGATAATGTTCGCATTACCGTTAACAATAACCTTGTCCCCGTTGATTTTGTTGTCTTGGATATAGAATGCAATGCATCTTGTCCCATTATATTGGGAAGACCTTTTCTTCGAACTGTTGGTGCTATCATTGATATGAAGGAAGGTAATATTAAATATCAATTTCCTCTCAAGAAAGGTATGGAACACTTGCCTAGAAAGAGAATGAAGCTACCTTTTGATTCTATTATTAGAACAAATTATGATGTTGATGCTTCGTCTCTTGATAACACTTGATACACACTTTCTGCGCCTAGCTGAAAGGCGTTAAAGAAAAGCGCTTATGGGAGACAACCCATGATTTTACTACTGTACTTTTATTTTATATTTGAGTCTTGGAAGTTGTTACTACTGTAGCAACCTCTCCTTATCTTAGTTTTGTTGCATTGTTGTGCCAAGTAAAGTCGTTGATAGTAAGGTTCATACTAGATTTGGATTACTGCGCAGAAACAGATTTCTTTGCTGTCACGAATTTGGGCCTAATTCTCTGTAGGTAACTCAGAAAATTCTGCCAATTTATGTGAATGATCCTCAGATATGTACGCAACTTTCATTAAATTTGAGCATTTTCATTTGAGCAAGTCTGGTGCCTCTTAGAAATTCATCTTTACGAACTGTTCTGTTTTGACAGATTCTGCCTTTTATTTCGCATTGCCTGTTTTGCTATGCTTGATGGATTTTTCTATTCCATTAACTTTCAGTAGCTTTGTGCAATGTCCAGAAGTGTTAAGAATGATTATGTCACCTCTGAACATGTGAATTTTGATTATGCACTAACCCTCTAATGAGTTGTTTTGAGTTTGGTGTGGAGGAAGTTTTCAAGGATCAAGAGAGGAGGATGATACAATATGATCAAGGAGAGTGAAAGCTCTAAGCTTGGGGATGCCCCGGTGGTTCACCCCTGCATATTTCAAGAAGACTCAAGCGTCTAAGCTTGGGGATGCCCAAGGCATCCCCTTCTTCATCGACAACATTATCAGGTTCCTCTAGTGAAACTATATTTTTATTCCATCATATCTTATGTACTTTGCTTGGAGCGTCTGTTTATTTTTGTTTTGTTTTGTTTGAATAAAGTTGGATCCTAGCATTCATTGTGTGGGAGAGAGACACGCTCCGCTGTTGCATATTGATACGTCTCCGACGTATCGATAATTTCTGATGTTCCATGCTTGTTTTATGACAATAACTACATGTTTTGTTCACACTTTATATCGTTTTTATGCATTTTCTGGAACTAACCTATTGACGAGATGCCGAAGTGCCAGTTCCTGTTTTCTGCTATTTTTGGTTTCAGAAATCCTAGTAAGGAAATATTCTCGGAATTGGACGAAATCAACGCCCAACATCTTAGAATCCCACGAAGCTTCCAGAACACCCGAGAGCCACCAGAGGAGGGCCCTGTGGGCCCCAGATGATAGGCCGGCGCGGCCAGGGGGTGGGCCGCGCCCCCCTAGTGTGTCATCGCCTCGTCGACCTTCCGACTCCGCCTCTTCGCCTATTTAAAGGTCCCTGACCTAAATCTTCGATACGAAAAAGCCACGGTACGAGAAACCTTCCAGAGCCGCCGCCATCGCGAAGCCAAGATCTGGGGGACAGGAGTCTCTGTTCCGGCACGCCGCCGGGACGGGGAAGTGCCCCCGGAAGGTTTCTCCATCGACACCGCTGCCATCTCCACCGCCATCTTCATCACCGTTGCTGACTCCCATGAGGAGGGAGTAGTTCTCCATCGAGGCTAAGGGGCTGTACCGGTAGCTATGTGGTTAATCTATCTCCTATGTACTTCAATACAATGATCTCATGAGCTGCCTTACATGATTGAGATTCATATGAGTTTTGTATCACTATTCATCTATGTGCTACTCTAGTGATGTTATTAAAGTAGTCTATTCCTCCTCCACGGTGTAAAGGTGACAGTGTGTGCATCGTGTAGTACTTGGCGTAGTTTATGATTGTAATCTCTTGTAGATTATGAAGTTAATTATTGCTATGATAGTATTGATGTGATCTATGCCTCCTTCATAGTGTGATGGTGACAGTGTGCATGCTATGTTAGTACTTGGTTTAGTTGTGTTGATCTATCATGCACTCTAAGGTTATTTAAATATGAATATCGAATGTTGTGGAGCTTGCTAACTCCGGCATTGAGGGTTCGTGTAATCCTACGCAATTAGTGGTGTTCATCATCCAACAAGAGAGTGTAGAGTATAGCATTTATCTATTTATTTTGTTATGTGATCAATGTTGAGAGTGTCCACTAGTGAAAGTATTATCCCTAGGCCTTGTTCCCAAATACTGCTATCACTGCTTGTTTACTGTTTTACTGCATTTCTACTGCCTGCAAAATTCCCACCATCAACCACACGCCAGTTGTAGCATCAAGTATTTTCTGGCGCCGTTACTACTGCTCATATACATTCATACCACCTGTATTTCACTATCTCTTCGCCGAACTAGTGCACCTATACATCTGAAAAGTGTATTAGGTGTGTTGGGGACACAAGAGACTTCTTGCTTTGTGGTTGCAGGGTTGCATGAGAGGGATATCTTTGACCTCTTCCTCCCTGAGTTCGATAAACCTTGGGTGATCCGCTTAAGGGAAAACTTGCTGCTGTTCTACAAACCTCTGCTCTTGGAGGCCCAACACTGTCTACAGGAAAAGGAGTGTGCGTAGACATCACATATGAACAAATATGTCCTTAGGCTTTACCCATAATTATCATGGTGAAGGTTGAACTGCTTCGTTAAGTTATTATATGGTTGGCAACGGGAAATGCTACATGTAGTAATTGGTAAAATGTCTTGGATAATGTGATACTTGGCAATTGTTGTGCTCATGTTTAAGCTCTTGCATCATATACTTTGCACCTACTAATGAAGAAATACATAGAGCTTGCTAAAATTTGGTTTGCATAATTGGTCTCTCTAAGGTCTAGATAATTTCTAGTAAGGGTCGAACAACAATGAAGACGGTGTAGAGTCTTATAATGCTTACAATATGTCTTTTATGTGAGTTTTGCTGCACCGGTTCATACTTGTGTTTGTATCAAATAACCTTGCTAGCCTAAACCTTGTATCGAGAGGGAATACTTCTCATGCATCCAAAATCCTTGAGCCAACCACTATGCCATTTGTGTCCACCATACCTACCTACTACATGGTATTTCTCCGCCATTCCAAAGTAAATTGCTTGAGTGCTACCTTTAAAATTTCTATTCTTCATCTTTGCAATATATATCTCATGGGACAAATAGCCTAAAAACTATTGTGGTATTGAATATGTACTTATGCACTTTATCTCTTATTAAGTTGCTTGTTGTGCGATAACCATGTTCCTGGGGACGCCATCAACACTTTGTTGAATATCATGTGAGTTGCTATGCATGTCCGTCTTGTCTGAAGTAAGGGCGATTTACCATGAGTTGAATGGTTAGAGCATGCATACTGTTAGAGAAGAACATTGGGCCGCTAACTAAAGCCATGATTCATGGTGGAAGTTTCAGTTTTGGACAAATATCCTCAATCTCATATGAGAACATTAATTGTTGCTAAATGCTTATGCATTAAAGAGGAGTCCATTATCTGTTGTCTATGTTGTCCCGGTATGGATGTCTAAGTTGAGAATAATCAAAAGCGAGAAATCCAATGCGAGCTTTCTCCTTAGACCTTTGTACAGGCGGCATAGAGGTACCCCTTTGTGACACTTGGTTAAAACATATGTATTGCGATGATAATCCAGGTAATCCGAGCTAATTAGGACAAGGTGCGGGCACTATTAGTATACTATGCATGAGGCTTGCAACTTGTAGGATATAATTTACATGATACATATGCTTTATTACTACCGTTGACAAAATTGTTTCTTGTTTTCAAAACCAAAGCTCTAGCACAAATATAGCAATCAATGCTTCCCTCTGCGAAGGGCCTTTCTTTTACTTTTATGTTGAGTCAGTTCACCCATTTCTCTCCACCTCAAGAAGCAAACACTTGTGTTAATTGTGCATTGATTCCTACATACTTGCATATTGCACTTGTTATATTACTTTACATTGACAATATCCATGAGATATACATGTTACAAGTTGAAAGCAACCGCTGAAACTTAATCTTCCTTTGTGTTGCTTCAATGCCTTTACTTTGAAATTATTGCTTTATGAGTTAACTCTTATGCAAGACTTATTGATGCTTGTCTTGAAAGTACTATTCATGAAAAGTCTTTGCTATATGATTCAATTGTTTACTCATTGTATTACCATTGCTTCGAATCGCTGCATTCATTACATGTGCTTACAACAGTATTGATCAAGATTATGATGGCATGTCACTTCAGAAATTATCTTTGTTATCGTTTACCTACTCGGGACGAGCAGGAACTAAGCTTGGGGATGCTGATACGTCTCCAACGTATCGATAATTTCTTATGTTCCATGCCACTTTATTGATGATACCTACATGTTTTATGCATACTTTATGTCATATTTATGCATTTTCCGGCACTAACCTATTAACAAGATGCCGAAGAGCCAGCTGTTGTTTTCTGCTGTTTTTGGTTTCATAAATCCTAGTAAGGAAATATTCTCGGAATTGGACGAAATCAACGCCCAGGATCTTATTTTTCCACGAAGCTTCCAGAACACCGGGGGAGAAACGAAGTGGGGCGACGAGGCGGCGACACGCCAGGGCGGCGCGGCCCACCCCCTGGCCGCGCGGCCCTGTTGTGTGGGCCCCTCGCGTCGCCCCCTGACCTACCTCCTCCGCCTACTTAAGCCTTCGTCGATAATAACTCCAGTACCGAGAGCCACGATACGGAAAACCTTCCAGAGACGCCGCCGCCGCCAATCCCATCTCGGGGGATTCAGGAGATCGCCTTCGGCACCCTGCCGGAGAGGGGAATCATCTCCCGGAGGACTCTTCACCGCCATGGTCGCCTCCGGAGTGATGTGTGAGTAGTTCACCCCTGGACTATGGGTCCATAGCAGTAGCTAGATGGTCATCTTCTCCTAATTGTGCTTCATTGTTGGATCTTGTGAGCTGCCTAACATGATCAAGATCATCTATCTGTAATGCTACATGTTGTGTTTGTTGGGATCTGATGAATAGTGAATGCTATGTTATGTTGATTATCAATCTATTATCTATGTGTTGTTTATGATCTTGCATGCTCTCCGTTACTAGTAGAGGCTCTGGCCAAGTTTTTGCTTGTAACTCCAAGAGGGAGTATTTATGCTCGATAGTGGGTTCATGCCTCCATTAAATCTGGGACAGTGATAGAAAGTTCTAAGGTTGTGGATGTGCTGTTGCTACTAGGGATAAAACATCAATGCTATGTCTAAGGATGTATTTGTTGATTACATTACGCACCATACTTAATGCAATTGTCTGTTGTTTACAACTTAATACTGGAAGGGGTTCGGATGATAACCTGAAGGTGGACTTTTTAGGCATAAATGCATGCTGGATAGCGGTCTATGTACTTTGTCGTAATGCCCAATTAAATCTCAAAATACTCATCATAACATGTATGTGCATGGTCATTCCCTCTTTATTTGTCAATTGCCCAACTGTAATTTGTTCACCCAACATGCTTATTCTTATCGGAGAGACACCTCTAGTGAACTGTGGACCCCGGTCCATTCTTTACATCGAATACAATCTACTGTAATACCCGTTCTACTGTTTTCTGCAAACAATCATCATCCACACTATACATCTAATCCTTTGTTACAGCAAGCCGGTGAGATTGACAACCTCACTGTTACGTTGGGACAAAGTATCTTGGTTGTGTTGTGCAGGTTCCACGTTGGCGCTGGAATCCCTAGTGTTGCGCCGCACTACACTTCGCCGCCATCAACCTTCTATGTGCTTCTTGGCTCCTACTGGTTCGATAAACCTTGGTTTCTTACTGAGGGAAAACTTGCCGCTGTATGCATCACACCTTCCTCTTGGGGTTCCCAACGGTCGCGTGTTGTACGCGTATCAATCATGTAGTACTTGGCGTAGTTTATGATTGTGATCTCTTGTAGATTATGAAGTTAACTATTACTATGATGGTATTGATGTGATCTATTCCTGCTTTCATAGTGTGATGGTGACAGTGTGCATGCTATGTTAGTACTTGGTATAATTGTGTTGATCTATCATGCACTCTAAGGTTATTTAAATATGAATATCGAATGTTGTGGAGCTTGTTAACTCCGGCATTGAGGTGCTCTTGTAGCCCTACACAATTAATGGTGTTCATCATCCAACAAGAGAGTGTAGAGTGGTTTTATTATGTGATCAATGTTGAGACTGTCCACTAGTGAAAGTATGATCCCTAGGCCTTGTTTCCAAATACTGCAATCATCGCTTGTTTACTGTTCTACTGCATCTGTACTTCCTGCAATACTACCACCATCAACTGCACGCCAGTTGTAGACATCAACTATTTTCTTGCGCCATTACTACTGCTCATATTCATTCATACCACTTGCATCTCACTATCTCTTCGCCGAACTAGTGCACCTATACATCTGACAAGTGTATTAGGTGTGTTGGGGACACAAGAGACTTCTTGCATTGTGATCGCAGGGTTGCTTGAGAGGGATATCTTTGACCTCTTCCTCCGTGAGTTCGATAAACCTTGGGTGATCCACTTAAGGGAAAACTTGCTGATGTTCTACAAACCTCTGCTCTTGGAGGCCCAACACTGTCTACAGGAAAAGGAGTGTGCGTAGACATCAAGCTATTTTATGGCGCCGTTGCCGGGGAGGGAAGGTAAAAGGTACTCACACTCTGGACTCCGACTACTAAGTTATTTTCTGGATGAGTGCTCGAAGCTATTTCCTTTAGATCCTGCAATTGCATCTTTTTGTTTCTTGTTTTTATTTCACTAGTTAGGCATAATGGAAAGCAACTATGCGCTTTTTAATCTATTTCCTGAGTTAAGACATAAATGGTGTGTTGCAAAAATTGAAAAACCTATGGAACCTTATTTGCATGCTAATGGCAATGTTATTAGTATGAATGCTTTGAACACCACTGTTGCTAATGATATGGAAAATTCTAAGCTTGGGGAAGCTGGTTTTGATGAGCATGATATTTTTAGTCCCCCAAGCATTTAGGAGAAAATTTTCTTTGATGATACTTTGCCTCCTATTTATGATGATTATAATGATAGTGGTCTTTTGGTGCCACTAACTATGGAGGATAAATCTAATTATGATTACAATAGGCCTCCTATATTTGATGATGAGAATAATAATGATAACTACTTTGTTGAATTTGCTCCCACTACAACTAATAAAAATGATTATCCTTATGTGGGTAGTAATAATTTTATGCATGAGACTCATGATAAGAATGCTTTATGTGGGGACCCCGGACTAGCTGTCCGAAATTCCCTGTTATGTATACAGTTCACGATCCCATGATCAGTGCGCCGTGAACACATAACCGAACTGATATCAAATTACACCATCCATTACAAAGCGGAATAATAAAATTACAACATGGTCACATGACCAATACTTACATAATAGCCTCGAAGGGCCTAACTAAAACATCAGAGTAGCATCATCACTTCAGCAGTGCAGTACCCAAGTCATCTGCCATAACCCTACAGGCAACTGACTGGGAAGACGTTCCTAGCTTGCATAGACGTCGACAACTCCTTCTTCATCCATCGTGTTCCTCCAAGTCTGGCCAAGTAAATAGACAGGGACAAAGCCGTGAGTACATTTGAATAGTACTCGCACACCATCAAGAAAGGTGCTAACCAGCTAACTAAAGAGACAAGAGAGGAAGAATAGTTTCTCTTGTGGATATAGCATGTGGATGAGAAATAGTTTCTCTTGTGGATATAGCATGCCGGCATCTCAAGTGATGCAGACACTAAGGTGTTTCAAGGACATCTAGCTAACCATCTAGGAGGAAAGGTAGCATGCCGCCATCTCAATTGATGGGGACACTTAGGAATTTCTATGACATATCTATATCTTTATTGAAGATGAGGTAGCATAGGTCCATCTCAGTTGATGGGAATGCTAGAGAATTCCTATGACATACCTATATCTTTATTGAGGAAGGTACTTCAAAGATACCTATGACATCTCTATATCTTTGTTAAAGAAGAGTTCCTCTTCAAGAAACATTTAGGAGAGAGTTCCCCACTTAGTCTCCATTTTCCACGACCATCTCCATATGGTCAACACACGCCCTTTTTCCGTACCCTTCCGGTACACATAAACACCACACTTCCTTTGCAAATCATTTGTTCAAAAACAAAACGCAAGCCCCGGTTAAGTATGGCCATTTCAACTTGTCCATGACCACGGACACGGCTATTCGAATAGATTTAACTCTGCAGAGTTTGCACACTTTCCCCACAACTATCCGGATACCTATCGTGTGGGCATCATCCCCGCATAACAACATATGCCACGACGGATACCCGGACATAACCTTTCGCCCATCTCCACTGGAATGAGTCCTTCCCTGTCGGGGGGATGACCCCCGGTAAGCCAAAGGCATGCCAAACCGGATGGTTTGAGCCATCAAGATACCGGTTTAACATTCTTACCGGAGCACAGAGATAAAAGTTTGGCTAAGTCAAGCTAAGCCGGTATCCCCAAGAGGGGTATACCGGAACCGGATAAAGAAGATACCGGAAAGAAGGGCTTGTCGGCAAGACTGGTCAAAGATTCTCTTCAGAGCTAGAAGACAAGGATGAGCTAAGCAAAGTGACTTTAATCGGAGCCCTGGCGCCAAAGAGAGGGATGACGCTGAAAGAAGCCGGAGGACGTCAGCGTCCCTGATTAAAGAAGACCCCGGCGTCATCCATGATTAAAGTAGCTTTGGAAAGTAGTTTGTCCAGTCAAAGATGCCATTAGGGTTTCTTGCTCTGTAAGCCACCCTCTCCCCTATATAAGGAGAGGGGGCACAGCCTCTTACGGGCGCGTGAAGATAGAGGAGATTAGACGAGGAACCTTGTATCCAGAAACCTGTAACCATGTTAAGATCAATGAAGCTAGCGATCTAGAGCAGAGTTCTTCCTCTTGTCTCTCTTCTTGCATACCGGCCTTTGGTTGTGTTCTTGAGGAAAGCATCCGGAAGTTCATCTCATCTAGTCGCAAACCCTCCCCCGAATCCTCTAGCGCCCATTCGGCCCCAACTTAAGCCATCCCATGGCATCTGCTCGTTCGCCACGACGACAGTTGGCGCCCACAGTGGGGCATGAAGTGGCACTTGCTGGAGTTCACATTCGGGCGGGCATCCTCGACATCGCCGGCCAGCGTACGGTCTCCGCGTTGGTGCAGCGCATCTACGCCATGGACTTCATCAACGACAACGCGGGCTGCTTCGCCAACGGCGGCATCTTCCCCAAGAACGGCTGCATCATCGAGTTCGGCAGCCATCGCATCTACTTCGGCACCGTCCCTGTGCGCCAGTGCCTCTCGCCGGTGCTGGTGGCGCCGGATCCGCCAAGATGGCTACATGCAGGTCGTGCTCCTGGCACCATGGAGGTGATGATGGCAGGCGCGGTCGACGCCGGCAAAGAAGCTGCGGAAGAAGGTGCTGGGCGTGCGGTTTCGACCCGTGCGGCTAAGCCACCGCTGGAACGCGGCGCAGGCGCTGCGGGAGCATCATCCGCACCACCGGAAACACCACTCCAAGCGGCGATGAACGTCCTCGCCACCCCCATCGTGCAGAACATCGACCCGGCAGCGGCTCAAGCGGAGCTGGAAGCGCAACGCCAGAAGATACTCGAGAGCGGCAAAGACATCGTCAGGGCGCAGCGCGAGCTGAACCTAACCGTACGTGAGTATAACGCTGCCCATGGCTTTGCTTCTGTTAGCGCGCATGCTGCTAGGATACCGGAAAACCGGCTAAAGGCTCGCAATCTAGATCAGGATCTGCGCAAAGAAATTGCTGCCGGCAAAAGCACGTCTGCATATGTGAGCATTGTAGAAAAACCTAAGTACAGTAGCCCGGATAAAACTATAAAAGCTGCTAAAGCTGCTGTAGCGCTGTGCGACTCGCTTTCCGGGGACGCTCTGGCAAGGCAACAAGAGCGTGTCCGGGAACTTCTTGAAACTATCGAGCAGCAAAACGCTGAACAGCTTGTTAAGCTAAACAAGGCTGTGGCTTCAAAATCCGCGCGTTCGACAAAGAATGCCGGTAGCAAGTCCCATGGGCAGGCTTCGTCCCCCCATCCGGACAGAAGAAGAGAAAAAGAGGTGAATGCGCAGCAGATGACTGTGTATGATCCGATTCTTGCCGGAAAACAACAAGCCGGGCAATATGATGCCGGTAGAAAAGGCCAAGGGGCAAACAGAGGCTACGCCAAAGAAGGCTATGCCGGAAACAATCATGCCGGTAGACAAGAAACCGGGCAAAATTATCGAGCTGCAAGGGCGGCGTATGATGAGGAGGAAATAGATCCCCCAAGGTACCGGCAGGCAAGGGCCGCGGTACCGGAATGTTATGATGAGGCTGATTCCGCAAGACCGGCAGCATACCGGAACCCGTTGGGAGAACGCTTGGGAGAAAGATACCTACCGGAACGGGATGCGAGGCACCGTCTGGATAGAGTATACTTGTCAGAAATGATCGAGGAAGAAGGTCCCCCGGGCCCAAAGTGCTTTGGCCCAAGAATCATGAAAGAAAAACCACCAGTTCGCAACTTCATGTTGCCCCGTGACACAAAAACATACGATGGCACCACGAAGCCGGAGGATTGGCTCGCGGATTACGTGACTGCGGTATACATCGCACGCGGCAGAGGAACCGTAGCAGGAGGAGGAAACCGGCGTTGGGCCGTGAGAATCATACCGTCGTTCTTAGTTGGACCGGCAAGAATCTGGCTAAATAACTTGCCGGCAGGAAGCATAAATGGTTGGTTGGACTTTGAGGAAGCTTTCGTGAGCAACTTCAGCAGCACCTATCAAAGGCCAAACAGGCCGCAGCAGCTTGCTTTGTGCATACAGCGCACGAATGAAACAGACCGGGATTATCTGGCCCGGTGGAACACTACAAGGAACTCCTGTGAAGGGGTGATAGAGGCACAAGCCATCGCTTGGTTTAGCAGTGGATGCAGAAGAGGTTCGCCGTTGTGGCAAAAGCTGCAGCGGAACATGCCGACAACGTTGGCAGAGATGATACGTGTGGCGGATAGATATGCGTTGGGAGACCCAACGCAGCCGGCGGTACAACCTGAGCCGGAACAGCAACGCCAAGAGCAACACCGGGATAACCGGAACAACAAAAGAAGGGAAGATTTTCCGGATCGAAGGTACGGCCCGCAGCAAGTTGCTGCTGTACAAGAAAACTCTGAGGCCAGCGGCAGTCAGAGGCAGAGAACCGGATCGCAGCCGTGGGCCGGTCCTAAGAAACAATGGGTAGAAAAGAAAGCCTGGGTTCAGAAAAAGAACTGGCAAGAACCCGCAAAGTACACCATGGAAGCTGCCATGGACCAACCTTGCCGGTGGCACACGCCGAATCCGGCACACCCGTCAAACCATCTGACAAAGGATTGTACCTGGACCAAGTACTTGATGCAAAAGGGAACGGTAAAAGATGCACAACCACCACAAGACATGCCGCGGCAGCAACAGCTACCACCACCACCGCTTACCGGGGCAAACGCCTTACCGGTACAGCCAAACCGGCAGCAATACCAACAAGTTAACCAGGTGGGAGAGGGCAATGGCCAACCGCCTCCACCGGCACCTTTGGGCCGGAATGTTTACCATGACCCAGATATGTGCTGCGTTGTGTTCGTAACTGAGCCAACCGACAGACAGAGCCTGCATCGCCGTTCTATGGAAGTGAACGTGGTGATGCCGGCGGTACCAAAATACATGCTGTGGTCTGATCAGGAGATCTCGTGGTCGTTCAAGGATCACCCTAAGATCATGCCTAACCCGGGTGGCTATGCTCTTGTTTTGGACCCAATCATGCAAGGGCCAAACGCTCGAGTCAAATTCAGCAAGGTGCTGATAGACAATGGGAGCAGCATAAACATCATGTACCGGCACACCATGAACATGCTGGGCATAACAGAAAACATGCTTCAGCCAACGCGCATGTCGGGGGGGAAGACCCCGGGTAGGGCAATGGACGCGGAGCAGCCGGCTGGCCACTGGCCGGCTCGCGGCAAAGGCCGGCTGAGGAGCAGCCGGCTGGTGCCGTGGCCGGCTGGTCCGGAAGCCGGCTGGCTCTAGGTCCTAGTCGGCCTGGCTACGGCCGCCAATGCTGTAGCTGGGCCGGCTTCTACAAGCCATATCCGACTGGGGGTCTGTACCTCAGACCGACTCGAGGCTGGCGAGTCTTGCACTAGAAGGAACCGGGTTGGTGATCCGGGTTCCCAAAGTCCACGCTGACATCTTCCGTAAAGCGCGGGGCACTGTGGAGCAATAGTGCCACGCGCCGTACAGGCCATCATGGCACACGCCGATCCGTACTGGCTACAGTGGCTGATGGCGACAGGGACACCTCCTCTCCATACCGCTGACATCGGCAGCCGGATGGGACAGGCCATGAGGCCTCAATGGCTCCTGACGTCACTGCCTCGGGAAGGAGCGGAAGCCGGAGCCGGCCAAGCCGGCCAGTAGTCTATAGGGTCTTATATGTAAAGTGCCGGCGCCTATATAAGCCGCACTGCCCCCTCTCGTGCAGGGGATGGATCATTCTCACCTCACCACATCCCTTAGCGCTGCCCTGTGAGAGAGACTTTGTCTTCCTTAGCCTCCCAGGAGCAGCCGGACACAGCTCAAGGAGCAACCTTGTATTGTGTGATCATCATATACACTCTAGCAGGAGTAGAGGTGTTACCTCCATCGGAGGGCCTCGAACCTGGGTACGTCGCCGTGTCGCTCGTCCCCATACCCGCATCCGGATACTGCCGTGAGATCTCCTAGGAACCACCTTCGTTAGCCACCCTATGGCATATGCCGTGACGATACCACGACATTTGGCACCCACCGTGGGGCCTTCAGCATCCTCGGCCGGTGTCTTCATCCGGACGGGCCTCACCATCACCACCGGCGAGCGAGTCGCTTCAGGCTTGGTCTGGAGATTCGGCTCCCTCGACTGCGTCAGCGACAACGCTGGCTGCTTCACTGACCGGCCTTTCCCAGCCGGCGGCAGCGTCATCTCCTTCGGTGGCCACGACGTCTACGTCGCCACCGTCGCACCGCCGCGCTACCCGCGGCAGGTGCTGCGCTGCGCAAGCCCTCCTCCACGAGCCGGCAGCAGCGCTCCCGCCAGCCCCGCCATCGTGCAGGTCATGATGGCCGGCGAGGAGCTCCCCACCAAGAACCCGCGCACCCGCGGTCCCAACCTGGAGCGCAACGTCGACCCCAACGCCTCCGGCTCGGGCCCAAAGGCGCCTCCACCTCCATCCCGGCTGGACGAAGTCCGGACGAAGTTGAGCTCCCCGCTCACCGCAGGCGGCGACGCCGCCACCGTCGAGGCGGACCTGGAGGCACATCGCCAGCTCCTCCTCCAGCAGGCCGACGAGCTGGCTGCGGCCAAGCGCCAGCTGGCCATCACCCAGCGCGAGTACGAGCACGCCCATGGCTTCACGCCACACGGCAACAACCCCAGCCGAGCCGGCTTGATCCGCAAGCGCGGAGGCGGCTTAGGCGCCGAGATCGAGCGCGACGGCGCCGAAGCGCCGGCTACATCCATGGAGCTGCCCGTTTACAACACCCCCGACAAGAACATCCTTGCAGCCGAAGCCGCTGCGAAGGAGCTAGCCCTCCTCGAAGGAGAAGAGCTGCGCCGCCAGACGCAGCGCGTAGCTGAGCTGTGCCGGGCTGCAGCTGAGCAGACCAAGGACCACAGGTATGGTGCTCCGAAAGCCCCTCACGTCCGCGCTGCCGCAGGCACCAGCAAGGACACCCACAGAGACACAGCCGAGTCCGCCTCGCCCGCACCAAGCCGGCACAGAGACTCCCGCGCCACCGGCGCAGGTTCAAGCCGGACAAGCCGGCTGGACAGCGGCCGCAGCCGGCCACCACCAAACCGGAACGAGGAGCATGACTCCGAGCTGGCGGCGCCAAGGCGCCAGCACAGGCCGGCTCCCGAGCGAACCGGCACCCGGCAGCCGGCACGCTCCTGCCTGGGCCCCCGCATCGAGCCCGCCGACGCCAGAGACCGCCTCGATCGGCTGGTCGAATCCCGCATCGCGGAAGAGGAGGCGCCGGCTTGCCCCAAGTGCTTCGGGCCCCGCATCGCCAACGAGCCCATGCTCGACGGCTTCCAGCTCCCTCGCGACACGCCCAAGTACGACGGCACCGCCAAGCCGGAGGACTGGCTGCAGGACTACTCCACCGCAGTCGGCATCTCCAAAGGCAACAAGCGCTGGGCGGTGCGCTACTCCCCCCTGATGTTGGTCGGCTCCGCTCGTACCTGGCTCAACTACCTGCCAGCCGGCAGCATCAACGGCTGGCTTGATTTCGAGGAGGCCTTCATCAGCAACTTCACCGGCACCTATCACCGGCCGGGTCGCCCCCAGCAGCTCGAGATGTGCAAGCAGGGCCCGGACGAGACGGATCGCGCGTACCTGACGCGCTGGTGCGAGATGCGCAACTCCTGCGAGGGCGTGCACGAGATCCAGGCCATCAGCTTCTTCATGGGCGGCTGCCGGCCCAACACCATGCTGTGGCACAAGCTACGCCGCAGCGAACCCAAGTCCATGGCCGCCCTCATGGCCATCACCGACAAGTACGCGCTGGCTGAAGAAGCCGGCAAGGCAACGGCCGAACCAGCGCCGGCTCCTCCCAGGCGGGACCACCACAAGTCGGCTGAGCACAAGCCGGCAGACGGCGCCTCTCATGGCAGCCGGCGGGACAACTACCGCGGCAAGCGTCACAGCGACCAGCCGGACCGCCGGTACGGCTCCGCCCACGTGGCCGCCGTGGCAGACAACGCGGCAGGCGGCAGCCGCCGCCAGAAGCAAGACCGGCAATGGAAGCCGAAGTACACCTTTGAGCAGATGCTCGACTCGCCATGCAAGTACCACAGCGGCAAGAACCCCTCCAACCACACCACCCGCGACTGCCACTTCATGAAGCGGCTGACAAGCGGTGAACCTCTCCCGCCTCCACCCCCACCCCCTCCGGCCGGCGGGCCGGGTGGCGCAGCCGGCGCAGAGAACGCCAACCTCGAGCACCACGAGGCTAACCAAGTGCACCATGGCCGATATCTGGCCGAAGATGCTACATACATCATCTTCACCTCCGAGCGCGAGGACAAGATGAGCCAGCAGAGCCGTTCCCTCGAGGTCAACGCGGTCATACCGCCGGTCCCCCAGTACCTAAACTGGTCAGAGCAGGCCATCACTTTTGATCGCCGCGACACACCGGCTGTCCTGCCGAAGCCGGGCAGCTACGCCATGGTCCTCGACCCCACCATCGGCACGACCCGGCGCAGCGTGCGCTTCTCGCGCGTCCTCATCGACGGCGGCAGCAACATCAACATCCTCTACCGCGACACCGCCCGCAAGCTAGGCATCCAGGAAGCCGAGCTGTGTCCCACCCCCACCGTTTTCCATGGCATCGTGCCGGGCCACTGCTGCCAGCCGATTGGCCGGATCACGCTGGAGGTGATGTTCGGGAAGCCGGATCACTTCCGCACCGAGAAGATCGAGTTCGAGGTGGTGGACCTCGTCAGTCCCTACCACGCACTCCTGGGCAGGCCGGCCCTGACCAAGTTCATGGCGGTGCCCCACTACGGGTACCTGAAGATGAAGCTGCCTGGCGCTAAAGGGGTCATCATCGTAGCCGGCGACTATCGCCGCTCCATGGACTGCGCCACGCAGAGCTCCAAGATGGCCCAGACGCTGGTCATCGCCACCGAGAAGCAGCTCATCCACGACGCCGTCGCCCTCGCCAAGGCCGCGCAGACAGATATGCCGGCTGCAGGCAACCCGGCTGGGACGACTCACTTCCAGCCGGCCGACAACACCAAGAAGATCCTGCTGGACCCGGCGCAGCCGGACAAGTTCGTCACCATCGGTGCCAGCTTGAGCAGGAAATAGGAAAGCGAGCTCACCAGCTTCCTCCGTGAGAATCGGGACATCTTCGCATGGACTCCAAGAGACATGCCGGGTGTGCCGAGGGAGTTGGCTGAGCACCACCTCCACGTCCGGCCTGAAGCCAAGCCGGTGAAGCAGCCTCTCAGGCGCTTCGCCGAAGAAAGAAGGAAGGCCATCGGTGAAGAAATCGCCCGGCTGCTGGCTGCCGGCTTCATCATGGAAGTGCTGCACCCGGACTGGTTGGCGAACCCGGTCCTGGTTTTGAAGAAGAACGGCTCCTGGCGCATGTGTATCGACTACACCAGCCTGAACAAGGCGTGCCCGAAGGACCCCTTCCCCCTGCCGCGCATAGATCAAGTCATAGACTCGACTGCCGGCTGTGAACTGTTGTCTTTTCTAGATGCCTATTCAGGCTACCACCAGATTCCTTTGAATCCGGATGATCAAATAAAGACTTCGTTCATTACCCCGTATGGGGCTTATTGCTACACGACTATGCCGTTCGGCTTGAAAAATGCAGGCGCCACCTACCAAAGGTGCATGCAAAAATACTTGCAGGATCAAATCGGCAGGAACGTTCACGCATATGTGGATGATGTCGTTGTAAAGACCAAGGAGACGACTACCCTCCTTGATGACCTGAGAGAAACCTTCACCAATCTGCGAAGATTCCAGATGAAGCTCAACCCGGCCAAGTGCACATTCGGCGTGCCGTCTGGCCAGCTCCTTGGCTACCTCGTCTCTCAGCGAGGGATCGAAGCCAACCCGGAGAAGATCAGTGCCCTGGAGAAGATGGAACTGCCGCAGTGCCTCAAGGACGTCCAGAAGTTCACTGGCTGCCTGGCCTCCTTGAGCCGCTTCGTCAGCCGGCTGGGGGAGAAGGCACTGCCCCTGTACCAATTGATGAAGAAGGCGGACAAGTTCGTCTGGTCACCGTAGGCGGATGAAGCCTTCCGTGACTTGAAGCGCGTGCTTTCAACCGCGCCAATCCTCGCAACGCCGGCTTCAATGGAGCCGATGCTGTTGTACATCACAGCCACCAATCAAGTGGTTAGTGTTGTCCTGGTGGTGGAGCGCAAAGAAGCCGGTAGGGAGCAGCTGGTTCAGCGCCCAGTCTACTACCTCAGCGAATTGCTTTCCCAGTCGAAGCAAAACTACCCCCACTACCAGAAGGTCACCTACGGCGTGTACATGGCGGCCAAGAAGCTCAAGCACTACTTCCAAGAGCACCCCATCAAGGTGGTTGCCACAGCGCCCTTGGCAGAAATCATTGGCAGCAAAGACGCCAACGGCCGGGTTGCCAAGTGGGCTCTGGAGCTAGCCGCCCACACCATCCTCTACGAGCCGCGCACAGCCATCAAGTCGCAGATCCTCGCGGACTTCTTTGTCGACTGGGCCGAGATGCAATACTTGCCGCCGGTGCCGGATTCCACACACTGGAAGATGCACTTCGATGGCTCGAAGATGCGCAATGGCTTGGGAGCCGGCATCGTCATCACCTCTCCCAAGGGAGACCGGCTGGACTACGTCCTGCAGGTCCACTTCGCCGCATCCAACAATGTGGCGGAGTATTAAGCGCTCATTCATGGGCTGAAGCTGGCCAAGGAGATTGGCGTGCGTCGCATACTCTGCTTCGGTGACTCCGACTTGGTTATACAGCAAGCATCTGGCGACTGGGACGCGAAGGACGCCAACATGGCCTCATACCGCTTCCACGTCCAGCAGATATCCGGCTTCTTCGACGGCTGCGAATTTCACCATGTGCCACGGGCAAACAACGAGGCGGCTGACGCCTTGTCCAAGATCGGCTCAACCCGGCAAGCCATTCCGCCAGGTGTCGCCTTGGCGGTTCTCAAGAAGCCATCCATCACACCGTCACCGGACTCGGATTCAATATTCGTGCCGGCTGACCCGGGGGCTGCTCAGCCGAACCCGGGGGCTTCATCGCCCAAGTCGGGGGCTAACAAGCCGAACCCGCCGGCTACCATGCCGAACCCGGGGACTTCTCAGTCCGACCCGGGGGACTCCATCGCCAAACTCGGGGGCTAGCAAGCCGAACCCGCCGGCTAGCAAGCCGAACCCGGCGACCATGCAGTCGAATCCGGAAGCTCCCACGCAGGAGGCCCTGTTGGTTAGCGTATTCGAGATAAGATGCGTACCTTCATGGGAACAAGAATTCCTCTCCTACCTCACCGACGGTGTGCTGCCTGATGATAGAGTCCAGGCCAGGCAGATTGAGAGAAGGGCCAAGGCCTATACAATCATCAACCACCAGCTGTACAAACGCAGCGTAAGTGGGGTGTTCCAGCGGTGCGTCGAGCCGGCTGAAGGGATTGAACTCCTGCGGGAAATCCATCAAGGAGAGTGCGGACATCACGCCTCATCCAGAGCCATAGTGGCCAAAGCTTTCCGGCACGGTTTTTACTGGCCGACTGTGCTCAGAGACGCAGAAGAGCTGGTGAAGAAGTGCAACGGCTGTCAGCGCTTCGCGAAGAAGAGGCACCAGCCGGCTTCCGCCTTGAAAACCATCCCCATCACATGGCCGTTTGCCGTATGGGGTTTGGACATGGTGGGCCCGTTCAGAACGGCGCGAGGCGGCATGACACATCTCTTGGTGATGATTGATAAATTCACCAAGTGGATCGAAGCCAAGCCAATCAAGAAGCTGGACGGCTCCACAGCCGTCACATTCCTCAAGGAAATCATTGTGAGGTTCGGCTACCCTCACAGCATCATCACCGACAACGGCAGCAATTTCTCCCAAGGCATCTTCTCTCGCTATTGCGGGGAAATGGGGATCCGGATGGCCCTAGCCTCTGTGGCGCACCCGGAGTCTAACGGACAAGTGGAGAAGGCTAACGGCTTGGTCCTAGCCGGCATCCGGCCCCGGCTGGTGGAGCCGCTCGAGCGAGCAGCCGGCTGCTGGATTGAAGAGCTGCCCAATGTGCTGTGGAGCCTGCGCACAACGACAAACCGCTCAGTCGGCTTCACACCATTCTTCCTCGTATACGGGGCCGAAGCCGTCCTGCCGACTGACATCGAGCACGACGCGCCAAGGATCAAGCTCTACACAGAAGCTGAAGCCAAAGAAGCTCGCGAAGATGGAGTCGGCCTGGTCGAAGAGGCCCGGCTGCTGGCTGCGTCCAGATCTACTATCTACCAGCAAAGCCTCCGACGCTATCACAGCCAGAAGGTCCAGCCCTTAGCATTCCGAGAAGGAGACCTAGTGCTCCGGCTGGTCCAGCGGACAGCCAGACAGCATAAACTGTCATCCCCATGGGAGGGTCCCTTCATCGTGAGCAAGGCAGTAGGCAATGATTCCTACTATCTCATAGATGCCCAAGAGGCTAGAGAAAACAAGCCGGACAAGGCTGACGAGGACACTAAACGTCCCTGGAATGTCAACTTGCTCCGCCCATTTTACACTTGAGAGCAGGAATGTATGTATCCCTTGTATCCCTTTTGTAAGCTATGAAAAAGCATGCGCCAAGAGCGCCGTTTCCGACAAGTTTTTCGCGTATTCTACTTTGTTTCGCCAGTTGGCTTACACCCTCTCACGTGGCCGGCTAAGTAACGTGATCCGGTTTCCGACAGCCAGCTTCCGACCAGCTACAGACCGCAACCCGGCTGTCCGGCTGGCGGGAGTAAGGCCTAGGGAGCCGGCACGCGAAAGACGACTAAGGGAAAGAGTGAAAGCGAATTGACTTGCAACTTTTCATAAAAGTGCCGGATTGCCGAACTCGGCTCGTTCGACTGAAATACTGTCGGCCTCACCCAGCGGCCCGCTCTTGATCCGGCGACGGATCGCAAGTCGGACGTACGATCGGCAAGAGCAAAGCCAAAGAGTGGGGCGGATGGGAAAAAGCGAACAAGTCGAAAGAAAGCAACCCGGCACACACATGATTAACAAACACATTAAAGTGTGACATAACAAAAGGACGATAATATTCATACACGTGCACCCGGCATTCCGGGGATTTAACAAATTGTCTTGGCAAAATAAAAACCTAAGAACAGGTAAACTAAGCACCGGCTGGAGGAGGACCAGCCGGAGGAGCGTCAGCTGAGCCGGCTGCCGGGTCGTCTTCAGGCGCGTCTTCCGCCTCCTCATCGTCCATCTCGTAATCGCCCTCAGACGGCGGGTTTGGGTCCGGGATGAAGAGGCCCTTGTCGACGAAGTCGGCGATGGCGCAAGCACGGAGAAGCCGGGCGGTCTTGATCTCTTCCGGGAGCTTGTCCTCCACGCCGGCCCGCCGGTACTCGAGCTGCGCAAGGTCCACCTCGTTGTACCAGGAGAGGACGAAGGACAGCGCCATGTCGGCACCAGCGCGTGTGGCTGACTCCCTCCAGTCGAGGAAGCGATCCGGCGCCCGCTCCAGCCAGGAGATGAGGTTGGAAAGGTCCTGCAGCAACGTCTCCGCCGGCCACAGCGTCTGGATCAGCTCCTCAGCCGCCTTCCGGAGCTCCCAGCCGAGCTTGGTGATGGGCTCGACGCGGGCGGCCATGGAGGCCATGTAATCCTCCATGGTGAAGTACTCCGCGCTGCCCTCGCCAGTCGCCCGCCTCCTAGCCTCGCACGCGACTCCAACAGCCGCCAACGCCGCATCCTGCGCCTCCGGGAAGGCCGCTGCAAAGAAGAAGCACGTCAGAAATCGTCAAAACCGAAATAAGCTGAAAAATGCAAATTTTTGAAGTCCTAAAGTAGGCCTGGCGGCAGCCGGCAAGAACCGACTGCCCCCAGCCCAAAGATGGAGATTCCGAAGCTCTAAAGTAAGCCCGGCGGCAGCTGGCACGAGCCGACTGCCCCCAGCCCAAAGATGGAGATTTCGAAGAACAAGAAAAAGCCTGGCGGCAGCCGGCACGAGTTTTGTGCTAAGAACAAGATTCTTAACCCGAAACTCGGGGAATGGCAATGCCGGTTTCGCGCGTTTTTAAGTTAAGTTTCGTGCTAAGAGCTACGCCCTCAACACAAAACTCGAGGACTGGGAAGATAGACAAGATTCAATAGAAGAAAGAGAAACCGGCATGAAGTTAAGGAAAAGATAGAAAAAATTCCGGAAGTAGGAAAACCGGTAAAAGTTGAAAAGAGTTGCTAGAAACTTACCATTAGATTATTCGTGGAATCATACCACGCGCTGTCGAGCTCCTTCACGGCACGGCAAAGCCGCATGAAGTGCTCCTCGGAAGAACGGTCCCCAACAGGGTCAGGTGCCGGCAGCCTGTCCTTGCCCATACCGCGGGTCGCCGGAGTCATATCCGCGGCGTTCCACTTCTGGGCGTAGGGTAGCAGATGCCCCAGCTCCCGGCCCCCGCGCTGGAACTCAGTGATACGGCCGAGCAGGCCGGTGGCCTTCTCACCAGCAGCACTGGCGGCCTTGGAGACGTGCAGCACCAAGGGCTGCTGACCGCCGGAAGGGGCGTTGGAGGCTGTCGCCTTCCCCTTGATAAGCTTGGAGGTCTTGGGCGGCGGCGCAGTTGGAGCAGCCCCGGATGGCTTGGTGCGAGGAGCATCTGGTGGAGGCGTTGGAGCAGTTCGTGGAGAAGGGGAGCGCTAGGCGCGTCACCCAGGTTGGAACCTTCCAGCGCGGAAGTTCCCGGCGCGGAAGTTTTCTTCTCTTCATGGACGGGAGGAACCAAAGGTTCCGCCCGCCCGGCAACTTCTTCCTCGCCGCCGATTTTGCTGGCGCCGGTATCTTGGTTTTCTGGAGGGAAGAAAAAATCCTCCTCAGTGCGGTGTTCTGGCGGTATAGGGGCCGCACGCCCCGAACTTGTAGTGCCCCCCAGAGGGGAGGCAGAGATGTTGCCGGCACCAGAAGGTGCCGGGCTTGAGTGAGGAGGAGGGGTTGAGGTCCTCGCGGAACCCTCAGAGCCCGCTGGCCTTGAGCCAAGCTTCAGCGCATGGCTAAACAAGAGAAAAAGCAAAGAGTTGGAAAAAGCAAGAGTTGGAAAAAACAAGCAAGAAAACGAGAAGCTTACCCAGAGGCGGTCGGCATCTGCTTGCGCTTGTAGCGTCGCATGCCTACTTCCTTCTCCCCAAAAGGCTCCGTCCGGAAGTGCTTAGAGGGAGGGGCCTGGCTGGAACCGGCATCGGATGTCGGCGCCTTGTTCTTCTGGCCCTAGGCCATGAGCTTGTCCACAAACTCACGACCGGCCTCAGCTCGCAAGGGCGGCGCGTGCTCGTGGATCTACAAGTTCAAGATAGTTGAGAAAGGATCCGCAAAAGAGCAATAATGAAAGAAGTAGAAGAAACCGGAAAAGAAAGGTACCTCGAGCAAGGTCAGGTCATCAGAGGACCCGGTTGGTTTCGGCACAGATCTGCCGAGGCGCGAGGCTTGGGTCTTGCCCATCTTCAGATCCTTCCAACGGATGTAAGGATCTGGATCGACAGAATCAAGTGCACGCTTCACGCAAGGGCCTCGCCGCTCCGCGTGAATGGTGGGGAAGCGATCCTTGGCCTGAAACGAGAAAAAAAGAAGGTTAATAACAGTAAAAGTTACCGGAAAACCGACCCGAATTGCGTAATTTCTTACTTCTTGGGTCGGAGGGTTAGTAGTGCTGAGGGAAAGGAGGCACCATTCCCAGTCAACCGGCATGGAAGTTTGGCAGATTTGCCTAGCCTTGCGGACGACGTCCTTCTTGCTAAGAGGACAGCCGGTGATCTTGGTGGGATCGCCAGGACCATACATCTCGCTCATCCTATGCTGCCGGCGCTTGAGAGGAAGCACCCGACGCGAGATAAAAAGTGCAGATAATATCATCCGAGCAGATGTTAGTCTCCTTCATCAAGTTCGCCATGAAGCGCACCACCCGGTTGGTCTCGACGTGATCCGTCTTCGGGTTGTAGCTCCAATTGGCTCTGCTGGGTGGCGCCGCGTTGAAGGGCGGTAGATCGATGAGGTTCGCGGGGCTGTTGTTCTTCACGTAGAAGAAGGTCCCTTGCCATAAGCGGCAGGACTCGAGGCCGGAGAATTTGAAGAAAGTGCTCCCTTGGCGGGAGCCGATGATGCAAGACCCGCACTGCACGGGGGGTTTGGGCTTAGGAATTTCCTTGCCCTGAATGGAATTGATCCGTAGAGCAAAGAAGCGAGCAAACATCTCGCGAGTGGGACGAATGCCAATGTAAGCCTCCATGAAGGTGGCAAAGCAGGAAAGATAAAAAATGGCGTTGCCAGGGAGGTGATGAGGTTGAAGTTCATAGAAATCTAAGAACTCCCGGAAAAACGGTGAAGCAGGAAGGCCGAAGCCGCGCTCAAAGTGAGCGAGGAAAACAACATGTTCACCGGGCTCAAGCACCGGTTCAATCTCGTCACCGGGAAGCCGGCAGGTTACTCCCTCTGGAATCCTGCGGGACCGGTATAACCAGTCGATCTCGTACTCAGTGACGTTGGAGCCCATCCAGGCTCCACGAGTGACAGCGGAAGGGTTTACACCGGAAGCTTGGCTAGAGCTACCGGATTCTCCGTGGCTACCGGAATCGGTATCCATCGAAGCGGAATCGGCGGATCTATCGGAAGATTGCCTACGCCGGCTACCGGAAGAGGAAGCAGAAGAGGAAGCAGAGGAAGATTCCTCACTAGACATCGGTTTGGACGCGGAAAAACAGAAATCCCACAGTTTGCCCCCGCGCGAAGATCTACGAGTAAGAGGAAAATCAAAGAAAAAGAGGAAATAAAAACACTGTCGACCCAAGATCTAGAAAACGAGCAAAGGGCAAGCAAACTAAGATTGGAACTAACCTGAGGCGGCGCGGTCGCTGGGGAAGAAGTTCACCGGCGAAGCAGCGGGCCTGCGGTCGCCGACGAGCACCGTCGACGGCGAAGCAGAGAAGGGCGCGAAGGAGCGTGAATGCAGCGGTCGCAACGGAGGCGCTGCGAGGGATTTCCGCACGGCGAGGTCCGGCGGAGAAGCGGCGTGAGTTCGCCGGGCGGCAGAGCTCGAACGAACGACGGCGAACGGAGAACGGCGGAGGCGCAGAGAGCGAGGAGCACTGTGCGCGAAGAGTGGGGAATGCGAGAAGAGGAAGAAGAGGCGACGGTTCCACCTTATAAAGAAGAGAGAAGATGGGCCAAAAACCGCCGGGCCGCGGCGGTTCGCACCGCGGGCCGCGACGGTTCGCACCACGGGCCGCCACGTGGCGAGGAGGTACACGCGAAAAAATGAAAAGACACACGGAGGCACACACAGATCCGAAGTGGCTAGTGGGATCCGCAGTGGTGCATTTAATGTACGCGCGGGAGTCGAAGCGAAGTGACCTCTGACACTGGCGCGCCAGTTAACAGTGCGCATGTCACTGAAAGGCGCGGGGCCCGAGAAATTCTCGACTTCGCCGAGGAGAGAGTAAATGCGAAAGATACCGGAGAAAAAAGATGCCGGGGGATACCTTGCAAAGAGAGAAAAGATAAGTCAGGGCAAAGATGCCGGATCCAAGCTAAGTGCCGGAATGATTAAACCGGTATCCTATGAAATAAGAACCTGGCATGGTCTGTAGGATAGGATCCGTCAGACTATACCAGCTTCGGGGACTAATGTTGGGGGGATGACCCCCAGTATGCCAAAGGCATGCCAAACCGGATGGTTTGAGCCATCAAGATACCGGTTTAACATTCTTACCGGAGCACAGAGATAAAAGTTTGGCTAAGTCAAGCTAAGCCGGTATCCCCAAGAGGGGTATACTGGAACCGGATAAAGAAGATACCGGAAAGAAGGGCTTGTCGGCAAGACTGGTCAAAGATTCTCTTCAGAGCTAGAAGACAAGGATGAGCTAAGCAAAGTGACTTTAATCGGAGCCCTGGCACCAAAGAGAGGGATGACGCTGAAAGAAGCCGGAGGACGTCAGCGTCCCTGATTAAAGAAGACCCCGGCGTCATCCATGATTAAAGTAGCTTTGTAAAGTAGTTTGTCCAGTCAAAGATGCCATTAGGGTTTCTTGCTCTGTAAGCCACCCTCTCCCCTATATAAGGAGAGGGGGCACAGCCTCTTACGGGCGCGTGAAGATAGAGGAGATTAGACGAGGAACCTTGTATCCAGAAACCTGTAACCATGTTAAGATCAATGAAGCTAGCGATCTAGAGCAGAGTTCTTCCTCTTGTCTCTCTTCTTGCATACCGGCCTTTGGTTGTGTTCTTGAGGAAAGCATCCGGAAGTTCATCTCATCTAGTCGCAAACCCTCCCCCGAATCCTCTAGCACCCATTCGGCCCCAACTTAAGCCATCCCATGGCATCTGCTCGTTCGCCACGACGACATTCCCTGCGGGCTTACCCCTTCCCGGCACCCCGGCAGCATACCTCCATTTGAGCGTATCTCCGGCGCCATGACAGAAGACCCTCAGTAATCGTCCGGCTATCGGTTTAGATAGTGTATTGCCTCCTCCAGAGCGCAACCCGGCGTCGGAGGTCATCGTGACCCTCCCTAGAAAGTTGTGAAGGGTGCTCCTGCCAGCTTCAACAAACTACGGGCTAAGCCCCGTCCCACACCAGGGTAGTGTGGTTGCGCGATAAAAAAGTTGGGACGGCGAACACTTATACGCAGTGCTCCTTTTTAGAAACCTTTCCTTTTTCCCACAACACCATGGTTGCTCAACCAACCTCCATACACCACTTTCCAAAACATCTTTATCAAGATCCTTTGTTTTCATAAACCATACACTTGGGTTAACTCACCCAAGGTTTTCATAAAAATTTACAACAAGGTAAACCTTGAGGGGTTCCCAACCTATAGTTTCATGAGAAGGAACTAATACAACACCATGGCCGAGATGAAGGTCATCATGCCATGAGAGCATATGTGAGTGGCATAAAGAGGATCCTACTTGCTTAAGGTAAGCATGTAAGATGATAACATAGGGTGGATCAAACTTTCAGATTTGTGGTGCTACTATACAACTTGGATGGTGAAGGTTCACTATCCAACCGACATTCACAAGGGTACACGGCATACTTCCCTCAAGTTGAGAATTACACCAAGATTCATGACTTTGATACCTCTAGACTCATCAAAGTGGTGGGTGTGATGTAAACCTCTATCTTGAAAAAGGACATGCTCAAGTTGAGCATACAAGTAGACCTAACGGAGTAGCACGGCCATGTTACCATGCATCCCATAACTCAAGGACAATAGTGGAGTATCACCGCTAGGGAGTACCCCACTTGCAACCATACATAGATGACAATAATAAAGAGAGCAACACACATAGAATCAAGGTGCTTTGGATATCAACAAATGACACCCAACTAGACACCGAAACAGAGATCAAAACATTGCTTGCCTTGGCTTATTTGTCCCTGTACTTCTTCAACTCCATCAATATAAGAATCCCAACAACATAAATAAATAAAATCCTCGTCCGATTCCACTTCTTCTTCTTCTCCGGAATTGTTCGCATCTATCACCGGAAAATATAAAAGGAACACAATCAATCACATTGCATCAATCATAACGAGCATGCAACAATCAGCAAACAATAGCTAACCACTCTTCTAAGGCTAACATACAAAAGACTTAAAGATACTACAAAGCAACTAGAAGAAAACCCATTTTATTTACCTAGTAAAGGTATGCGAGTATCACAACTTAGCAATTGCCTCTCTTGGTATCACCATGGCACAAGCTAAGTACCCCCTGGTAGATAACATCATAAAGAGGACAAGAGCATTAGTTTTACATTACAAACATCCACAACATAATTTCAATCATTTTTGGAAAAGTAGAAAACAGTTTTCCTAATTTAATTTGTTTACATAACACTACACAAATATAGGAAGCAAACCATATACCACATCATTTGGAAACTTAAGCAAAACAAAAGAGCTAATGTTAAGTTGAAGAGGTTTTGTTTTGCAAGCATAAAACAAAGGTTGCCCATCTCTACTAAAAAGAGTTGGTCAAGGGTTTTAAATAAACCGAAAAGTTTTGCTTCAACAATGCATGTCACACATAAACATTACTAACAGCAACAAATATGTATGAACAGAGACTAATAATATTTTTCCTAGATAGCCAGTACTAATACAAGACTAACCCAATTGGAATCACCCAAAAATATTAATCCTACAATTTTAGGAATTTCTTTGAATCTGACTGTACAGAAAAGAAAGATCTGTAAGCCATAAACCGTAGAAAAATCATAAAAATATGAGGCTACTCGCATTTGAAAGATATTTAAACAGAGATTCACACACAATTGGATTTGGGTTCAAATTGTTTCTGAAACTCTCAAAAACGGATTAACAAGATTACTGCATGTTTGTACCATTTGCTTTAACTAAGGAGTTGCAGAACAGATAATGGTTTGAAACTTGTTTGAGATGATTAAGAAAACATTCAGTAATCCTACAGAATTGGAATCACTCAATTAGGTTCAAAAATGGATTTTTGATGATTTAAAAGCTAACAGCCATGTCTGCAGAACACACAGAACAAGTTTAATTCACCAAAAATCATACACAAATCACAAAAATATGAGGTATGCTGCATCTGAATGGTATTGAATAGTTGGTTCTTACCCAATTGGTTTCATTCAAAAATTCGTCTCCAAGCTCCTGGTTTAATTCGACAAAGTCAGATCTGACAAGATTTTGATCTGCGAACCATTTCAATTTCAAGAGGTCAATCGAAGTGAAACCAAAGCCAAAATGAAGGTACTGGAGAGTGCTTTCACCCACAGTTGAGTTTGCTCAAAAAGGTTTTGTAAAACGGAAGAACTCTAACAAACAGTGATTCTGCATGTTTGCAGAACTTTATTTACCATGCAAAATACGTAACGAATTTGAAGATGAGACCAATGCCAAGTTGTAGATCTTTTCGATACCTATCTGTGGAACTTTGAATCACTCGATTTGGATCTGCACACGAGTTTTGACGGATTTTACAAAATCGTACCAGAATCTGAAACAGCAAGATAACAGAAATTACTGCAAGGTTTTGGACGAACTTTGCTCAAGAACTTCAGATCTTAGGATAGCTCAACCTTCTCCATGCTTGGACCAACATGCACCTGCATCAAGATCCAATCTTGTGAGAGGGGAAAAGAGAAAGGGAGCTGGATTCATCAAAGGTTAGGGGAGAAGAGAGTGAGAGGGAAGCTCTCATGGTGAGGGGAAGCTTGAGGGAGGGGGAGAGCTTCATCTAGGTGGCTTCCCATGGCCATGGCCGGCCATGCAAGCAAGGGGCAGCAGCATTTCGTGGGGAAGTGGAGGAGGAGAGTGTGAGGGAGTGGAGGAAGAGAAATGAGAGCCAAAGGTGAAGGAGGTGGCCGGCCAAGCTCCTTATATAGAGGGAGAGGGGTGGCTGCCTCCTTTTTTGATTGGCCAAGGTGGGTGGCTGCCCATTTATTTGTTGGGGTAGTTGGGAGGCAAGGCTTGCAAGAGAAGGAAATGAGGAGGAGGGGCTGGCCGAATTTCAAGTCATGGCCGGCTCCTTTCTTGTCATGAGCAAGTGAGAAATGTGAGAGAGAGGCACAACATCAATGTGTATAGGCCAAGACATGATTTTGAGGAAATAATGTCCATGAGTGATTTGGATGATGATAAGTATAGGAGTAGATACATATAGATAAAAATAAGTGTGAGGTGATATGTACTCCAAGGATAATTGTTACCACTAAGGTTGGGACAAACATAAGATGAAAAATGGACCCAAAGGTATATTTGATGATTAGAAGTTTTTATTTGAATTCAATTTTGGAAGGATTGAGATTGGCCCCATGCAACAATGCATGAGCATGTCAAGGTAGAGGGGATGGTGATTGTGGTTTGGGCAATGGTAGAGCAAGTTTAAGAGAGATGGTGAGTGAAATAACCATATACCCACAATGAAGGATGTGGTGACTTAAATCATCAATTCATGATGGAAAAGGATAAATGATTGAGACGGGTATGATGAAATATAAGTTGCTCTACAAATAAGGGGTCAATTGGGGAGTGATTTGAAAGTACCAAATGATCATCTACATGATCAAGAATTGGAGGATGAGGGAATACCATCTGGTAGATCAGAGATGTGCAGGAGATGCCATTTGAAGTAGAATTCAATTGAAAGGTATATGACACACCTCAATTGTCTAGAGACAATTGGTAATGAACTCAAGTGGAATGAAATTTGAAAGTGTTGAGATAAAACTAGTTGGAACATAGGAGTTAAAAATATTCTACTTACTTTCCCAAGTAAAGTAGAGTTTTTCTCAAATGTAAAATAAACAAGAGGAAAACAAGAAATGGTCTAGGTACCATAAACAGGCTTTTTGTTAAAAAGAAACAAAATAGAGAGTAATATTTTAGAAATCAGTACTTGGTAGAAATGGGATGAAAAACAGAACCCATTTCAGTTCCTTGTTTTCTTTGAAGAAATATCTTGAAAAGATTTAATAAAACTAGAAGTAGTTTTGTGATCCAAACTAGGGAAGGAAAATCAATAGGATTTTTGGGAGAGAAAACTAATTTAGGGAGAAGTGTTCTCAAGGGTAGATGGTGGCTACAAAATGTACCCATCATTCCACTCTTGGTTTTGTGAAGATGAAACTTGAATAAACACAAGAGGAAAAATTGAAGGAAGTGATCTAGTGTTGAATCATTGAATAGGGTACACGATCAAGTTGAATATATGAGCTGCAAGGATTGACTGAGACATGCAAAACGTGGAGGTTGAAGAGGGTATTGCACAGATGGGATCCATGCACTGAGATCACCAATAATAGTGGTGGGTGCTTAGAGATCAATTGCCAAAGTCTGGACATTTTAAGCCTGTCAACACAGATGGTCGACATGGCCTCAAAACCAACAAGGATGAGTGGGTATAAGAGAGGGATGTAGCTAGGGGGAGATGATCCCAAGTTTTGAATTTAGGATGATTGAGCTAGGTTGTACCACAAGGAGAAAAATCAAGAAGGCACACTCAGGTTTCCATCAGGGGAAGAGTTTGATGTAGTAAAAAGGAAAACAACTTTTCCTAGGACACACATGTGTTTTATTAGGTGAGTTGTTTGTTTTACCACTAGAGGTGTTGTTCTAAGAGGTGGCTCAAGACAAAACTCAACAAGAAATCAAGACAATACATCTACCAACTGATCAAGGCAATTCATCATAACAAACAGATCAAGGAAATTCATCTTAATTAGTCTATAGAAAAAGTTGTTGTTCCCCCTAATTTTTGCAATAAGGACAAACAAACAAGTTTGCTAAAGTGGGGCGTTACAGATCCTTCCACCCTTAAAATAATCTCGTTCCGAGATTACTGAGCGCAGAACTAGAGGGGTTGTAAAGCTTAACGAAAGTTAGACTCCATCCTTCTGTAGATGCACCATTGTAGAGAAGGTCGTTGCTTCATCTTCTAGCAGACATGATGGATTCCTGCCGATGGCGAGCTTCATGAAGAGGTTGACTACTCCCTGCAGATGTTAGACCTGTAGCTTCTTCATGAACCTTGCGGGGTTCTGATTGTGGGAGAGTTAGTGCACCCAATGGTGCTTTAGCAGGGTTGAAAACTTTTTAGAGTTAGCTTAAATTTAGTGGAAGACGAAGTCTTCCACCCTTAAAATTGTTCCTCGGGGAGGGGGTTTGAAAACTCTAAGCTTCGGCCACGGGTCTTTATCGGGTGCCTTTTGGAGAAGTCATTGATCTCTCGTCTTGAGTCAACATCTTCAGTGGGCGTTGAGTAGTCCACGGCTTCAAGAGGGGTTAGTGCATCCTACGTTTCCAACGGTGTGTTAGAAAGGTTTAAAATGTTAGGGTTAGCTCCAACTTTTAGTGGAAGACAAAGTCTTCCACCCTTAAGATTTTTCATCGGGCTTTCGGAAAAACTTAGAGCTTCTGCCTTGTAGCTCTGTCAGGGGCTTCTGAAGAAGTCATTGATCTTCCTTGTTCAGTTGAAGAATCTTCGGGGGCGACGTGCAGACCACAACTTCAAGAGGCACTCACGTGTTAACTAAACTATATGGGATGCGCGGTGAGTTAGTAAGTTGATGAAACACCTAGTTTGTATCCATATGAAACAGCAACAGAGGTCGTCGAAGACAATCATCAGCTGGCGGGTCGGTGCTGACTTATACCAGTTGGTGAGCGGGTAAGTTGCACCTAGCCTTGAGTTCTTGAGGTATCTTCAGGAGCTTCACTTGAGGAGGACCAGATGAACCATGTGATGTAGCTTTTCTTTGACGCTAATGTTCTCTCATCTAGTTAGACGGTGTGTTAGGGGATGGTTTTCAAAAAGATACCCCCGAGGTTAGCGCTATATTACTCCAAGGTTAGACCAAATTAGTATGTCTTCTCGCAGGGGTGCAGTCACATCTTGAAGGTAGGGGCTTCTATTTTCTTGGCGTAGTAGAGATGCTCCAGCTGATCTTGAAGGAAGTTAGCGTAGATAAGGGTCTGGGTTAGTTTCCCTGACGGTTGAAAAACAACTGCTAACGGGTTTAGAGTTAGAGTCTTTCGTTAATCTACCCAACTAACTAGCAGTTAGCAATACATCGGCGAGGCAAACTTTAATCCTATCATTGCATGTGACACCCATACAACCATAACCAGAGACAAAATACCACTAACAGAGGCTACTGGTATTTTTCCTAGATGCACAGTAACAAAACAAGATCAACACAATTGGAATCATTCAAAAATATTTATTTTTCAATTTTTGAGACTCAAAATACTAACCAGAAACAGTGATCAAGTTTTATTTATTAAAAATCGCACAAAAAATCCTAAAAATACAAGGTCAGTGGCATCTGAAAGATAATTTCATACTGATTCTAGTGCAATTGGAATCACATCAATCGGAGCTACCAAACTATTTTTATTAGTGAAACAGTACACTGGCAGATTTCCATTTTTAATTTTTGTTTTACAAATTTCAAACAATTAAAAAGAGCGGGAACGTCTAAATAGCAAGTTATACATGCACACAACAAACAGATACAAATACTCAAGGCAGCACACTAGGGAACTACAAGCAATCATCAAACCAGACATGGTACTCTAAGTACCCAGAAATTCCTAATGCGCGGGTTTATCTCAATCAAAGCGATTGAGTTTGTCCTATCCATCCTATAGGTTTGGGGGCTGGTCACATATGTTGCCGCCTTCATTTTGCTCTTATGGACTCCAACATGGATTTTTGGCGCAGTTGGTTGCGAAGCAGGCCTGGTGTTCGGTCTTCTATGTTGAGGCGGAGGAGAAAACTGCGTAGTCTTCTTGCTCAACATCCCGGGGATGTGAGGTCTTCGAAGAGGTAGTTGTTGAGGTACTCCCGAAGTCGAGACCTTCTCGTGGCTGGCCTAAAAATTAATAGTCAAGAAACTGAGGACTTGATCCCAGACGACTGCAAAAAGGTGCAAGTCCACGGAGGAACAAGGTCAGATCTTTGACAGACTTTGGTGATAACCAAAGACATGTTCTTATTATTCTTTTATCTGCACACTAAGTCGGCCTCCAATCTTCAATAGTTGTTGTTGGAGATACGTGAGACTTCATAAAAGATTGATACATCTTCGACTTTGAGTCTCCGGTCTAAGTTGGGGACATCGTCCAACATGTAGGTTTGAAGTGGATGAGACAATAGAGCAAGAATTTTCGAACTTTTTTATAAAGCGGAGAGATAAGATTTTAGTAGCTTTGAATAAATAAGAGGAGTAGAAGATATACTTCCGACTAAAGAAACAATTTGTTTCATAAATAGTTTTCCCCAAGTAATTGTTTCCTAACTAACGTCCATGCTAACTAAGGTCTCCTACAGTCAGGATAGCTCTGATACCAGCTCTGTGGGGACCCCGGACTAGCTGTCCGAAATTCCCTGTTATGTATACAGTTCACGATCCCATGATCAGTGCGCCGTGAACACATAACCAAACTGATATCAAATTACACCATCCATTACAAAGTGGAATAAGAAAATTACAACATGGTCACATGATCAATACTTACATAATAGCCTCGAAGGGCCTAACTAAAACATCAGAGTAGCATCATAACTTCAGCAGCGCAGTACCCAAGTCATCTGCCATAACCCTACAGGCAACTGACTGGGAAGACGTTCCTAGCTCGCATAGACGTCGCCAACTCCTTCTTCATCCGTCGTGTTCCTCCAAGTCTGACCAAGTAAATAGCCAGGGACAAAGCCGTGAGTACATTTGAATTGTACTCGCAAACCATCAAGAAAGGTGCTAACCAGCTAACTAAAGAGACAAGAGAGGAAGAATAGTTTCTCTTGTGGATATAGCATGTGGATGAGAAATAGTTTCTCTTGTGGATATAGCATGCCGGCATCTCAAGTGATGCAGACACTAAGGTGTTTCAAGGACATCTAGCTAACCATCTAGGAGGAAAGGTAGCATGCCGCCATCTCAACTGATGGGGATGCTTAGGAAGTTCTATGACATATCTATATCTTTATTGAAGATGAGGTAGCATAGGTCCATCTCAGTTGATGGGAATGCTAGAGAATTCCTATGACATACCTATATCTTTATTGAGGAAGGTACTTCAAAGATACCTATGACATCTCTATATCTTTGTTAAAGAAGAGTTCCTCTTCAAGAAACATTTAGGAGAGAGTTCCCCACTTAGTCTCCATTTTCCACGACCATCTCCGTATGGTCAACACACGCCCTTTTTCCGTACCCTTCCGGTACACATAAACACCACACTTCCTTTGCAAATCATTTGTTCAAAAACAAAACGCAAGGCCCGGTTAAGTATGGCCATTTCAACTTGTCCATGACCGCGGACACGGCTATTCGAATAGATTTAACTCTGCAGAGTTTGCACACTTTCCCCACAACTATCCGGATACCTATCGTGTGGGCATCATCCCCGCATAACAACATATGCCACGACGGATACCCGGACATAACCTTTCGCCCATCTCCACTGGCATGAGTCCTTCCCTGCGGGCTTACCCCTTCCCGGCACCCCGGCAGCATACCTCCATTTGAGCGTATCTCCGGCGCCATGACAGAAGACCCTCAGTAATCGTCCGGCTATCGGTTTAGATAGTGTATTGCCTCCTCCAGAGCGCAACCCGGCGTCGGAGGTCATCGTGACCCTCCCTAGAAAGTTGTGAAGGGTGCTCCTGCTAGCTTCAACAAACTACGGGCTAAGCCCCGTCCCACACCAGGGTAGTGTGGTTGCGCGATAAAAAGTTGGGACGGCGAACACTTATACGCAGTGCTCCTTTTTAGAAACCTTTCCTTTTTCCCACAACACCACGGTTGCTCAACCAACCTCCATACACCACTTTCCAAAACATCTTTATCAAGATCCTTTGTTTTCATAAACCATACACTTGGGTTAACTCACCCAAGGTTTTCATAAACATTTACAACAAGGTAAACCTTGAGGGGTTCCCAACCTATAGTTTCATGAGAAGGAACTAATACAACACCATGGCCGAGATGAAGGTCATCATGCCATGAGAGCATATGTGAGTGGCATAAAGAGGATCCTACTTGCTTAAGGTAAGCATGTAAGATGATAACATAGGGTGGATCAAACTTTCAGATTTGTGGTGCTACTATACAACTTGGATGGTGAAGGTTCACTATCCAACCGACATTCACAAGGGTACATGGCATACTTCCCTCAAGTTGAGAATTACACCAAGATTCATGACTTTGATACCTCTAGACTCATCAAAGTGGTGGGTGTGATGTAAACCTCTATCTTGAAAAAGGACATGCTCAAGTTGAGCATACAAGTAGACCTAACGGAGTAGCACGGCCATGTTACCATGCATCCCATAACACAAGGACAATAGTGGAGTATCACCGCTAGGGAGTACCCCACTTGCAACCATACATAGATGACAATAATAAAGAGAGCAACACACATAGAATCAAGGTGCTTTGGATATCAACAAATGACACCCAACTAGACACCGAAACAGAGATCAAAAGATGGCTTGCATTGGCTTATTTGTCCCTGTACTACTTCAACTCCATCAATATAAGAATCCCAACAACATAAATAAATAAAATCCTCGTCCGATTCCACTTCTTCTTCTTCTCCGGAATTGTTCGCATCTATCGCCGGAAAATATAAAAGGAACACAATCAATCACATTGCATCAATCATAACGAGCATGCAACAATCAGCAAACAATAGCTAACCACTCTTCTAAGGCTAACATACAAAAGACTTAAAGATACTACAAAGCAACTAGAAGAAAACCCATTTTATTTACCTAGTAAAGGTATGCGAGTATCACAACTTAGCAATTGCCTCTCTCGGTATCACCATGGCACAAGCTAAGTACCCCCTGGTAGATAACATCATAAAGAGGACAAGAGCATTAGTTTGACATTACAAACATCCACAACATAATTTCAAACATTTTTGGAAAAGTAGAAAACAGTTTTCCTAATTTAATTTGTTCACATAACACTACACAAATATAGGAAGCAAACCATATACCACATCATTTGGAAACTTAAGCAAAACAAAAGAGCTAATGTTAAGTTGAAGAGGTTTTGTTTTGCAAGCATAAAACAAAGGTTGCCCATCTCTACTAAAAAGAGTTGGTCAAGGGTTTTAAATAAACCAAAAAGTTTTGCTTCAACAATGCATGTCACACATAAACATTACTAACAGCAACAAATATGTATGAACAGAGACTAATAATATTTTTCCTAGATAGCCAGTACTAATACAAGACTAACCCAATTGGAATCACCCAAAAATATTAATCCTACAATTTTAGGAATTTCTTTGAATCTGACTGTACAGAAAAGAAAGATCTGTAAGCCATAAATCGTAGAAAAATCCTAAAAATATGAGGCTACTGGCATTTGAAAGATATTTAAACAGAGATTCACACACAATTGGATTTGGGTTCAAATTGTTTCTGAAACTCTCACAAACGGATTAACAAGACTACTGCATGTCTGTACCATTTGCTTTAACTAAGGAGTTGCAGAACAGATAATGGTTTGATGCTTGTTTGAGATGATTAAGAAAACATTCAGTAATCCTATAGAATTGGAATCACTCAATTAGGTTCAAAAATGGATTTTTGATGATTTAAAAGCTAACAGCCATGTCTGCAGAACACACAGAACAAGTTTAATTCACCAAAAATCATACACAAATCACAAAAAATATGAGGTCTGCTGCCTCTGAAAGGTATTGAATAGGTAGTTCTTACCCAATTGGTTTCATTAAAAAATTCGTCTCCAAGCTCCTGGTTTAATTCGACAAAGTCAGATCTGACAAGATCTCGATCTGCGAACCATTTCAATTTCAGGAGGTCAATCGAAGTGAAACCAACGCCAAAGTGAAGGTACTCGAGAGGGCTTTCACCCGCAGTTGAGTTTGCTCAAAAAGGCTTTGTAAAACGGAAGAACTCTAACAAACAGTGATTCTGCATGTTTGCAGAACTTTATTTACCATGCAAAATCCGTAACGAATTTGAAGATGAGACCAACGCCAAGTTGTATATCTTTTCGATACCTATCTGCGGAACTTTGAATCACTCGATTTGGATCTGCACACGAGTTTTGACGGATTTTACAAAATCGTACCAGAATCTGAAACAGCAAGATAACAGAAATTACTGCAAGGTTTTGGACGAACTTTGCTCAAGAACTTCAGATCTGAGGATAGCTCAACCTTCTCCATGCTTGGACCAACATGCACCTGCATCAAGATCCAATTTTGTGAGAGGGGAAAAGAGAAAGGGAGCTGGATTCATCAAAGGTTAGGGGAGAAGAGAGTGAGAGGGAAGCTCTCATGGTGAGGGGAAGCTTGAGGGAGGGGGAGAGCTTCATCTAGGTGGCTTCCCATGGCCATGGCCGGCCATGCAAGCAAGGGGCAGCAGCATTTCGTGGGGAAGTGGAGGAGGAGAGTGTGAGGGAGTGGAGGAAGAGAAATGAGAGCCAAAGGTGAAGGAGGTGGCCGGCCAAGCTCCTTATAGAGGGAGAGGGGTGGCTGCCTCCTTTTTTGATTGGCCAAGGTGGGTGGCTGCCCATTTATTTGTTATGGTAGTTGGGAGGCAAGGCTTGCAAGAGAAGGAAATGAGGAGGATGGGCTGGCCGAATTTCAAGTCATGGCCGGCTCCTTTCTTGTCATGAGCAAGTGAGAAATGTGAGAGAGAGGCACAACATCAATGTGTATAGGCCAAGACATGATGTTGAGGAGATAATGTCCATGAGTGATTTGGATGATGATAAGTATAGGAGTAGATACATATAGATAAAAATAAGTGTGAGGTGATATGTACTCCAAGGATAATTGTTACCACTAAGGTTGGGACAAACATAAGATGAAAAATGGACCCAAAGGTATATTTGATGATTAGAAGTTTTTATTTGAATTCAATTTTGGAAGGATTGAGATTGGCCCCATGCAACAATGCATGAGCATGTCAAGGTAGAGGGGATGGTGATTGTGGTTTGGGCAATGGTAGAGCAAGTTTAAGAGAGATGGTGAGTGAAATAACCATATACCCACAATGAAGGATGTGGTGACTTAAATCATCAATTCATGATGGAAAAGGATAAATGATTGAGACGGGTATGATGAAATATAAGTTGCTCTACAAATAAGGGGTCAATTGGGGAGTGATTTGAAAGTACCAAATGATCATCTACATGATCAAGAATTGGAGGATGAGGGAATACCATGTGGTAGATCAGAGATGTGCAGGAGATGCCATTTGAAGTAGAATTCAATTGAAAGGTATATGACACACCTCAATTGTCTAGAGACAATTGGTAATGAACTCAAGTGGAATGAAATTTGAAAGTGTTGAGATAAAACTAGTTGGAACATAGGAGTTAAAAATATTCTACTTACTTTCCCAAGTAAAGTAGAGTTTTTCTCAAATGTAAAATAAACAAGAGGAAAACAAGAAATGGTCTAGGTACCATAAACAGGCTTTTTGTTAAAAAGAAACAAAATAGAGAGTAATATTTTAGAAATCAGTACTTGGTAGAAATGGGATGAAAAACAGAACCCATTTCAGTTCCTTGTTTTCTTTGAAGAAATATCTTGAAAAGATTTAATAAAACTAGAAGTAGTTTTGTGATCCAAACTAGGGAAGGAAAATCAATAGGATTTTCTGGAGAGAAAACTAATTTAGGGAGAAGTGTTCTCAAGGGTAGATGGTGGCTACAAAATGTACCCATCATTCCACTCTTGGTTTTCTGAAGATGAAACTTGAATAAACACAAGAGGAAAAATTGAAGGAAGTGATCTAGTGTTGAATCACTGAATAGGGTACACGATCAAGTTGAATATATGAGCTGCAAGGATTGACTGAGACATGCAAAACGTGGAGGTTGAAGAGGGTATTGCACAGATGGGATCCATGCACTGAGATCACCAATAACAGTGGTGGGTGCTTAGAGATCAATTGCCAAAGTCTGGACATTTTAAGCCTGTCAACACAGATGGTCGACATGGCCTCAAAACCAACAAGGATGAGTGGGTATAAGAGAGGGATGTAGCTAGGGGGAGATGATCCCAAGTTTTGAATTTAGGATGATTGAGCTAGGTTGTACCACAAGGAGAAAAATCAAGAAGGCACACTCAGGTTTCCATCAGGGGAAGAGTTTGATGTAGTAAAAAGGAAAACAACTTTTCCTAGGACACACATGTGTTTTATTAGGTGAGTTGTTTGTTTTACCACTAGAGGTGTTGTTCTAAGAGGTGGCTCAAGACAAAACTCAACAAGAAATCAAGACAATACATCTACCAACTGATCAAGGCAATTCATCATAACAAACAGATCAAGGAAATTCATCTTAATTAGTCTATAGAAAAAGTTTTTGTTCCCCCTAATTTTTGCAATAAGGACAAACAAACAAGTTTGCTAAAGTGGGGCGTTACACTTTATGTGATAGTTATATTGTTGAGTTTGCTCATGATGCTACTGGATATTATTATGAGAGAGGAAAATATGGTTGTAGAAATTTTCGTGTTACTAAAACACCTCTCTTTTTGCTGAAAATCTTGAAGCTGCACTGGTTTTATCTTTCTATGCTTGTTGCATTATGCTTCATGAATTTGTTTATTTACAAGATTCCTTTTCATAGGAAGCATGTTAGGCTTAAATTTGTTTTGAATTTGCTTTTTGATGCTCTCTTTTGCTTCAACTACTATTTCTCGCGAGTGCATCATTAAAATTGCTGAGCCCATCTTAATGGCTATAAAGAAAGCACTTCTTGGGAGATAACCCATGTTTTAATTTTACCACAGCAACTTTGTTTTATATTTGTGTCTTGGAAGTTGTTACTACAGTAGCAACCTCTCCTTATCTTTATTTTACTGCATTGTTGTGCCAAGTAAAGTCTTCGATAGCAAGGTTGATACTAGATTTGGATTACTGCGCAGAAACAGAATTATGTGTGTCACGAATTTCGGCAGTGTTCTCTGTAGGTAACTCAGACAAATATGCCAATTTACGTGAGTGATCCTCAGATATGTACGCAACTTTCATTCAATTTGAGAATTTTCATTTGAGCAAGTCTGGTGCACCTAAAAAATTCGTCTTTACGGACTGTTCTGTTTTGACAGATTCTGTCTTTTATTTCGCATTGCCTCTTTTGTTGTGTTTGATGGATTTCTTTGTTCAATTAACTTCCAGTAGCTTTGTGCAATTTTCAGAAGTGTTAAGAATGATTGTGTCAC
The DNA here is from genome assembly GCF_019359855.2 of Lolium perenne. Lineage (NCBI taxonomy): Eukaryota > Viridiplantae > Streptophyta > Magnoliopsida > Poales > Poaceae > Lolium > Lolium perenne. The sequence continues at coordinate 353,268,689 of NC_067246.2, forward strand.
CTCTGAACATGTGAATTTTTGATTATGCACTAACCCTCTAATGAGTTTGTTTCAAGCTTGGTGTGGAGGAAGTTTTCAAGGGTCAAGAGAGGAGGATGATACAATATGATCAAGAAGAGTGAAAAGTCTAAGCTTGGGGATGCCCCTGTGGTTCATCCCTGCATATTTCAAGGAGACCCAAGCATCTAAGCTTGGGGATGCCCAAGGCATCCCCTTCTTCATCAACAACTTATCAGGTCACTTCTCTTGAAACTATATTTTTATTCGGTCACATCTTATGTACTTTACTTCGAGCGTCTGTGTGCTTTTATTTTCATTTTGTTATTTTCATTCTCTGAATAAATTAATGCTTGTGTGGGAGATAGACACGCTCCGCTGTTGCATATGAACACTTGTGTTCTTAGCTTTACTTTTGATGTTCATGGCGAAGGTTGAAACTGCTTCGTTAATTGTTATATGGTTGGAAACAGAAAATGCTAATGTGGTAATTGGTATGATGTCTTGAATAACTTGATAGTTGGCAATTGTTGTGCTCAAATAGATCATGTTTAAGCTCTTGCATCATATACTTTGCACCTATTAGTGAAGAAATACATAGAGCTTGCTAAAATTTGGTTTGCAGGATTGGTCTCTCTAAGGTCTAGATATTTTTTAGTAAGGGTTTGAACAACAAGGAAGACAGTGTAGAGTCTTATAATGCTTGCAATATGTTCTTATGTGAGTTTTTCTGTACCGGTTCATACTTGTGTTTGCTTCAAACAACCTTGCTAGCCTAAGCCTTGTATTGAGAGGGAATACTTCTCGTGCATCCAAATCCTTGAGCCAAAAACTATGCCACTTGTGTCCACCGTACCTACCTACTACATGGTATTTCTCTGCCATTCCAAAGTAAATTGCTTGAGTGCTATCTTTAAACACTTCAAAAGTTATTACCTCTTATTTGTGTCAATGTTTTATAGCTCATGAGGAAGTATGTGGTGTTTATCTTTAAATCTTGTTGGGCAACTTTCACTAATGGACTAGTGGCTTCATCCGCTTATCCAATAATTTTGCAAAAAGAGCTGGCAATGGGGTTCCCAGCCCCAAATTAATTAACCTTAATAGACACTCCTCCATGGTATGTGATTGTTGGACGGCACCCGAGGATTTGGTTAGCCATGGCTTGAGAAAGCAAAGGTGGGGAGGAGTTTCATCTAAATAAAACTAAAATAAAAAGACACTCCTTCATGGTATGAGATTGTTGGCAGGCACCCGAGGATTCGGTTAGCCATGGTTTGTGAAAGCAAAGGTTGGAAGGAGTGTCACCCAAAAATAAAAAAATTCATGGGAGCCGCTCTTTGAAAGTCTGTATGGCAAGGGGGTTAGAGTGTCCATTACCATTCGTTGACAACAACAAACACCTCTCAAAACTTTACTTTTATGCTTTCTTTATGTTTTCAAAATAAAAGCTCTAGCACAAATATAGCAATCCATGCTTCCCTCTGCGAAGGGCCATTCTTTTACTTTTATGTTGAGTCAGTTTACCTATTCCTTCCATCTTAGAAGCAAACACTTGTGTCAACTGTGCATTGATCCTTACATGTTTACCTATTGCACTTGTTATATTACTTTATGTTGACAATTATCCATGAGATATACATGTTACAAGTTGAAAGCAACCGCTGAAACTTAATCTTCCTTTGTGTTGCTCCACTGCCTTTACTTTGAATTTATTGCTTTATGAGTTAACTCTTATGCAAGACTTATTGATGCTTGTCTTGAAAGTAGTATTCATGAAAAGTATTTGCTATATGGTTCAGTTGTTTACTCATTATCTTTATCATTGCTTTGAATCACTTCATTCATCTCATATGCTTTACAATAGTATGATCAAGATTATGTTGGTAGCATGTCACTTCAGAAATTATCTTTGTTATCAATTACCTACTCGAGGACGAGTAGGAACTAAGCTTGGGGATGCTGATACGTCTCCAACGTATCGATAATTTCTTATGTTCCATGCTTGTTTTATGACAATACCTACATGTTTTGTTCACACTTTATATCGTTTTTATGCATTTTCCGGAACTAACCTATTAACGAGATGCCGGAGTGCCAGTTCCTGTTTTCTGTTGTTTTTGGTTTTAGAAATCCTAGTAAGGAAATATTCTCGGAATTGGACGAAATCAACGCCCAGAATCTTAAAATTCCACGAAGCTTCCAGAACACCCGAGAGGCACCAGAGGAGGGCCCTGTGGGCCCCACACATGTGGCCGGCGCGGCCAAGGAGCCAGGCGCGCCCCCCTACTGTGTGGTGGCCCCAGATCGCCTCCGACTCCGCCTCTTTGCCTATAAGAAGCCCCCTGACCTAAATCTTCGAGACGAATAAGCCACGGTACGAGAAACCTTCCAGAGCCGCCGCCATCGCAAAGCCAAGATCTGGGGGACATGAGTCTCTGTTCCGGCACGCCGCCGGGATGGGGAAGTGCCCCGGGAAGGCATCTCAATCGACACCACCGCCATCTTCATCACCGATGCTGTCTCCCATGAGGAGGGAGTAGTTCTCCCTCGAGGCTAAGGGCTGTACCGGTAGCTATGTGGTTAATCTCTCTCCTATGTACTTCAATACAATGATCTCATGAGCTGCCTTACATGATTGAGATTCATATGAGCTTTGTATCACTATTCATCTATGTGCTACTCTAGTGATGTTATTAAAGTACTCTATTCCTCCTCCATGATGTAATGGTGACAGTGTGTGCATCATGTAGTACTTGGCGTAGTTTATGATTGTGATCTCTTGTAGATTATGAAGTTAACTCTTACTATGATGGTATTGATGTGATCTATTCCTCCTTTCATAGTGTGATGGTGATAGTGTGCATGCTATGTTAGTACTTGGTATAATTGTGTTGATCTATCATGCACTCTAAGGTTATTTAAATATGAATATCGAATGTTGTGGAGCTTGTTAACTCCGGCATTGAGGTGCTCTTGTAGCCCTACACAATTAATGGTGTTCATCATCCAACAAGAGAGTGTAGAGTGGTTTTATTATGTGATCAATGTTGAGAGTGTCCACTAGTGAAAGTATGATCCCTAGGCCTTGTTTCCAAATACTGCAATCATCGCTTGTTTACTGTTCTACTACATCTGTACTTCCTGCAATACTACCACCATCAACTGCACGCTAGTTGTAGACATCAACTATTTTCTGGCGCCGTTACTACTGCTCATATTCATTCATACCACTTGCATCTCACTATCTCTTCGCCGAACTAGTGCACCTATACATCTGACAAGTGTATTAGGTGTGTTGGGGACACAAGAGACTTCTTGCATTGTGATCGCAGGGTTGCTTGAGAGGGATATCTTTGACCTCTTCCTCCCTGAGTTCGATAAACCTTGGGTGATCCACTTAAGGGAAAACTTGCTGCTGTTCTACAAATCTCTGCTCTTGGAGGCCCAACACTGTCTACAGGAAAAGGAGTGTGCGTAGACATCAGGAGGATGAAGACCCTATCTCCGAGTGAACCCTGTCATAAAACAATGAAATGCATCATTTTGACCCCGGAGTGGGTTTGTAATCAGACTTAAGTATTTTTAAGTAGCTAGGGACGAAACAATTGCATGTGGGCAGAAAACTTATCCTGCGATCCTTTATATTTTATGAATGCATGTTTCGTTCGTTTGAAAAATCAAGTGTTGGTTTCGAAGTTTTCCGGCTTGCTCACTTGACCTTCCACGAGCCGGAAGACCTTTAGCCGGAAACGCTCGCCAGCGGCGACGAAGCCCAATGGCAATCCGTCAATAACCGCGGAAACGAGCCCCCAGCCAAGGTGCTGGAAGTCGCTACCAGGAATCCATGAGTTCGCAACAGAAAAATTTTCCACCAGAAAACTTAAGCTTACGTCCTAAAGGACGATTTTGAAAATCACAACTTTCATACACGCCTAGGCGGAAATATACAGATATGCGGTTTTAGTCGGCAAACATACACGATCTAAAAATGAACAAGTAAAGGAGGTAAAAGACTCAAAGAGTGAACCAGATGCTTTATTTCATTGATCATGTACTATTACAGAGTATGTAATTCGAAAAATTGCTAAGTGTGGAAAGGACGTAGCTGTGCTATATTCCAGGGACGATCTGTCTCATCATAGATGTCATCCGGATCCTCTCGTTTTCGTTTCCGGTGCCAATTTGCAGGTCTATCTTTTTTCTTGCGGAAATCAACGAGGTAGTATGATCCATTGTGTAGCACTTTGCTAATGACAAAGGGTCCTTCCCATTGAGATTGCAACTTATGCTCTTTCACCTGTCGAAGGCGGAGGACCAGGTCACCTACCCTAAACGAGCGATTCCGAACTCAACGGCTATGGCAACGACTGAGTTTCTGCTGGTAAATGGTGGAATGTTGGTCAGCTAAATTCCGAGCTTCTTCAATCAGGTCCATAGATAGCTGTCTGGCCTCGTCAGCTGTATCTTCGTTGTAGGCAGAAACTCGCGGTGAATCGTGGATGATGTCAGAGGGAAGCACTGCTTCAGATCCGTATACTAGGAAGAAAGGGGTGAACCATGTTGATCTGTTAGGGGTAGTTCGTAAACTCCACATAACAACATCTAGCTCTTCTTCCCAAGCTCCGGCTGCGCGACACAGCTTCAAGGTGAGGCTTGACTGCGACTAGTATGAGACCATTGGCTCGCTCCACCTGTCCATTGGACTGCGGATGCGCCACAGATGCTAGGTCAAGCCGGATCCCTACGTCCTGACAATAATCCTTGAGTTCTCCTTGAGCAAAGTTTGTTCCATTGTCTGTGATTATGCTGTGCGGGATGTCGTATCTAACTACGAGGCTACAGACGAATTTTAGTGTTGTAGCACCATCGGCTTTTCTCACTGGCTTTGCCTCGATCCATTTACTGAACTTGTCAATAGCGACTAGGAGGTACTCAAAACCGCTAGGAGATGATTTTTTCAGCTTCCCCACCATCTCAAGCCCCCAGACCGCGAACGGCCATGTGATAGGGATGGTCTTGAGCTCCTGAGCTGGATCACTTGGTTGAGGAGCGTAGTATTGACAGCCTCGGTAGGTTTTCACTAATTTCTCAGCATCTTCTTTAGCTGTGAGCCAGTAAATCCTTGCCAAAAAGCTTTAGCGACGAGGGACCTGGGAGCGGCGTGATGCCCGCAATCACCAGCATGAATTTCTCTGAGGATTTTTATGCCATCCTGATTTGAGACGCATTTCATAAACACCCCGTTTGCGCTTCGTTTGTAGAGCTGTCTGATACGTCTCCAACGTATCGATAATTTCTTATGTTCCATGCCACTTTATTGATGATACCTACATGTTTTATGCATACTTTATGTCATATTTATGCATTTTCCGGCACTAACCTATTAACAAGATGCCGAAGAGCCAGTTGCTGTTTTTGGCTTCAGAAATCCTAGTAAGGAAATATTCTCGGAATTGGACGAAATCAACGCCCAGGATCTTATTTTTCCACGAAGCTTCCAGAACACCGGAGAGGAAACGAAGTGGGGTGACGAGGCGGCCAGACGCTAGGGCGGCGCTGAAGGAGATATGCCCAAGAGGCAATAATAAAAGTGGTTATTATATATCTTTATGTTTATGATAAATGTTTATATATCATGCTATAATTGTATTAACTGAAACATTGATACATGTGTGATATGTAAACAAGAAAGAGTCCCTAGTATGCCTCTTAACTAGCTTGTTGATTAATGAATGATTAGTTTCATAATCATGAACAATGGATGTTATTAATAACAAGGTTATATCATTGTATGAATGATGTAATGGACACACCCAATTAAGCGTACCATAAGATCTCGTCATTAAGTTATTTGCTATAAGCTTTCGATACATAGTTACCTAGTCCTTATGACCATGAGATCATGTAAATCACTTATACCAGAAAGGTACTTTGATTACACAAAACGCCACTGCGTAAATGGGTGGTTATAAACGTGGGATTAAGTATCCGGAAAGTATGAGTTGAGGCATATGGATCAACAGTGGGATTTGTCCATCCCGATGACGGATAGATATACTCTGGGCCCTCTCGGTGGAATGTCATCTAATGTCTTGCAAGCATATGAATAAGTTCATAAGAGACCACATACCACGGTACGAGTAAAGAGTACTTGTCAGGAGACAAGGTTGAACAAGGTATGAAGTGATACCGATGATCAAACCTCGGACAAGTAAAATATCGCGTGACAAAGGGAATTGGTATCGTATGTGAATGGTTCATTCGATCACTAAAGTCATCGTTGAATATGTGGGAGCCATTATGGATCTCCAGATCCCGCTATTGGTTATTGGTCGGAGTGAGTACTCAACCATGTCCGCATAGTTCACGAACCGTAGGGTGACACACTTAAAGTTGGATGTTGAAATGGTAGAACTTGAATATGGAATGGAGTTCGAATATTTGTTCGGAGTCCCAGATGAGATCCCGGACATCACGAGGAGTCCCGGAATGGTCCGGAGAATAAGATTCATATATAGGAAGTCATTTTATCAGATTTAAAATGATCCGAAAGGTTCTATGGAAGGTTCTAGAAAAGTCCGGAAGAAACCACTAAGGAAGGCGGAGTCCCGGAGGGACTCCACCTCCATGGCCGGCCAACCCTAAAGGGGGAGGAGTCCCAAGTGGACTCTCCAAAGGGGGCCGGCCACCCCCTCCCAAGGAAGGGTGGGAATCCCACCTCTAGTGGGAGTCCTAGCTTGGGTAGGTTTCATGTGATATGGAAGGTTTTGGTTTGGGGTCTTATTCGAAGACTTGTAGACCAACTCTTGGGTGTTCCACCTATATAATGAGGGCCAAGGGGAGGGGGCCGGCCACCCCAACACACCAAGGTGGCCGCACCACCTAGTTGGCCGGCGCCCCCCTCTCCCCAAACCCTAGCCGCCCCACTACTCCTTCTTCCCCGCACGCTTAGCGAAGCTCCGCCGGGATTCTCCACCGCCACCGACACCACGCCGTCGTGTTGTCGGATTCAAGAGGAGCTACTACTTCCGCTGCCCGCTGGAACGGGGAGGTGGACGTCGTCTTCATCAACAACCGAACGTGTGACCGAGTACGGAGGTGCTGCCCGTTCGTGGCGCCGTGATCAAGATCTTCTACGCACTTTTGCAAGCGGCAAGTGAACGTCTACCGCAGCAACAAGAGCCTCATCTTGTAGGCTTTGGAATCTCTTCAAGGGTGAGACTCGATAATCCCCTCGTTGCTACCGTCTTCTAGATTGCATCTTGGCTTGGATTGCGTGTTCGCGGTAGGAATTTTTTTGTTTTCTATGCAACGTTATCCTACAGTGGTATCAGAGCCGTGTCTATGCATAGATGGTTGCACGAGTAGAACACGATGTTTTTGTGGGCGTTGATGCTCTTGTTATCTTTAGTTTGAGTACTTTGCATTTTTGTGGCATAGTGGGATGAAGCGGCTCGGACTAACTTTACATGACTGCGTTCATGAGACTTGTTCCTCGTTCGACATGCAACTTGTATTGCATAAGAGGCTTTGCGGGTGTCTGTCTCTCCTACTATAGTGAAGATTCAATTTACTCTTCTATTGATGACATTAGTATCAACGTTGTGGTTCATGTTCGTAGGTAGATTAGATCTCTCTCGAAAACCCTAAACCACGTAAAATATGCAAACCAAATTAGAGACGTCTAACTTATTTTTGCAGGGTTTGGTGATGTGATATGGCCATAATGTGATGATGAATATGTATGAGATGATCATTATTGTATTGTGGCAACCGGCAGGAGCCTTATGGTTGTCTTTAAATTTCATGTTGAGTAGTATTTCAAAGTAGTTGTAATAGTTGCTACATGGAGGACAATCATGAAGATGGCGCCATTGACCTTGACGCTACGCCGACGATGATGGAGATCATGCCCGAAGATGATGGAGATCATGTCCGTGCTTTGGAGATGAAGATCAAAGGCGCAAAGACAAAAGGGCCATATCATATCACATATGAACTGCATGTGATGTTAATCCTTTTATGCATCTTATTTTGCTTAGATCGCGACGGTAGCATTATAAGATGACCCCTCACTAAAATCTCAAGATAATAAAGTGTTCATCCTTAGTAGCACCGTTGCCAAGACTTGTCGTTTCGAAGCATCTCGTGATGATCGGGTGTGATAGAATCAACAAGTGCATACAATGGGTGCAAGACAGTTTTGCACATGCGGATACTAAGGTGGCCTTGACGAGCCTAGCATGTACAGACATGGTCTCGGAACACGTGGTACCGAAAGGTAGAGCATGAATCATATGGTTGATATGATGAACACTTTGAGTGTTCGCCATTGAAATCACACCTTATCTCGTGATGATCGGACTTAGGTGCGGTGGATTTGGTTCGTGTGATCACTAAGACAACGCGAGGGATATTGTTTTGAGTGGGAGTTCACCTAGATTTTTAATTATGTTGAATTAAAACTCAATTTGTCATAAACTTAGTCTAAACTTTTGCAAATATATGTTGTGGAGATGGCGTCCCCAATCAATTTTAACCAGTTCCTAGAGAAAGAAAAACTTAAGAGCAACGGTAGCAACTTCACCGACTGGTTCCGTCATGTGAGGATCTTCCTCTCTGGCGGAAATCTGCAATATGTGCTTGATGCACCGCTAGGTGACCCTCCTGCAGAAACTGAAACCGATGAAGTAAAAGCTGTTTACGCGACTCGGAAAACTCGGTACTCTCAAGTTTAGTGTGCCATCCTGTGCAGTCTGGAATCCGATCTTCAAAAACGTTTTGAGCACCACGATCCTCATGAGTTGATGAATGAGCTGAAAGCTATATTTGAGACTCATGCGGCCGTGGAATGCTATGAAGCATCGAAACAATTCTTCAGCTGTATGATGGAAGAAGGCAGCTCCGTTAGTGAGCACATGCTCGCCATGACCGGGCATGCGAAGAAACTCAGTGACTTGGGAATAGTGATTCCTAACAGACTGGGGATTAATCGTGTCCTTCAATCACTGCCACCAAGTTACAAGAACTTTGTGATGAACTACAATATGCAGAACATGAACAAGGAGTTACCTGAACTCTTTGGCATGCTAAAAGCTGCTGAGATTGAGATCAAGAAAGAGCACCAAGTGTTGATGGTCAACAAGACCACCAGTTTCAAGAAACAGGGCAAGTCTAAGGGAAAATTCAAGAAGGGTGGCAAGAAAGCTGCCACGCCTCCTATGAAACCTAAGAACGGCCCTAAGCCTGATGCTGAGTGCTATTACTGCAAGGAGAAGGGACACTGGAAGCATAATTGCTCCAAGTATCTGGCTGATCTGAAGAGCGGCCTTGTCAAGAAGAAGAAAGAAGGTATATCTGATATACATGTTATAGATGTTTATCTCACTGGTTCTCGTTCTAGTACCTGGGTATTTAATACTGGTTCGGTTGCTCATATTTGTAACTCGAAACAGGAACTAAAGAATAAACGAAGACTACTGAAAGATGAAGTGACGATGCGCGTTGGAAACGGATCCAAAGTCGATGTGATCGCTGTCGGCACACTTCCTCTACCACTACAAGAAAAACCTTCCATAGAGACATTTTACTAGAGACACTTCCTACTTTGCCTCATTAAAAATCACATTAAGACACTTTGCATATTGTAGTGGCACTTTTTGAGACACTTCAGAAATAGTCTCAAATGTAGGGACATTAGTTGAGACATTTATGTAAGGTATTGCAATTTTCATTCTATAGACAACTTATGAGACACTCCAAAAGTGTCACAGATAAGTTATTGATACGTCCAAAACGTATCTACTTTCCCGAACACTTTTGCTATTGTTTTGCCTCTAATTTGTGTATTTTGGATGCAACTAACACGGACTAACGCTGTTTTCAGCAGAACTGCTCTGGTGTCTCGTTTTTGTGCAGAAATCCAACTTTCGGGAAAAACCTCGGAATTTATGCAGAAGGCCCTATTTTCCCAGGAAACTAACGGAGCCAGAAGGGCAATTGAAGTGGAGGCCCGAGGGCCCCACACCATGGGGCGGCGCGGCCGCGCGGCCCTGTGGTGTGGCCCCCTCGGCCGGCCTCCGACGCCCTCTTTCGGACTACTTATTCGCCTCGACCTAAAAACACCAGGAGAGAAGTCGAAGTCGCCAGAAACCCTCCAGAACGCCGCCACATCGCGAAACTCCGTCGCGGGAGCCAGAAGTCTCCGTTCTGGCACTCCGCCGGGACGGGGAATTGGAGGAGATCATCGCCGCCATCACCGCCATCACCTCTACATCAACCAGCCATGTTTCCCCCATCCATGTGTGAGTAATTCCCCCGCTGTAGGCCGAAGGGGATGGTAGGGATTGGATGAGATTGGTCATGTAATAGCATAAGATTGTTAGGGCATAGTGCCTAGTGTCCGTTATTGGTACTTTGATGATATTGTTGCAACTTGTTATGCTTAATGCTTGTCACTAGGGCCCGAGTGCCATGATCTCAGATCTGAACATGTTATTGTTTCATGAAGATAATCATTGTTTATGGTCTTATCTATAAGTTGTATACACATGTCGCTGTCCGGAACCGATGGCCCCGAAGTGACAGAAATCGGGACAACCGGAGGGAATGGTAGCGATGTGAGGATCACATGTGTTCACGGAGTGTTAATGCTTTGCTCCGGTACTCTATTAAAAGGAGTACCTTAATATCCAGTAGTTTCCCTTGAGGCCCGGCTGCCACCGGCTGGTAGGACAAAAGATGTTGTGCAAGTTTCTCATTGCGAGCACGCACGACTATATATGGAACACATGCCTATTGATTGCTTTGTACTTGGACACCGTTTTATTATTATCTGCAAATGCCCTGCTATGATTGTTACATGAGTTTCTCTCATCCATGCAACGCCCGTCATCCGTCCCCGTGCCTACAGTATTTTAATCCTGCTATTTACTATAATCACTACTGCTGTCTCTGTTACTCTGCTGCTGTTATTTCACTACTGCTACTGCTATAAAACTGTTACTTATCGATAAACTCTTGCGAGCAAGTCTGTTTCCAGGTGCAACTGAATTGACAACTCCGTTGTTAGGGCTTCCAAGTGTTCTTTGTCTCCCCTTGTGTCGAATCAATAAATTGGGTTTTACTTCCCTCGAAGGCATTGCGATCCCCTATACTTGTGGGTCATCAAGACTATTTTCTGGCGCCGTTGCCGGGGAGCATAGCTTTATTTGGAAGTTCACTTGGATTAATATTGTTTGCTGCAAATTCTCCATCATGGGTAAACCTCGCGATACTAAGATCGCCATATTACCATCCACTACAAGAAAAGGTACAATTCTGAGTACCTCCGCTACACTTGATTCACCATCTGTGATTGATAAACTTGTTTCACCGCCACATGCTTCGCATGTGGGTACATCTGCTGAATCTGAACACTCTCATAATATTGATAATGTTTCTGCTGTGCTTGATGATAGTGGTTCATTGGGATCCTTTCTAGATGCTACAATTGCTAGGTCTAGACAAATTGAAAATACTGAAACTCCTAATGCTACTACACCTGTTAGGTCACCTGAACTTGGTTATTTTAGTGATGATCCTGAGGAAGATTATGTGGAGCTTGATGATGATTTTATTGAAAAATGCAATGCTACTACTGATGCAAGAAAAATTAAAAAGTTGCTTGCAGAACATACTGTTAGATATAAACTGTCTCCTGATCCTAAATTTGCCACATCTCCTATAAACATTAGGGATAAAGATTATGATTTTTCTCTTGATCTATCTCATATAGCTATTGTTGAGAAAACACCTTTACGTGGTACTGAAAAAGAAAGTGCTGTTGAACACATGACTGAGTTATCTACTTTGAGTAGCTTGTTTTCTGATGACGTTAAGAAGCGTACTTACTTTGTTGCTAAAATATTTCCATTCTCATTGAAGGATGACGCTAAAACTTGGTATAATAATTTGCCACCTAGTTCTATTAAAAGTCCAAAAGAATTGCTTGCTGTTTTCTTTCGGAAATATTTTCCTGCTAGTGCTCAACATGTCGCTTTGCAGAGAGAGTTTATAGTTTTGATCAGGGAGATGAAGAGAAATTGCACGAGGCTTGGGCGAGATTTTGCTCTCTTATTAGAGCTTTGCCCGACCATGATTTAGAAAAGCATGAATTACTTGATATATTTTATAGTGGACTAACCATTGATTCTAGGGCATACCTGGATAGTTGTGCTGGTTGTGTTTTCAGGAAAAGAACTCCTGCAATATTTGAAGAATTATTGGCTAAAATAGGCCGGAATTATGATGATTGGAATACGCCTGAACCAACTCCAACGCCAATAGTGAAGAAGAGGGGTTTAATTAAATTGAATGATGAAGATATGAGGGAAGCCAAGAAGTCTCTCAAGGAGAAAGGTATTAAATCTGAAGATGTGAAGAATCTACCTCCTATTGAAGATATATGTGAGATAATTCCCCCTTCGTCCATGATTGAGGTAAACTCCCTTCAACGCTTTACTAGGGAAGATATTCCGTATTCGAAACCTCCTGCACAATGCTTAGATGAGTTTGATAATTATATTGTTAAGCAAGAAAATTTTAATATGAGGGTAGAGAATCATTTAATGGAAAATTCTCAAGCTATTAGTGAATTGCATGGTATTGTGGAGAGAACCTCCAATGATGTTAAGATGCTTGTTAAACATTTTCAAATGATTCAAACTCAAATTGATCAACTCACTAAAGTGCAAAATGACTTGTTAGGGAATAATTCTAAAGAGAAACATGCTTATGAAGTAACAACTAGAGGTGGTGTCTCTACCCAGGATCCTCTATATCCTGAAGGGCATCCCAAAAGAATTGAACAAGATTCTCAACGCATTGAACCTAGTGCTCATTCTAGGAAGAAAAAGAAGAAGAAACATAAAAATGTTGTAGAATCCTCTGAACCTGTTAATGATCCTAATAGTATTTCTATTTCTGATGCTGAAACTGAAAGTGGTAATGAACATGATAATGATAATGATAATGATAAGAATGATACTCCTGATAAAGAAGAGGTTGAAGAAGAACCTGAGAAGCATGCTAAAAATAAAAAGTATACTAAAGAAGACTTTATTGCTGAGAAACATGGTAATGAAAGAGAACCTTGGGTGCAAAAGCAAATGCCTTTTCCTGCTAAGAAACTAAAATCAAAGGAAGAAGAACACTATAATAAATTCTGCGATTGGATGAAACCTTTATTCTTGCAAATCCCTTTGACTGATGCTATTAAATTGCCTCCTTATTCAAAGTATATGAAAGATATTGTTACTAACAAAAGGAAAATCCCCAATGAGGAAATTTCCACTATGCTTGCTAATTACTCTTTCAATGGCAAAATTCCAAAGAAGTTGGGTGACCCAGGTATACCTACTATTCCTTGTTCTATTAAGAATAATTATGTTAAAACTGCTCTATGTGACTTGGGAGCCGGTGTTAGTGTTATGCCTTTTTCTCTTTATAAGAGACTTTACCTAGATAAGTTGATACCTACTGATATATCTTTGCAAATGGCTGATAAATCTACTGCTATTCCTGTTGGTATATGTGAGAATGTTCCTGTTCAAATTACTACTAACTGCTTGATATTAACTGATTTTGTTGTGTTGGAAATGCCTGAAGATGATAATATGTCTATTATTCTTGGGAGACCTTTTCTTAACACCGCAGGGGCTGTTATTGATTGCAATAAAGGAAAGGTTACTTTCAATGTTGATGATAGGGAGCATACCGTTTATTTTCCCAAGAGGATTGAGAAAGCGTGTGGAGTTAATACTATTTCTAATGTGAGAACTATCAAAGTGGGAACTATTGATTGTCCTATATATGAGCCTAAGGAAGAATATCAAACTCTCGTGATTGGATCCATATCAATACAATTCAAGGTAACATGATTGATTTGAGGTTTATTTCTTCTTATGTTATGTAAAAACTATTCGGTGACAAGACTTGATCAACCTTGTTAACAAATACTTTTTATATGCATAGAAGAGGTAAACAACATCTCTTTCTTCCTCCACTTGTTTTACTTACTGTAGCAACCTCTCCTTATCTTTATTTTATTGCAATGTTGTGCCAAGTGAAGCCTCTAATCGAAGGTTGATACTAGATTTGGATTTCTGCGCAGAAACAGATTTCTATCTGTCACGAATCTGGGCTGTTTTCTCTGTAGGTAACTCAGAAAATTATGCCAATTTACATGCGTGTTCCTCAGATATGTACGTAACTTTCATTAGTTGAACACTTTTCGATCTGAGCAACGTAAGATTTTTGTAAAAATCGATTTCTGTACTGCTGTCAGGTTTTGGCAGATTTCTGTCATCCTGCTTTTCTGTGTTTCTTTTAGTTCGCTATTTCTTGTTTTTGTTTTGTTTCCTTCCCAAAACACAAAAAGACCAAAAATATTTCTGTTGTTTCTCTTCACCATTTGTTTGCTTTGGTTTCTTGCATTTGTTTCACTTTATTTGCTATTGCTAGTTTGCTATAAGAAAACCCAAAAAGATTTTGCTTTGTTTGTTTGTTTCCTCTTGTTCTTATTGCAATTTGAAAACACCAAAAATATTTGCTGTTCTTCTCTGGTTTGTAAAGTTCTTTTTGAGTTCAATGGTCTTCGGTGGCTGGAGCGTGGTTTTCATTTCATATTATCCAAGCTGCACAAGTGAAAAGGCAATAATGACGATCTACGACAATCTGATTGTGGTGAGAGGCTGGTATGAACTCTATTTGTTTTCATTTTTGTACATATACTCATCCATGTGAGCATGCTTAGTTGGTTCATGTGAGGTATATGTTATTTGAGAAAGTCTAGTAGTTCATGATCTCTCATGTTTAGCTTCAATTTATTAATATGAGTAGCATGTCATGTATGTTTGTCTGCATTGTTTTATTCATAAGTAAGTATGGCATTGTGGTATCCTCCTCTGAATAATTCATTTATATCGACTTGGCACATGCTCACGCATGCATATGACTGAACAAAAAGTCAATTAAGCCTCGATGATCTATATTGCTTCAGAGTTCTTGTATCACTTTTATGCCTCCGTTAATTTATTTTGCCGCAAGCATGATTATGACAGTTACTGCTCTCTTGATTTGTCGCTCCCTAGTCTTTTGCTAGCCTTCACTTGTACTGAGCGGGAACGCTGCTCGTGCTTCCAAACACATGAAAACCAAGTTATTCCAGAGTGTCCACCATAAATACCTATGCATGGCATTTCAAACCATTCCAAGTAAATTCTCATGCGCTACCTTTAAAACCTTCAAAATGCTTCTCAATTTGTGTTTATGTTTCATAGCTCATGAGGAAGTATGTGGTGTTTAGCTTTCAACCTTGTCATTTACTTTTGACGGACTCTCATATGGACTAGTGGCACATCCGCTTATCCAATAATTTTGCAAAAAGAGCTGGCAATGGGATTCCCAGTCCCGAATTAATTAACTTAAATAGACACTCCTCCATGGTTTGTGATTGTTGGACGGCACCCGAAGGACTCGGTTAGCCATGGCTTGTGTAAGCAAAGGTTGGGGGGAGTGTCGTCATCATAATAAAACTAAATAAAAAGGCACTCCTTCATGGTATGAGATTGTCGGCAGGCACCCGAGGATTCGGTTAGCCATGGTTTGTGAAAGAAAGGTTGGAAGGAGTGCCAAATAAATATGCAATAATTCATGGGAGCCGCTCTTGAAAGTCCGGTTGGCGAGGTAGTTAGTGTACCCATTACCATTCGTTGACAACAACAAACACCTCTCAAAATAATTTTACTCCTGACTTTATAAAAATGAAAAGCTCTAGCGCATGTTAATCCCTGCTTCCCTCTGCGAAGGGTCAATCTTTTACTTTTATGTTGTGTCTCCATTATTTCTTTGAGCACTATCTTGAGAGCACAACTGTCATTCTTAGTATAATATGCTTGTCTCAAAATATGATTGATTGTGGTATAACTTTGATGCATTTATCTTTTGACAATCACTACTTCTAGTCTTTCTATGAACTCCAGAGGTGCCCGGGCATTTATGTTTTGCCAACCAAATACAAAAAGCGAGATACCACTTTATCATGCTCTCTTATGAACATTACAATTCTGCTTATATACATGATTCATGATGCTTATTATTAATTGTTGGTGCTTCTCCATGATTGACATAGCTGTTAGATGATCTTATTTGCATGTATCTCATTATGAACTGCTTAAGTATTAGCCATACCATGAGAATATATACATCATATGAGCAAATGTGTTCGTGAAAGTTCTTTTATCGCTCAGTTGTTAACTGAATTGCTTGAGGACAAGCAATAAGCTAAGCTTGGGGGGAGTTGATACGTCCAAAACGTATCTACTTTCCCGAACACTTTTGCTATTGTTTTGCCTCTAATTTGTGTATTTTGGATGCAACTAACACGGACTAACGCTGTTTTCAGCAGAACTGCTCTGGTGTCTCGTTTTTGTGCAGAAATCCAACTTTCGGGAAAAACCTCGGAATTTATGCAGAAGGCCCTATTTTCCCAGGAAACTAACGGAGCCAGAAGGGCAATTGAAGTGGAGGCCCGAGGGCCCCACACCATGGGGCGGCGCGGCCCAGGGGGCCCGCGCGGCCCTGTGGTGTGGCCCCCTCGGCCGGCCTCCGACGCCCTCTTTCGGACTACTTATTCGCCTCGACCTAAAAACACCAGGAGAGAAGTCGAAGTCGCCAGAAACCCTCCAGAACGCCGCCACATCGCGAAACTCCGTCGCGGGAGCCAGAAGTCTCCGTTCTGGCACTCCGCCGGGACGGGGAATTGGAGGAGATCATCGCCGCCATCACCGCCATCACCTCTACATCAACCAGCCATGTTTCCCCCATCCATGTGTGAGTAATTCCCCCGCTGTAGGCCGAAGGGGATGGTAGGGATTGGATGAGATTGGTCATGTAATAGCATAAGATTGTTAGGGCATAGTGCCTAGTGTCCGTTATTGGTACTTTGATGATATTGTTGCAACTTGTTATGCTTAATGCTTGTCACTAGGGCCCGAGTGCCATGATCTCAGATCTGAACATGTTATTGTTTCATGAAGATAATCATTGTTTATGGTCTTATCTATAAGTTGTATACACATGTCGCTGTCCGGAACCGATGGCCCCGAAGTGACAGAAATCGGGACAACCGGAGGGAATGGTAGCGATGTGAGGATCACATGTGTTCACGGAGTGTTAATGCTTTGCTCCGGTACTCTATTAAAAGGAGTACCTTAATATCCAGTAGTTTCCCTTGAGGCCCGGCTGCCACCGGCTGGTAGGACAAAAGATGTTGTGCAAGTTTCTCATTGCGAGCACGCACGACTATATATGGAACACATGCCTATTGATTGCTTTGTACTTGGACACCGTTTTATTATTATCTGCAAATGCCCTGCTATGATTGTTACATGAGTTTCTCTCATCCATGCAACGCCCGTCATCCGTCCCCGTGCCTACAGTATTTTAATCCTGCTGTTTACTATAATCACTACTGCTGTCTCTGTTACATTTCACTTTGTTATTTCACTATCACATCGCTATAAAGCTGTTACTGCGATAAACTCTTGCGAGCAAGTCTGTTTCCAGGTGCAACTGAATTGACAACTCCGTTGTTAAGGCTTCCAAGTGTTCTTTGTCTCCCCTTGTGTCGAATCAATAAATTGGGTTTTACTTCCCTCGAAGACTGTTGCGATCCCCTATACTTGTGGGTCATCAGTTATCAAGAGGCAATCCATGAGACACTTGATTGTATGTCTTTACTTTTCCTCTAGAGGCAATGTTTGAGGCATTTTGCTTGTTCTCTAGAGACATTTTTTTCTATGTTTGGGCCATGGTGGTTAATACTAATTAGAAATTTGTTCCAAGTATCAACATATACTTGTGAAAGGGTGAGATGGTTAATGGATTAAGTCTTAATCATTAAGGTCATGAGTTTGAGTATTGCTTTTCACATGGTTTCTCCACATTTATTTACACTACAGACACAATATAATGCCTATTTTATGTCTTCTAAAATGTAAAGACATTATTACTATTGTCCTTAGCACGTAGAGACACCGCCCGTAGTGACACTTTTGAGACAATATGTAAAGTGCCTCTATAACTACGTAAGAGCAATTTAAGTGTCTCTACTGGACCAAAATAGTGTCTCTACATGCCAATTCTCTTGTAGTGTACATCTACCTTCGGGATTAGTTTTAAGCCTAAATAATTGTTATTTTGTACCCGCGTTGAGCATGAACATTATATCTGGATCTTGTTTAATGCAAGACGGTTATTCATTCAAGTCTGAGAATAATGGTTGTTCTATTTTTATGAATAATATCTTTTATGGTCGAGCACCTGAAAAGAATGGCTTATTTCTGTTAGATCTCGATAGTAGTGATACGCATATACATAACATTGATGCTAAGCGAATTAAATTGAATGATAATTCTACTTATATGTGGCACTATCGTCTTGGTCATATTGGAGTGAAACGCATGAAGAAACTCCATACCGATGGATTACTTGAATCACTTGACTTTGAGTCACTTGATAGATGTGAAGCATGTCTAATGGGAAAAATGACTAAGACTCCATTTTCTGGTATGATGGAGCGAGCTACTGACTTATTGGAAATCATACATACCGATGTGTGCGGACCAATGAGTGTAGCATCGCGTGGTGTTTATCGTTATGTTCTAACCTTCACAGATGATCTGAGTAGATATGGGTATATCTATTTAATGAAACATAAATCCGAAACTTTCGAGAAGTTTAAGGAATTCCAAAGTGAAGTAGAAAATCAACGTAACAAGAAGATTAAGTTTCTACGATCTAATCGTGGAGGTGAATATCTGAGTTATGAGTTTGGCATGCATTTAAAGAAATGCGGAATACTTTCACAATTGACACCGCCGGGAACACCACAACGAAACGGTGTGTCCGAACATCGTAATCGAACTCTCTTAGATATGGTTCATTCTATGATGTCTCTTACTGATTTGCCGTTATCATTTTGGAGTTATGCATTAGAGACAGCCGCATTCACTTTAAATAGAGCACCATCAAAATTCGTAGAAACGACACTGTATGAATTATGGTTTAATAAGAAACCTAAGTTGTCGTTCCTTAAAGTTTGGGGTTGCGAAGCCTATGTAAAGAAGTTACAACCGGACAAGCTAGAACCCAAAGCGGAGAAATGCGTCTTCATAGGATACCCTAAGGAAACTATAGGGTACACTTTCTATCACAGATCCGAAGGCAAAATCTTTGTTGCTAAGAACGGAACCTTTCTTGAGAAAGAATTTCTCACTAAAGAAGTGACTGGAAGAAAAGTAGAACTCGATGAGATTGATGAATCTATACTCGTTGATCAGAGTAGCGCAGTACCGGAAGTTGTACCTGTACCGCCTACACCGACAACAGAGGAAGCTAATGATAATGATCATGAAACTTCGAACGAGGAAACTACTGAACCTCGCAGATCGACAAGGGAACGTGCCACTCCTGATTGGTATGATCCTTGTCTAAATGTCATGATTGTGGATAACAATGATGAGGACCCTGCGACGTATGAAGAAGCGATGATGAGCCCAGATTCCAACAAATGGCAAGAAGCCATGAAATCCGAAATGGGATCCATGTATGATAACAAAGTATGGACTTTGGTAGACTTACCTGATAGCCGCAAGGCTGTCGAGAATAAATGGATCTTCAAGAGAAAAACAGATGCTGATGGTAATATTACTGTCTATAAAGCTCGACTTGTCGCAAAGGGTTTCCGACAAATTCAAGGAGTTGACTACGATGAGACTTTCTCACCTGTAGCGAAGCTAAAATCTGTGAGGATTTTGTTAGCAATAGCTGCATTTTTCGATTATGAGATTTGGCAGATGGATGTCAAAACGGCGTTCCTTAATGGAGACATTGAGGAAGAGTTGTATATGGTACAACCCAAAGGTTTTGTCGATCCTAAAAATGCTGACAAAGTATGCAAACTTCAGCGTTCAATCTATGGACTGAAGCAAGCATCAAGAAGTTGGAACCGACGCTTTGATAAGGTGATCAAAGACTTCGGGTTTATACAGTGTCATGGAGAGGCCTGTATTTACAAGAAAGTGAGTGGGAGCTCTGTAGCATTCCTGATATTATATGTAGATGACATATTATTGATAGGGAATGATATAGAACTATTAAGCAGTGTAAAAGGTTATTTGAATAATAGTTTTTCAATGAAAGACCTTGGTGAAGCATCGTATATATTAGGCACCAATATTTATAGAGATAGATCAAGACGCCTAATAGGGCTATCACAGAGTACATACCTGGACAAGATTCTAAAGAAGTTTAGAATGGACGAAAGTAAGAAAGGGTTCTTACCTATGTTACCAGGCAAGGTCTTGAGTAAGACTCAAGGACCGGCTACGGCAGAAGAAAGAGAAAGGATGAGTAATATCCCCTATGCCTCGGCAGTAGGATCTATCATGTATGCCATGCTATGTACTAGACCAGATATAGCACATGATGTTAGTTTGACTAGCAGATATCAAAGTGATCCAGGAATGGAACACTGGACAGCGGTCAAGAATATCCTGAAGTACTTGAAAAGAACTAAGGATATGTTTCTTTGTTATGGAGGTGACCAAGAGCTCGTTGTAAGTGGTTACACCGATGCAAGTTGGAACACTGATCCTGATGACTCTAAGTCACAGTCTGGGTACGTGTTTATATTGAATGGTGCTGCAGTAAGCTGGGCAAGCTCGAAGCAGTGCACGGTGGCGAAGTCTTCAACAGAATCAGAGTACATAGCGGCTTCAGAGGCTTCATCAGAAGCGGTATGGATGAAGAGGTTCATTGTAGAGCTCGGTGTGGTTCCTAGTGCATTGGACCCATTAATCATTTACTGTGATAACATGGGTGCCATCGCCAATGCACAAGACCCAAGGTCACACAAGAGGCAGAAGCATATCAAGCTGCTGTTATCACCAGAATTTGACCGAGTCAGAGGTGGGCCGCGATCAAGATGGGCTTGAAGAATATACATGGAAGAATATACGTGAATCGGCCTTATATGCAAAGTTTGGGCTGGTATTGCCCGTGTATCTGTAATATAGTAGATTACGTTGTTATCACCAGAATTTGACCGAGTCAGAGGTGGGCCGCGACCAAGGTGGACTTGAATATTTTATGTTGAAGAATATACGTGAATCGGCCTTGCTTAGCAAGTTTGGGCTAGTTTGCCCTTGTATCTGTAACATAGTAGGATACGTGTCGGTTAGTTAGAGTTGGGCCCGTGCCCGATTGGGACTATTCCCACGATTAGAGAGTCTACGGACTATAAATATGTATCTAGGGTTTATGGAATAAACAACAACTCACGTTCAACCCAAAACAAACCAATCTCGGCGCATCGCCAACTCCTTCATCTCGAGGGTTTCAATCAGGTAAGCAACATGCTGCCTAGATCGCATCTTGCGATCTAGGCAGCACAAGCTCCACGTTGTTCACGCGTTGCTCGTACTGAAGCGTCTTTGATGGCGAGCAACGTAGTTATCATAGATGTGTTAGGGTTAGCATAGTACTTCGTATAACATGCTTACGTAGTGCAACCCTTGCATGTCTAGCCGCCCTCACGCCTATCTCAGGTGTGGGGGCGGCACCCTGCTTGTTCATCATCTAGTAGATCTGATCCGTTACGATTGCTCCTTGTTCTGCAAGGATTAGTTTAATATCTGCAATAGTTAGGCCTTACAAAGGGGGGGAGGATCCAGCGGCACGTAGGGTGGCGTTCGCAAGTCCTAAACAGGATGTTCCGAGGATCAACGTCATGTTGGTTTTTAGGCCTTGTTTAGGATCGGCTTATGAGCACCGTGCGTGGCCGCGAGGCCCAACCTGGAGTAGGATGATCCGATTATGCGGTGAAAACCCTAAATCGTCGTAGATCTCATTAGCTATATCTTGATCAAGCAGGATCACCAAGTATTCGTGCACCCCGTACGGATCATGGGTGAATCGGCTCTTTGAGCCGATTCACAGGATAACCTGAGAGCCGATCGAGGCTCGTATTTAATGTTTACGTGTATGCCATGCAGGAACTAAGCGAGGCATCCCCATCACCTTCCTGACCAGGTATAGGTCAGGTGGCACGCCCTTGCACTTCGCATCGCCGCGTGTGACCAGAAGAGCATTGCGGGCCGTCGCTCGGAGGGTCTCAGCCAGCCGCAGCTCTAGGCTCTTCCCGGCTCTACCTGTGTTGACAGGCCGCTGCCCGCCGGTGGGTTTTGGCAGTCAACACATTCTGGCACGCCCGGTGGGACAATCGTCTACATCAACCACATCGCCATCTACATCTGAGATGGCGGCGGACGGCACGCCAGTCACCTACGAGGAGCTGCCTGACGAGCTCAAGAAGAGATATGACGAGATCAAGGTCACCCTCGAAGCCGACCTCATCGGCTCTTTTCAGAGAACCCGTTCCCATGGCATCAGATGGAAGGGATTCTCACCGCAAGGTGCACTCGATGGGATAGATCTCTCTGCCCCGTCGGAGGAACGCACCATGGGCCTACGGCAGGAGATCAACTACTTGGTGGCTCACTCACTACACCGCCACTCTGAAAACTTGGTCAACGTGTTGGAGCGTCTCGCTCTGCGCGTGATCCAGGAGATCATGAGCCACCAGTACTCGCCGTCAGGGCCAGCTCTCGGGACGCATCAAGGAGAGTTGCCACTCCAGTCCCGTCCACCGCTGCCATATGCGTTGGCAGCACCACCTGAAGTGCCGGCTACACCGGCATTCGTCGTCTACAAGATTGGTGGTGACCCTAGTGACTACCAGTTCTTGACTGAGGCGCCTAAGGAGATCCCTCAAGGATACGCGTGCACGTATGTGCCAGATTGTGGCAACTGGGCACTCTCAAACCAGGCCACAACATCAGGGACTCCGGCGAAAACAGGAGAAACGTCAGCAACAGAGCTTGAGAAGCAGACGTGGCTAACTAAGTACGCCACCCCGACGAAACTCCCGAGCCCAGCTCCTGCAGTTGGCTCAGAGCTGGAAAAGCAAGCATGGCTGGCTAAGTACGCCACCCCGGTGAATCTTCAGAGTGCAACTTCTGCAGCCAGCACAGCGGATCAGATCAGTACCATACTGAGAGACCAGTTCGGCATGGTGCCGAAAAGAAGGGCAATCGGCTATTCCAAGCCGTACCCTGACGAGTACGAGATGATCCCGCTGCCACCTAAATATCGGCTCCCTGACTTCTCCAAATTCAGTGGATCAGATGGCTCCAGCTCCATCGAGCACGTCGGCCGATATTTGGCGCAACTGGGACCGGCTTCAGTGTCGGATCAGCTACGCGTGAGGCTCTTTTCACAGTCCCTCACGGGATCGGCTTTTGGATGGTACACCTCTTTGCCAGCAAACTCCATCCAGTCTTGGAAGCAATTGGAAGAACAATTCCATACGCAATACCATTCAGAAGCTTCCGAGTCTAGCATTGCCGATCTAGCACAACTACGTCAGAAGCGCGGAGAAACGGTGACAGAGTACATCCAGCGCTTCAGGAATCTTAGGAACCGATGTTATTCGGTTCGTATAACTGAAAAGGAAGCAGTCGAGTTGGCAGTAGCTGGCCTTGCAACACAGCTCAAGGACATGGCCTCCCAAGCAGATTATCCCTCGCTGGCGCACATGGTTCAGAAACTATCAGCATATGAACAGCGCCACCCAGACCTGTACCAAGACAAGTTCAAGCGTGCAGTAGTCATGGTCGATACAGAGGAAGGTGAAGTGCCTGCGGGAGACCAAGAAGTAGCAGTGGCTGAGTGGACTCGGGGAGGAACCCCCGTGTCCTGCAAATGGGTAAAGCCACCAGGGCCGCCCAGGGGATTTGATTTTGACGTGACCAAGACTGAACAAATCTTCGACCTCCTGCTCAAGGAGAAACAGTTGACGATTCCTGAAGGTCTCAAGTTCCCCACGGCGCAAGAGCTAAACGGAAAGCCGTACTGCAAATTCCACAACTCGCTTTCCCATGCCACCAACGACTGCAGGGTGTGGCGTCAGCACATCCAAGCGGCGATAGAGAAGGGGCGTCTAATTTTCAACCAGTACGCCATGAAGGTCGACACCCAACCCTTCCCCGCCGTTAACATGGTAGAAGTCATCTACCCTGAGGGTTGCCAGCCAGGTCCCACGTTCAGCATCAACATGGTAGGACCTGGGAACCACTCTGGCAAAGATGGAGATGAGGGCAGCTGCTCTCATAGCAAGGATACAGAGGAGGCCGCTCCACGCGATCGGCTCCATCATGATGGCAAGCGCTGCGTCACAGAGGGGGAAGTGAAGAATATAAGATATCAACGACCTCTCTCTGATCACCTCCTCAACAAATATGTGAGTCAGTATGACCAACGCCGACGGTCCAACTATGATGATGAAGGAGATCGTCTGGCTAGAGAAGCCAGAAGACATCGTCGGCAGAATCGCGATGAGGAGGAGCACGAGCGCCGTGCCACGGACAAGTCAAGGGAGCAAGATGACAACGCCAGACACTGGGACTGCCCTTTCTTCAGACACTGCTGGGATTCAGGAATGAGCCGATTGCCCACAATCGGCAATTGCCCAGAATGCAACAAGAAGAAGAAGGAGGCAGCCAACGTGTCTGTGTTCAAGCGCTTAGGGCCTCTCCCGCCACAAGGCAAACGCGCTGAGTCAACTCGTTGGGCAGATCTTGAGGATTCCGAAGACGAGGGACCAGAAGAAGAAGACAGGTACCACCGTCCAAGGTGGTGCCCTGACGGACTCAGCCGTTCACAAAAACGCAAGGTTCAGCGAGCCCTGGATGAAGAGGGTCGTCCACGGAGAATGGAGTGGTGCCCCAAACAAAGGAGAGCCAATGATGAAACATCGGCTGGCACGAACATGGTGTTCATCCTCCCTTCAGAGTTCAGTGCTCCAGGGTTAGATGAGACATCCGTGGAACAACTTGACTGCGGCCCACGGCCGGTTATCTTTGAGAAGCCACGAGATAGGAGCTACAGGCATCTGAAGGCCCTGTACTTGCGAGGATATATCGATGGGAGGCCTATAAACAAGATGCTGGTGGACACCGGAGCGGCAGTTAACATCATGCCGTACTCTATGCTACGTCGGCTGGGACGCTCTAGCTCGGATCTAATCAAGACCAACGTAACATTGAGCGATTTCAACGGCCAGGCGTCTGAGGCACAAGGAGTTCTGAACGTGGATCTGACCGTAGGAAGGAAAACTATCCCTACAACGTTCTTCATCGTTGATAGCACGAGCAGTTATGCTGTGCTGCTGGGAAGGGATTGGATCCACGCCAACTGTTGTATTCCCTCCACGATGCACCAATGCATAATACAGTGGGATGGAGATGAGGTAGAGGTCGTCCAGGCCGATGACTCAGCCGAAATTTCAACGGCTGGCATGAACGCACGGGAAGCAGCAGGCCAAGAACCCCTCTCAGGCATCAACTTGGACGACTGCGAACGCATCGATGTGACAGAGGGAAGGGTTAAGCTGGTTTTATCCACTGGCCTGACCATGTAGTTGAAGCGAAGCGATGTGCAACTTGGCGAGGCTGATCCTTGTGATCGGCCCCAAAGGTCTATGAAGGGACATTACAGAACCTTCAGTCAGCGTTCCAATCATTATGGAGGCCGATCCCAGCAATCGGCCAAAATTATCCTCACCACATGTTCTGCTTGTGTTCACCCTTGACCCTATCAAGAGCCGACGTGCGAATTACAGAGCCGATATCTGCCATTCTTTGACAGCTTCGGCTCGGGGGGCACCTAAACGTGGGAACAGATGCAGGGGTACATGTGTGCATGAAATACTGGGGGCCGATAGGAGAAAATCGGCCGGGTAAAAAAAAAATTTTTTTTACAGCCGATGCAAGGGCATCGACTTTAGAATTGAGAGGCAGCCGATGCGCAGCCATCGACTTTAGTGGAATTATGCAACGTTTATCGAGTCTCCACCAAATCTAGACCAACGGTGGTGCCTTCTGTTGCCTCGAGGGGGTATAACAATGGAAACTTCTTCAGCTGCTTCGAGCCGATCCGGGTCCTGAACCTTTTTTGTCAAGGATTTCCAATCTTTGGGGCTAGTTTAGCTGAAACGGAAGATTATCGGCTGTTGGAGGAAGAAAGAGGATCGGCTGTGGCGCATTCTCTCTGACATTCTCGCCTCGAGTGAGGCTCGGGGGGCAGCAGGCTCGAGTAAGGCTCGGGGGGCAGCAGGCCTAGTGGATACTTTGCTTAAAGAGCCGATGGGGATACCATCGGCTGGTCCTTCATTGCAACCTTCTTCACAATGATGGGTACTGAAAAGGATTATTGGGTTTGGTTGGAAAAGTTTAAAGGTTTTCCTGAAGATCCTGCATTTTCTACCAGATTTAGAAAATCATCAGCTGAAGAAGAGAAGGGTGAATTTCAAAGGACCGATGCGGTGCGATCGGCTCATTACGCATTGGCAAAGGGGACGAATCGGCAAGGTCAGTAGAAGAGGGAATCGGCTCAATTAAACTCAGAAGGAATCGGCAAAATCAAAATTGGGGAAAAGTTCTTCATTGATTAGATGAGATTTCTTACATAAAGAGCTAATTGCTCTCAAAAAGGGAAATACTAGGGGATCCATTGCCCCATCTACTACTACTGGCCCTATTCTAGAGGCCCTATCTATGGGCCGTCACTGCCCTCGTCGTCGCCGTCGTCGCCACTATCGGCGCTGCTCCCGGCGGGCTCGTCGTCGCTCCAATGGCCGCCGACCGGGCCCTCGTTGTCTTCATCTTCTTCGTCAGCGTCGTTCTCGTCGCTGTCGAAGTCGCTAAGATTGCCCGGCCAAGGGCAGAACCGCTTGGCCGGCGGCTCGTCGGAGGAGCTCTCGTCGTCGTCCTCCTCCTCCTCTTCCTGCTCCTCCTCCCCGGAAGAGGTGAAGTCGCAGGAGAAGCTGTCGTCGTCACTCTCCTCCTCCGTTTCCCCAACGGCGAGGAAGCGGAGGTCGCTCTCCCCGTCCGTCGAGGATTGGTCGCCCTCGGACCAGATGGAGAAGTCGTGGTCTGACTCCTCCCCGGCCGCAATGGCGCGGCGGGTGTTCGCCGCGTGAACCTCTGCCGGGCTGTACTCCGGCGTCGGCTCACGGGATGTGGAAGACTGGCTGGAAAGATCCGATGGGGCAGAGGAGGAAGAAGACATGGTGGCAGGAGGGCTTTTGGAGTGCTAATGCGGAGGAGATGCAGAGGAGAACTGTTCATGGCGGTTAAATAAAAGGGGATATAGTGGAAATTCAATGCCACAGCAGTTTCCGAGGAAGTGGTGCCTAAAGAAAAAAAAAACTGCCAGATCACGCGGAGAAGTTGAGAAGGCAGGACATCATGATGAAGGATACTGCAACGGTTCTGCCACGACATGACCCGACGAAGGAGTGATTTTGGAATTACCAATTCCAAAACCAGGGGGGCATGTGTTATCACCAGAATTTGACCGAGTCAGAGGTGGGCCGCGACCAAGGTGGACTTGAAGATTTTATGTTGAAGAATATACGTGAATCGGCCTTGCTTAGCAAGTTTGGGCTAGTTTGCCCTTGTATCTGTAACATAGTAGGATACGTGTCGGTTAGTTAGAGTTGGGCCCGTGCCCGGTTGGGACTATTCCCACGATTAGAGAGTCTACGGACTATAAATATGTATCTAGGGTTTATGGAATAAACAACAACTCACGTTCAACCCAAAACAAACCAATCTCGGCGCATCGCCAACTCCTTCATCTCGAGGGTTTCAATCAGGTAAGCGACATGCTGCCTAGATCGCATCTTGCGATCTAGGCAGCACAAGCTCCACGTTGTTCACGCGTTGCTCGTACTGAAGCGTCTTTGATGGCGAGCAACGTAGTTATCATAGATGTGTTAGGGTTAGCATAGTTCTTCGTATAACATGCTTACGTAGTGCAACCCTTGCATGTCTAGCCGCCCTCACGCCTATCTCAGGTGTGGGGGCGGCACCCTGCTTGTTCATCATCTAGTAGATCTGATCCGTTACGATTGCTCCTTGCTCTGCAAGGATTAGTTTAATATCTGCAATAGTTAGGCCTTACAAAGGGGTGGAGGATCCAGCGGCACGTAGGGTGGCGTTCGCAAGTCCTAAACAGGATGTTCCGAGGATCAACGTCATGTTGGTTTTTAGGCCTTGTTTAGGATCGGCTTATGAGCACCGTGCGTGGCCGCGAGGCCCAACCTGGAGTAGGATGATCCGATTATGCGGTGAAAACCCTAAATCGTCGTAGATCTCATTAGCTATATCTTGATCAAGCAGGATCACCAAGTATTCGTGCACCCCGTACGGATCATGGGTGAATCGGCTCTTTGAGCCGATTCACAGGATAACCTGAGAGCCGATCGAGGCTCGTATTTAATGTTTACGTGTATGCCATGCAGGAACTAAGCGAGGCATCCCCATCACCTTCCTGACCAGGTATAGGTCAGGTGGCACGCCCTTGCACTTCGCATCGCCGCGTGTGACCAGAAGAGCATTGCGGGCCGTCGCTCGGAGGGGTCTCAGCCAGCCGCAGCTCTAGGCTCTTCCCGGCTCTACACTGTGTTGACAGGCCGCTGCCCGCCGGTGGGTTTTGGCAGGCAACATACGTATCGGTTAGTTAGAGTTTGGCTTGTGCATGGTTGGGATTATTCCCACGTTAGAAAGTCTACGGACTATAAATATGTATCTAGGGTTTATGAAATAAACAACAACCAACGTTCACCACAAATCAATCTAGGCGCATCGCCAACTCCTTCGTCTCGAGGGTTTCTTCCGGGTAAGCATCATGCTGCCTAGATCGCAACTTGCGATCTAGGCAGTACAAGTTTATTCGTCGTTCATGCGTTGCTCGTACTGAAGCCTTTTTGATGGCGAGCAACGTAGTTATCTTAGATGTGTTAGGGTTAGCATTGTTCTTCGTATCATATGCTATCGTAGTGCAACCCTTAGACATCTAGCCGCCCTTACACCTATCTTAGGTGTAGGGGCGGCACCCCGCTTGATCATTATTTAGTAGATCCGATCCGTTACGGTTGCTCCTTGTTCTTCAAGGATTAGTTTAATATCTGCAATAGTTAGGCCTTACAAAGGGTTGGAGGATCCAGCGGCGCGTAGGGTGTAGTTTGCTAGCCCTAGACAGGACGTTCCGGGGATCAACCTCGTGTTGGTTTTTAGGCCCTGTCTAGGATCGGCTTACGATCACCGTGCGTGGCCGCGAGGCCCAATCGTGAGTAGGATGATCCGATTATGCGGTGAAAACCCCAAATCGTCGTAGATCGTTTTAGCTTTATCTTGATCAAGCAGGACCACCATATATTCGTGCACCTCGTGCGAATCATGGGTGGATCGGCTCCTTGAGCCGATTCACAGGACAACCTGAGAGCCGATCGAGGCTCGTATTTAATGTTTACGTGTATGCCATGCAGGAAACTAAGCGAGGCATCTCCATCACCTTCCTGACCAGGTATAGGTCAGGTGGCACGCCCTTGCATCAGCATCGGACGTGCGTGCCGGAGTCTTTGCGGGCCGTCGCTCGGAGGGACCAGGGCCAGCCGCAGCCCTAAGTTGCTCCCGGCTCTACTGTGTTGCCCGTCGCTGCTCGCCGGTGGGTTTCTGACCGCAACACATTCTGGCACGCCCGGTGGGACAATCTTCGACATCAACCGCATCGCCATCTACATCTGAGATGGCGGACAGCACTCCAGTCACGTACGAGGATCTGACCGAGGAGCTCAAGAAGAAGTACGACGAGGTCAAAGCGATCCTCAAAGCCGACCTCATCGGCTCTTTTCGTAGAACCCGCTCACATGGTATTCACTGAACGGCTTGGGCCTCTCCCATCCAAGAACAGGCAAGCTGACTCCTCTCGGGAAGAAGACCTCGAGGGGCTAAAAGATGACTGTGAAAGAGAAGAGGACAGATGCCACCGGCCAAGGTGGTGCCCGGATGGACTCAGCCGTTCCCAAAGGCGCAGGGTTCAGCGACGGCGTGGCTTGGAGGAAGCCGAAAGGTAATACCTACACGCGCTAAGGAAGGTGCGGCCTGATCTGGCTGCAAAAGTTCGACGAACCCTGGACAAAGAGGGTCGACCACAAAGGAGAGTATGGCGCCCCAAACGAAGGAAAGCCGGTGATGAGACATCGGCTGGCACAACGAGGTGTAAGCCTCTTTTGAGCAATACAATCAAGATAGGGGCCAATTCCAGCAATCGGCCCGTATTATCCTTGCCATACGCTTCGCCTGCGTTCAGCATCGATCTAACAGGTGACGGAAGGCTGGGGTATGGGTCTACATCGGCTTGCGAGTTCAAGGAAATTGGCATTAGTCCTGACTGCAGAGCCGATGTTCAGGCATAGTCCTATCGATAACCGCAGAGCCGATATCTGCAGTAACCTGACAGATTCGGCTCGGGGGGGCACATAATCAGGTAGACAGACGCATGGGCAATAAAATATTAGGAGCCGATGGAAAATCGGCCAGTAAAAAAAAATGTAGCAGGTACAGCCGAAGCAGAGTCATTGACTTCAGAAGATCAAGTTCAGTGAAACATTTGTCTCTGAAGGCCCTACTGAAGAAACGCGCCAAGGGCGTGAAGGGCGTCAGCACGGATGCGATCCACCTCGGCGATCTCAGCCTCGTCGTCCTCGTCTTTACCCGTCACCAGCTGACTGCTCAGGGTACGAATTTCAGCCAGATCGGTCTTCAGATCGGCTGTAAGGCCCTTTGCTTCCTCGTGAGAACGGGCAATAAGGGCTTCCTTGTCTTGGATAAGCTGCTTGGTCACCCTGACCCTCTCTTCAAGGCTCTCCAGTTCCTTGCGCAGGGTCTCGAGTTCGGCGCTATTGGCAGAAGTGTCCGTCTTGGTGTCC
This sequence comes from Lolium perenne, assembly GCF_019359855.2. Lineage (NCBI taxonomy): Eukaryota > Viridiplantae > Streptophyta > Magnoliopsida > Poales > Poaceae > Lolium > Lolium perenne. The sequence continues at coordinate 353,299,626 of NC_067246.2, forward strand.
AAAGCAGCCTTCTTCTCGTTGAGCCGTTGGCACTTGTCTGCAATATCGGCTCTCAATGGAAGCTGGGTGTGGCGAAGAGTAATCCTTCGTCGAGCCGATTGCACCCTTGACTTGAAGACCGACAGAGTAGCAGCTGGCCAGAGCTTCACTTGCAGTGCCATAGGGAGATGGGGCTGGATATCTTCGAGGATGCCTTTGACTTCCTCGGAATTTTCAATCACGTTCTCAATTGAGGAAGAGAGCAAATCCTTGAGACGCTGGAGTGGACCATGGACCGGGCTAGGACTGGGCTCTCCACTTGCCTTGGAAGCAGTTGGTTCGATGGATTCTGGATCGAACGTCAGCAAGCTCGAGAGATCACAACCCTGACAAGGCAAACAAAGTGAGTTTAGCATACAACGAAGAAAGTGATAGAGCCAAGGAAAGGGGGTATACCTCTCCCAAGTAAGGATGGCAATTTTACCCACGGGTACGGGTACCCGCGGGTACCGTACCCGCATGGGCAGGGTATGGGTACATTTTTATGCCCATGGGTAGTACCCATACCCTGCCCGTTAAGTCATGGGTAGGGCACGGGTATTGCTTTGTACCCGCCGGTACGCCCATACCCTGCCCATTTATTGTCAATATCTTAATTATGTTACACATCTACTTTTATTGACTTATGAGTTACTATATGAGAATGAGATTTTTATATTTTTTAATTGTTATGTACTCAACTACATGTTATCGAGTTGAGACAATTCATTTTTTAATCGAATTTATTATCGATAAATGTAAAATTGCGAGAAACTTATGTACAATTTAACCTACCCACCGGGTACCCAATGGGTACGGGTACCCACCGGGTATGGGTATGGGTAAAGTTTTATACCCATGGGCACGGTTATGGGTAGAAGTTTGTACCCATCGACTATACGGGTATGGGTATGGTATTGCTCTACCCTGCCCATACCCTGCCCATTGCCATCCTTACTCCCAAGGTAGGAGGAGCAGCCGATGTAGTGATAATCGGCTTTTCTGTGGACTTGGCTAGGTCAGCCACTTGGTCAGCCGCGATCGTCGAGGCGGCTAGGTCTAGCGTGGCGGATGGCATCAGTACCTCCTCGACGTCTCCGCTAGAGGTTTCTTCAGTCTGCAGGAGGAAGTGGTTAGCCGATCCAAATGGCAATGAGTTAGCATGAAGTGTGACCGGGGAGATAATTACATTTGAGACCTCCTGGCTTGATGGAGAAGCTCGTGGGTTTTTACGAGCCCTTTTGACGCATCGACGCTTCATGCGTGACCCCGATTTGGTCGGGGCTTGGGGAGCGGGAGGCTCGGGAATCGACCTTTTCTTAGAAGCCGGCGCTGGCGAAGCCATCTGGCTCTGGGTGGTGGACCTCTCGGAATTGCCCGAGCTCGAGTCCCTCTGGCTGGATTCTGCGGCCCCGCTGGAGGTTTCTTCAGTGGAAGCCTGTAGAAAAGAATACGAGCGTGTTGCAAAAGACTGGGAAAGCAGATAAATGTGGACAGGGCACGAATCAACTTACGTGCAAGCTTTCTTGGGCAGGAGCTTTGCGCTTCAGGTTCTTCCTGGCAGCCACCTTCCTCACTCCCGTCCTCGCCTGAGTCGAGGCTCGGGGGGCAACTGGCCCCGAAGATGCTTTACTCTTGGGAGCCGATTTCGGTGAAATCGGCTGACTCTGCATTATGACTTTCTTCAGGGGTGGCGAGCTCTGGCAGAAGAGAACCACTGGGGCCGGAGGAAGGAATGCGAAGGGGGAGCCATCGGCTTGCGTGGGAGCCAGGCCGTCTTGTTGCTGCCAGGAGATGGAGTCAGGTCACAGACAATCACCATAAGCTGTTACAAGAAATGTTTTAAGTAATGGTACCTGGTCTGCAGGGGCGTCATACTCGGCATCAAGTTGTCTCAGCAGCGGTCCTAGAGCCCTTCTGAAGACATGGGTCTTCCACATGGACCACCAAGTCTCGAAACCATCGGTAGTGAAGGAGAAACGGAGGTCGTGGGGAATTGGAATGGCCAAAGCATCAAAGAAGGTATAACACCTTTGGCCAGTAAGGATGTCAGGCAGTTCAGCTCTGCTTGCTGTCAGGTGGTGTAAGAAGAAGTGTGGAGGCACCTGCCCGAGACCAAGCTGTCGGGCTACCACTACCGGTTGGTAACACTCATAACCAGGCTTGATGATCCGGTTCGAGGTACTCATGCCAACGGGGAGGAAGCAAGGACGAATCATGATAGAATACAGATGCTGGGTGCTAGCGTCATCGGCAAAGTTATCCAATCGAAAGGAGACTGGGTTTTCAAAGTTCGCCGATTCAGTATAAGGAAAGAACAGGGGGTTGTCCAAACCTTGGAAGAAAATCTTGAACCACCCTGCTGCTTCCTTAGGGATCAGCCTGCTGCCTGGGAGACCATACAAAGCTTGGCCATAGCTGGTGCATCGGATATCCTTTCCATTAACATCTGGAAAGGTGCAGGTGGTCAAAGGTGGGAAGTCTGGGATCTGGTTCTGAAAGTATAGCTGCGCCCATAACTGAATAAACCACCAGGGGCCGCCAGTTTTAACTGTCTTTTGAGAGAACAGTTTGACAGACATCAGTTGAAGAGATCGATAGACCTCTCCAAGAAACAGTTTGCCTAGGCCAAGTTGGGTGCCTTTGGCAAGTTCATAGGCCAGGGAAAGGTAATTCTTGGTAGGGGCAAGTGATGGGCCACAGAATATGAAGTGCTCCAACCAGAAGTTCAGGAAGGCTGTGTGTTCTCTCTCTGTCACAGGGCCCTTGGTCTTCATATAACGATTGAGGTAGGCACCCCAGCTGGTACACTCTTTTTTAGAAGAAAGGGTGAAAGGGACTTTCGGCAGTTTGAATGCAGAAGGGCTTGGGGATGCAATGTCTAGGCCTGTGATCATGGCCACATCCAGCAGAGTTGGTGTCATAGGGCCATGGCCAAACATGAAGCAGTTCAGTGCGTCAGACCAGAAGTAGCCGATGGTTTTCAGAATATTTTCATTCTTCTCAAGAGGAGACAATGATAACGACAAGGCATCGGCTATCCCTATGGCTTCCCAGGTGGCATAATGGGTTTTGGATACCCTATTGTACCATGCCACCCAACCCTCAGGAGGATTAGGCCAGGCTCGCAGGCAGTCGGCCCAGGAAGTCAGATCTAAGTTCTGATTCACGAAGGGGATTCTGTTAGCTTCGCATGAAATTAAGAGGGCGGGACTCTCGGAAGAACGAGGACCGAGGCACATAGAATTTGCGAGAGAAGGATGTGGCAGTAGGATGTCTGAAACCTAAATTAATAACGGAACAAAACATTAATTCAGGTGTTTGCTATTAATCCTAACTTCGATTCAAATGGCCAGAGGAGGTTAAGGATTACCTTCAGATCGGAGACCATGGCATTGGTATTGGATGATTCCGCCATTGGATGCGCTGTAGAAGTTGGGGGCGGCGCGGTCGAGATCTGGGATGCAGGTGGCCGTGAGTTGGAACTGCTCAGGCGGCGATTTGGGGATCTGAGTTTGCTTTCTCAGACGAAGGTCGCAGGTTACCGTTTGGAGGGGCGGCTAGGTCGACCTTACTCGTGTTTTTTATGGTAGAGACCGATGCGATGCCATCAGCTCTTTTGGGAGATCGTTTGACTTTGACTATCGGCAAAAAGTCGACTGGAAATACTTCTTCATTAATAAAAGGAGGGTTTTTTACAATGAAGAGCCGATTGCTCAAGGAAAGGAGAACAAAAGAAGAGCCGATTGCTCGCGTACTACTGATCCTATTTTACTAATCCTCGCTGCCCTCGTCATCGGTGTCGTAGCTGCCGCCGGCGCTGCTTCCGGAGAACTCCTCGTCACTGCTGCCCCAGCCTTCGGCCGGAGCTTTTTCCTCTTCGTCATCATCGTCATCTTCACTGTCCGCCCAAGCACGGAGGCGCTTCGCCGGCGGGTACCCAGCGGAGGAGGAGGAGTCGTCTTCCTCCTCTTCTTCCTCTTCCTCCTCGTCTTCCTCTTCCTCCTCCTTATCGGAGGAAGTGGGGTTCCTCCATGAGTGGAGGTCATCCTCGCTCTCGCTCTCCAGTTCCCCTTCAATGAGGAACTGGAGGTCGCCCTCCCCATCAGTCAGGGGCATGTCACCATCTGACATGAAGTCAAAGTCCCACTCGGGCTCCGACATTGGCTCACTCGAGGAAGAAGATTGGAAAGAGAGGCCGGAGGAGACGGAGGAAGAAGAAGACATTGCTACAGGGAAAGAGGGCTTTTCGGTGCCGATAGCTAGAACGGAGGAGGGGGATAAAAAAAAGGCGAGCCAGTCGGCACAGTTAAATAAGGGGGAGCCTGATGGAGATTTAATGCCATTGCAGTTTCCAAGGAAGTGGTGCTAAAGCTATCAAATTTTGCAGAGAAGTTGAGAAGGCAAGGCATCATGATGGAGAATACTGCGACGGTTCTGTTCTGCCACGACATGACCCGACGAGGAAAGCAGAGTGATTTTGGAATTATCAATTCCAAAACCAGGGGGGCATGTGTTATCACCAGAATTTGACCGAGTCAGAGGTGGGCCGCAATCAAGATGGGCTTGAAGAATATACATGGAAGAATATACATGAATCGGCCTTATATGCAAAGTTTGGGCTGGTATTGCCCGTGTATCTGTAATATAGTAGATTACGTATCGGTTAGTTAGAGTTTGGCTTGTGCATGGTTGGGATTATTCCCATGTTAGAAAGTCTACGGACTATAAATATGTATCTAGGGTTTATGAAATAAACAACAACCAACGTTCACCACAAACCAATCTAGGCGCATCGCCAACTCCTTCGTCTCGAGGGTTTCTTCCGGGTAAGCATCATGCTGCCTAGATCGCATCTTGCGATCTAGGCAGTACAAGTTTATTCGTTGTCATGCGTTGCTCGTACTGAAGCCTTTTTGATGGCGAGCAACGTAGTTATCTTAGATGTGTTAGGGTTAGCATTGTTCTTCGTATCATATGCTATCGTCGTGCAACCCTTATACATCTGGCCGCCCTTACACCTATCTTAGGTGTAGGGGCGGCACCCCGCTTGATCATTATTTAGTAGATCCGATCCGTTACGGTTGCTCCTTGTTCTTCAAGGATTAGTTTAATATCTGCAATAGTTAGGCCTTACAAAGGGTTGGAGGATCCAGCGGCGCGTAGGGTGTAGTTTGCTAGCCCTAGACAGGATGTTCCGGGGATCAACCTCGTGTTGGTTTTTAGGCCCTGTCTAGGATCGGCTTACGATCACCGTGCGTGGCCGCGAGGCCCAATCGTGAGTAGGATGATCCGATTATGCGGTGAAAACCCCAAATCGTCGTAGATCGTTTTAGCTTTATCTTGATCAAGCAGGACCACCATATATTCGTACACCTCGTGCGAATCATGGGTGGATCGGCTCTTTGAGCCGATTCACAGGACAACCTGAGAGCCGATCGAGGCTCGTATTTAATGTTTACGTGTATGCCATGCAGGAAACTAAGCGAGGCATCTCCTTCACCTTCCTGACCAGGTATAGGTCAGGTGGCACGCCCTTGCATCAGCATCAGACGTGCGTGCCGGAGTCTTTGCGGGCCGTCGCTCGGAGGGACCAGGGCCAGCCGCAGCCCTAAGTTGCTCCCGGCTCTCCTGTGTTGCCCGTCGTTGCTCGCCGGTGGGTTTCTGACCGGAACAGCTGCGTTACCACTCGATTCGCGAGTACATCGAAGATGGAGAAGTAAAGATTTGCAAAGTACACACTGATCTGAATGTAGCAGATCCGTTGACTAAAGCTCTCCCTAGGGCAAAGCATGACCAACACCAGAATGCCATGGGTGTTAGGTATATTACAATGTAATCTAGATTATTGACTCTAGTGCAAGTGGAAGACTGAAGGAGATATGCCCAAGAGGCAATAATAAAAGTGGTTATTATATATCTTTATGTTTATGATAAATGTTTATATATCATGCTATAATTGTATTAATCGAAACATTGATACATGTGTGATATGTAAACAACAAAGAGTCCCTAGTATGCCTCTTAACTAGCTTGTTGATTAATGAATGATTAGTTTCATAATCATGAACATTGGATGTTATTAATAACAAGGTTATATCATTCTATGAATGATGTAATGGACACACCCAATTAAGCGTAGCATAAGATCTCGTCATTAAGTTATTTGCTATAAGCTTTCGATACATAGTTACCTAGTCCTTATGACCATGAGATCATGTAAATCACTTATACCGGAAATGTACTTTGATTACACCAAACGCCACTGCGTAAATGGGTGGTTATAAAGGTGGGATTAAGTATCCGGAAAGTATGAGTTGAGGCATATGGATCAACAGTGGGATTTGTCCATCCCGATGACGGATAGATATACTCTGGGCCCTCTCGGTGGAATGTCATCTAATATCTTGCAAGCATATGAATAAGTTCATAAGAGACCACATACCACGGTATGAGTAAAGAGTACTTGTTAGGAGACGAGGTTGAACAAGGTATGAAGTGATACCGATGATCAAACCTCGGACAAGTAAAATATCGCATGACAAAGGGAATTGGTATCGTATGTGAATGGTTCATTCGATCACTAAAGTCTTCGTTGAATATGTGGGAGCCATTATGGATCTCCAGATCCCGCTATTGGTTATTGGTCGGAGTGAGTACTCAACCATGTCCGCATAGTTCACGAACCGTAGGGTGACACACTTAAAGTTGGATGTTGAAATGGTACAACTTGAATATGGAATGGAGTTCGAATATTTGTTCGGAGTCCCGGATGAGATCCCGGACATCACGAGGAGTCCCGGAATGGTCCGGAGAATAAGATTCATATATAGGAAGTCATTTTATAAGATTTAAAATGATCCGGAAGGTTCTATGGAAGGTTCTAGAAGGTTCTAGAAAAGTCCAGAAGAAACCACTAAGGAAGGCGGAGTCCCGGAGGGACTCCACCTCCATGGCCGGACAACCCTAAAGGGGGAGGAGTCCCAAGTGGACTCCCCAAAGGGGTCCGGCCACCCCCTCCCAAGGAAGGGTGGGAATCCCACCTCTAGTGGGAGTCCTAGCTTGGGTAGGTTTCATGTGATATGGAAGGTTTTGGTTTGGGGTCTTATTCGAAGACTTGTAGACCAACTCTTGGGTGTTCCACCTATATAATGAGGGCCAAGGGGAGGGGGCTGATACGTCTCCGACGTATCGATAATTTCTTATGTTCCATGCCACAATATTGATGATATCTACATGTTTTATGTACACTTTATGTCATTATTATGCGTTTTCCAGAACTAACCTATTGACGAGATGCCGAAGGGCCAGTTCCTGTTTTCTGCTGTTTTTGGTTCCAGAAATCCTAGTAAGGAAATATTCTCGGAATCGGACGAAATCAACGCCCAGCATCCTATTTTTCCACGAAGCTTCCAGAACACCCGGGAAGGACCAGAGTTGGGCCACAGTGGCCCCAGGAGGGTGGCCGGCGCGGCCTGGGGGTGGCCCGCGCCCCCCTATCTCCTCGCCGCCTCTTCGACCCTCTGACTCCGCCTCTTCGCCTATATAAAGGTCCTCGACCTAAAACCTCGATACGGAAAAGCCACGGTACGAGAAACCTTCCAGAGCCGCCGCCATCGCGAAGCCAAGATCTGGGGGACAGGAGTCTCTGTTCCGGCACACCGCCGGGACGGGGAAGTGCCCCCGGAAGGCTTCTCCATCGACACCGCTGCCATCTCCACCGCCATCTTCATCAACGCTGCTGTCTCTCATGAGGAGGGAGTAGTTCTCCATCGAGGCTTGGGGCTGTACCGGTAGCTATGTGGTTAATCTCTCTCCTATGTACCTCAATACAATAATCTCATGAGCTGCCTTACATGATTGAGATTCATATGAGTTTTGTATCACAATTCATCTATGAGCTACTCTAGTGATGTTATTAAAGTACTCTATTCCTCCTGCATGATGTAATGTGGACAGTGTGTGCATCATGTAGTACTTGGCGTAGTTTATGATTGTGATCTCTTGTAGATTGTGAAGTTAACTATTACTATGATGGTATTGATGTGATCTATTTGGTTATGTTGATCTATCTTGCACTCTAAGGTTATTTAAATATGAACATTGAATATTGTGGAGCTTGTTAACTCCGGCATTGAGGGTTCGTGTAATCCTACACAATTAGTGGTGTTCATCATCCAACAAGAGAGTGTAGAGTCTAGCATCTATCTATTTATTTATGTGATCAATGTTGAGAGTGTCCACTAGTGAAAGTATAATCCCTAGGCCTTGTTCCTAAATACCGCTATCGCTGCTTGTTTACTGTTTTACTGTATCTGTACTGCCTGCAATATTACCACCATCAACCACACGCCAGTCCTGGACAGCAAAGCACTTTTCTGGTGCCGTTGCTACTGCTCATATTTATTCATACCACCTGTATTTCACTATCTCTTCGCCGAACTAGTGCACCTATTAGGTGTGTTGGGGACACAAGAGACTTCTTGCTTTGTGGTTGCAGGGTTGCATGAGAGGGATATCTTTGACCTCTTCCTCCCTGAGATCGATAAACCTTGGGTGATCCACTTAAGGGAAACTTGCTGCTGTTCTACAAACCTCTGCTCTTGGAGGCCCAACACTGTCTACAAGAATAGAAGCACCCGTAGACATCAAGCACTTTTCTGGCGCCGTTGCCGGGGAGGAAAGGTAAAAGGCACTCATACTCCGGTTCCAGGTAACAGTACTTTTCTGGCGCCATTGTGTGTGTGCTCGAAGCTATTTCCTTTAGATCCTGCAATTGCATCTTTTTGTTTCTTGTTTACACTAGTAAGGCATAATGGAAAACAACAAAAATATGAGAGATCTTTATGAACTTTATCTTGAATTAGGACATGATGTGTTTGAAGAGAGAATTAAAAAACCCATGGAACTTTATATGCATGCTAATGGGAATGTTATTAATATGAATGCTTTGAACACTATTGTTGCTAATGCTATGGAAAATTCTAAGCTTGGGGAAGCTGGTTTTGATGAGCATGATCTTTTTAGTCCCCCGGGCATGGAGGAGAAAATTTACTTTGATGATACTTTGCCTCCTATTTATGATGATTATAATGATAGTAGTCTTTTGGTGCCGCCTGTTATGGAGGATAAATTTGATTATGATTACAATATGCCTCCTATATTTGATGATGAGAATAATAATGATAGCTACTTTGTTGAATTTGCTCCCACTACAACTAATAAAATTGATAATGCTTATGTGGAGAGTAATAATTTTATGCATGAGACTCATGATAAGAATGCTTTATGTGATGGTTATATTGTTGAGTTTGCTCATGACACTACTGAAAGTTATTATGAGAGAGGAAAATATGGTTGTAGAAATTTTCATGTTACTAAAATACCTCTCTATGTGCTGAAATTTTTGAAGCTACACTTGTTTTATCTTCCTATGCTTGTTACTTTGCTCTTCATGAACTTGTTTATTTACAAGATTCCTATGCATAGGAAGCATGTAAGACTTAAATGTGTTTTGGATTTGCTTCTTGATGCTCTCTTTTGCTTCAAATACTATTTCTTGCGAGTGCATCATTAAAACTGCTGAGCCCATCTTAATGGCTATAAAGAAAGAACTTCTTGGGAGATAACCCATGTGTTATTTTGCTACAGTATTTTGTTTTATATTTGTGTCTTGGAAGTTGTTTACTACTGTAGCAACCTCTCCTTATCTTAGTTTTGTGTTTTGTTGTGCCAAGTAAAGTCGTTGATAGTAAGGTTCATACTAGATTTGGATTACTGCGCAGAAACAGATTTCTTTGCTGTCACGAATCTGGGCAAAATTCTCTGTAGGTAACTCAGAAAATTATGCCAATTTACGTGAGTGATCCTCAGATATGTACGCAACTTTCATTCAATTTGAGAATTTTCATTTGAGCAAGTCTGGTGCCTCAATAAAATTCGTCTTTACGGACTGTTCTGTTTTGACAGATTCTGCCTTTTATTTCGCATTGCTTCTTTTGCTATGTGGGATGGATTTCTTTGTTCCATTGACTTCCAGTAGCTTTGAGCAATGTCCAGAAGTGTTAAGAATGATTGTGTCACCTCTGAACATGTGAATTTTTGATTATGCACTAACCCTCTAATGAGTTGTTTTGAGTTTGGTGTGAAGGAAGTTTTCAAGGGTCAAGAGAGGAGGATGATACAATGCGATCAAGAAGAGTGAAAAGTCTAAGCTTGGGGATGCCCCGGTGGTTCACCCCTACATATTTCAAGAAGACTCAAGCATCTAAGCTTGGGGATGCCCAAGGCATCCCCTTCTTCATCGACAAATTATCAGGTTCCTTCTCTTGAAACTATATTTTTATTCGGTCACATCTTATGTGCTTTACTTGGAGCGTCTGTATGTTTTTGTTTTTGTTTTTGTTTGAATAAATGCTTGTTTGGGAGAGAGACACACTCCGCTGGTTCATATGAACACATGTGTTCTTAGCTTTTAATTTTCATGGTGAAGGTTGAAACTGCTTCGTTAATTGTTATATGGTTGGAAACGGGAAACGCTACATGTAATAATTGGTAGAATGTCTTGGATAATGTGATACTTGGCAATTGTTGTGCTCATGTTTAAGCTCTTGCATCATATGCTTTGCACCTATTAATGAAGAAATACATAGAGCATGCTAAAATTTGGTTTGCATATTTGGTCTCTCTAAAGTCTAGATAATTTCTAGTATTGAGTTTGAACAACAAGGAAGACGGTGTAGAGTCTTATAATGTTTACAATATGTCTTTTATGTGAGTTTTGCTGCACCACTTCATCCTTGTGTTTGTTTCAAATAGCCTTGCTAGCCTAAACCTTGTATCGAGAGGGAATACTTCTCATGCATCCAAAATACTTGAGCCAACCACTATGCCATTTGTGTCCACCATACCTACCTACTACATGGTATTTCTCCGCCATTCCAAAGTAAATTGCTTGAGTGCTACCTTTAAATTTCTATCCTCTACCTTTACAATATATAGCTCATGGGACAAATAGCCTAAAAACTATTGTGGTATTGAATATGTACTTATGCACTTTATCTCTTATTAAGTTGCTTGTTGTGCGATAACCATGTTCCTGGGGACGCCATCAACTACTCTTTGTTGAATATCATGTGAGTGGCTATGCATGTTCGTCTTGTCTGAAGTAAGGGAGATTTACCACCTTTATGGTTAGAGCATGCATGTTGTTAGAGAAGAATATTGGGCCGCTAACTAAAGCCATGATCCATGGTGGAAGTTTCAGTTTTGGACATATATCCTCAATCTCATATGAGAAAATTAATTGTTGCTACATGCTTATGCATAAAAGAGGAGTCCATTATCTGTTGTCTATGTTGTCCAGGTATGGATGTCTAAGTTGAGAATAATCAATAGCGAGAAATCCAATGCGAGCTTTCTCCTTAGACCTTTGTACAGGCGGCATAGAGGTACCCCTTTGTGGCACTTGGTTAAAACATGTGCATTGCGATAATCCCGGTAATCCAAGCTAATTAGGACAAGGTGCGGGCACTATTAGTATACTATGCATGAGGCTTGCAACTTGTAAGATATAATTTACATAACACATATGCTTTATTACTACAGTTGACAAAATTGTTTCTTGTTTCCAAAACCAAAGCTCTAGCACAAATATAGCAATCGATGCTTTCCTCTTTGAAGGACCATTCTTTTACTTTTATTGTTGAGTCAGTTCACCTATCTCTCTCCACCTCAAGAAGCAAACACTTGTGTGAACTGTGCATTGATTCTTACATACTTGCATATTGCACTTGTTATATTACTTTGCATTGACAACTATCCATGAGATATACATGTTACAAGTTGAAAGCAACCGCTGAAACTTCATCTTCCTTTGTGTTGCTTCAATACCTTTACTTTGAATTATTGCTTTATGAGTTAACTCTTATGCAAGACTTATTGATGCTTGTCTTGAAGTACTATTCATGAAAAGTCTTTGCTATATGATTCACTTGTTTACTCATGTCATTCACCATTGTCTTTTGATCGCTGCATTCATTACATATGCTTACAATAGTATGATCAAGGTTATGATGGCATGTCACTACAGAAATTATCTTTGTTATCGTTTACCTGCTCGGGACGAGCAGAAACTAAGCTTGGGGATGCTGATACGTCTCCGACGTATCGATAATTTCTTATGTTCCATGATATATTATTGATGATATCTATATGTTTTATGTACACTTTATGTCATTATTATGCGTTTTCCGGAAGTAACCTATTGACGAGATGCCGAAGGGCCAGTTCCTGTTTTCTGCTGTTTTTGGTTCCAGAAATCCTAGTAAGGAAATATTCTCGGAATCGGACGAAATCAACGCCCAGCATCCTATTTTTCCACGAAGCTTCCAGAACACCTGGGAAGGACCAGAGTTGGGCCACAGGGGCCCCAGGAGGGTGGCCGGCGCGGCCTGGGGGTGGCCCGCGCCCCCTATCTCCTCGCCGCCTCTTCGACCCTCTGACTCCGCCTCTTCGCCTATATAAAGGTCCTCGACCTAAAACCTCGATACGGAAAAGCCACGGTACGAGAAACCTTCCAGAGCCGCCGCCATCGCGAAGCCAAGATCTGGGGGACAGGAGTCTCTGTTCCGGCACGCCGCCGGGACGGGGAAGCGCCCCCGGAAGGCTTCTCCATCGACACCGCTGCCATCTCCACCGCCATCTTCATCAACGCTGCTGTCTCCCATGAGGAGGGAGTAGTTCTCCATCGAGGCTCGGGGCTGTACCGGTAGCTATGTGGTTAATCTCTCTCCTATGTACCTCAATACAATAATCTCATGAGCTGCCTTACATGATTGAGATTCATATGAGTTTTGTATCACAATTCATCTATGTGCTACTCTAGTGATGTTATTAAAGTGTTGGGGGGATGACCCCCGGTATGCCAAAGGCATGCCAAACCGGATGGTATGAGCCATCAAGATACCGGTTTAATATTGATACCGGACATGGTCGTCTCTAACCAAAGATACCGGATAAAAGAATAAGATACCGGATTGAAGAGTAAACCGGATTATGATGGCTGAGTTCAACAGTGTTGGATGAAACAATCCGGTATACCATGAGGGGTATACCGGAGTAAAGGCACCGGAGCAAAGATACCGGTAAAAAGATAACGGAAGAAAGATACCGGATCAAAGATACCGGTAAAAAGATACCGGATCAAAGATACCGGTAAAAAGATACCGGCATAACAGGCAAAGGTACCGGAAAACCGGTACCAGGGTTACTGTAGCACGTCGGCAAGACTGGTCAAAGATTCTCTAAGGAGCTAGAAGACAAGTATGAGCTAAGCAAAGTAGCTTTAAGCGAAGCCCTGACGCCAAAGGTGGAGGATGACGCCAAAAGCAACCGGGGGCGTCAGCCTCTGTGGTTAAAGAAGCCGGCGCCGCCCTTTTTGACTAAAGTGACTTTGTAAAAGTAGTTTGTCTAGTCAAAGATGCTGTAAGATGCCATTAGATGCCATTTAGATGCCATTAGGGTTTCTTGCTCTGTAAGCCACCTCTCCTATATAAGGAGAGGAGGTAGCCCCATTACGGGCACGATCTGAGGGACGACCTAGCACCTGCGTTCCTGTAACCACAAACCTGTAATTTGCTAAGAGCAATAAAGAGAAAGATCTAGAGCGGAGTTCATCCTTGTGTTCTTCTTCTTGTTTCGCTACCCTTGGTTGTGTTCTTGAGGAAAGCATCCGGAAGTTCATCCAATCTCATCACAAACCCTCCCCCGAATCCTCTAGCGCACATTCGGCCCCAATCTAAGCCATCCTATGGCATCTGTCTGTTCACCACGACGACAGTTGGCGCCCACCGTGGGGCATGAAGTGGCGCTTGCTGGAGTACATATTCGGGCGGGCCTCCTCACCATCGACGGCGAGCGTGTCGTCACCGCGCTCGTCGACCGCGTCCTCGACACGGACTTCATCAACGACAACGCGGGCTGCTTCGCCAACGGCGGCATCTTCCCCAAGAACGGCCGCATCATCGAGTTCAGCAGCCACCGCGTCTACCTCGGCACCGTCTCGGAGCGCCAGTACCTCTCGCCGGTAGTGGAGGCGCCAAGACCCGCCAAGATCTTCACCAACTCGCGGGCTGCGCACCGACCGCGCAGCCGGCAGCGTCGAGGTTATGATGGCCGGCGCAGGAGGCGTTGGCGAAGCGGCAGCTGAGGAGGGCACTGGGCCCGTCAAGTTCGGGCACATGGCAAAGCATCCAACGGAGCCCGACGGGATCATCCAGGCACCTCTACCGCACCACCGGCAGCAACCCTGCTGCAGGCTGCCATTGGCTCGTTGGCCACGCCTATCGCTATTAACCCCGGTAATGTAAGGAGTTCTTTTCTCTGCCTGGTTTGCTGTCTGTAGTATGCCGGTACCTCGAATGAATCTCGGGGACTGCCTCTATCGAAATTGCATGCAATATGTTTATTCTTTCCGTATACCGGTTTGTTTGCTTAAGGTTCGCTCTTCCGGTCTGGTAACGTGCTAAACCTACCGGAGTCTTCGACTTTGCTGCTGTCCGAAACCCGGCTTCATGGCAAGCAAGATAAACCGGAAGGTCCTAAGCACGTGAAAAACGAAAAAGGGACCGAAAACGAACAATCCAGAAGAAAATTTAACTAACCCCGGTCATACCGGTTTTTTGTGAAACATTTCGAATTATTTCTAAATTCAAGAAAGTGCTTGCTTGGCAAAAGAACTTTGAGTCTCATATGCCGAACGCCCAAAAGAGGTAGGCAGAGCCAAAGCAAAAGAACCAAGTGTGCATCGGATTGGATTCGGAAACAAATCCGGAATCTTCACCATGCAAGGATTAGAGCAAAACCAAAACAAACCGGCAAGGTCTTAATCATGTAAATACCGGCTCAACTTATAAGCCTACCGGTGTACCGGTTAAAGTCAGCACCACCAAGAGGGCTTAACGCATTAATACAACTCCCACCTGGTATACCGGGAAAATTTCACGAGGTTGCTTTTCATGAGACAGGAACAGAGTTTTCACAGGTAAAATGGAGATGAGCTCTCCGGGGCTTGGGCGGAAGTAGCAGGTATTTCTGTGGCTTGTTTAGGGGCAGCGAAGCTCGGACAAAGCCGGGCTCGAGCAAAGCCGGGCCGACCTTCCTGTGCGTCGACTTGCAACTAAGGTAAAATATTTATGATGTATATGCATTGACTAACCCTGTCTTCAGGCACAACTGTTTTCCGATGAAAATTCATCGCTACCATCATTTTTCTTAGCTCATAATATATCATGGCACCATCTAGTATCTCAGATCGCCGTTTATCATGGCATCATCCAAACTCTCAGATCGCCGTATATCATGGCACCATCTAGTATCTCAGATCGCCGTTTATCATGGCATCATCCAAACTCTCAGATCGCCGTATATCATGGCACCATCTAGTATCTCAGATCGCCGTTTATCATGGCATCATCCAAACTCTCAGATCGCCGTTTATCATGGCACCATCTAATATCCCAGATCGTTGTTTATTCTGGTTGGCCAAAGTATCACGCCAAAGTCAGCTACATCATGTCACAAGTAACGTGGCATTGACTACTGAGTCAAACCACTGCATATCTGGGTAGACCAGTGGCCATAGCTCGTCGAATATCATCTTGACATAGTCCAAGAGGGCAAAATGTCAAACATGCCAAGATGGCAAAATTTCAATCCGGTATACGCCAAGAAGGCTATACACACCGGTATGTGACAAGCCCAAGAGGGCAAAATGTCAAACATGCCAAGATGGCAAAATTTCAATCCGGTATACGCCAAGAAGGCTATACACACCGGTATGTGACAAGCCCAAGAGGGCAAAATGTCAAACATGCCAAGATGGCAAAATTTCAATCCGGTATACGCCAAGAAGGCTATACACACCGGTATGTGACAAGCCCAAGAGGGCAAAATGTCAGACATGCCAAGATGGCAAAATTTCAATCCGGTATACGCCAAGAAGGCTATACACACCGGTATGTGACAAGCCCAAGAGGGCAAAATGTCAAACATGCCAAGATGGCAAAATTTCAATCCGGTATACGCCAAGAAGGCTATACACACCGGTATGTGACAAGCCCAAGAGGGCAAAATGTCAAACATGCCAAGATGGCAAAATTTCAATCCGGTATACGCCAAGAAGGCTATACACACCGGTATGTGACAAGTCCAAGAGGGCAAATTGTCAAACATGCCAAGATGGCAAAATTTCAATCCGGTATACGCCAAGAAGGCTATACACACCGGTATGTGACAAGCCCAAGAGGGCAAAATGTCAGACATGCCAAGATGGCAAAATTTCAATCCGGTATACGCCAAGAAGGCTATACACCGATATGTGACAAGCCCAAGAAGGCAAAATGTCAAACATGCCCAAGATGGCAAAATCTATTCCGGTAAACGCCCAAGAAGGCTATATACCGGTATAATAATAAAATAAAAAAAAATAAAAAAAAAAAAAAGATGCCGGTCTCTTGGTAAGTTCGCACTAAGTACTGCGTTCTTAACCCGAAACTCGGGGACTGTATATACCGGTATAAAAAAAAAAAAAAAAAAAAAAAAAAAAAAAAGATGCCGTTTTCTTGGCAAGTTCGCACTAAGTACTGCGTGCTTAACCCGAAACTCGGGGACTGGCTATGCCGGTTTTTTGTTTCCAGCAAAGTTTCGCGCTAAGAACTGCGTTCTCAACCCGAAACTCGGGGACTGGGAGGATGTACATATAAGCTGGGAAGTTGAAAACCGGCATAGATTTGAAAGATGAAGCTTTGAAGTTTAAGGTGTGCGGCTTACCACCACGTTGCCGCTGGCACCATGCCAAGTGGTGTCAAACTCCTTGGCGACGCGCGTAAGCCGGCTCAAGTGCTGCGCCGTGCTCCGCGAACCGGAAGTAACAACGACCGGAAGCTTGTCCTTGCCCGGGCCGCGGGTAGCCGGAGACAACTCTGCCTGGTTCCACTTCTCAGCGTTTTCTAGCAGCGGGCCCAGGTTGACCTCGCCGCGGTTGAGCTCAGTGATCCGGCCCGGCTGCGCTGAGACCTTCTCACCGGCTTCCCTTGCGGCGCGCCCAGTATGGGCAAATGCAAGGGTGCAAACCGGAAGGCTGTGATGATAAGGTTCACCCGAAGGAGACCGCAATCTGGTTCTTCCTCTTTCGGCCTGAGGGCGCTTGGCAGCCGGAGCAGCGCTGCTTCTGGCATCAAAAGCCGAAGCCTTCTGCACTATGGAAGCCGGAGGATCCCCGACTTTGGCACCAATGGAAGTCACGTGCTATAGCACCGAGGGTTACCAGTCGGCTGAAATCGGCGCCACAAAGAAAGCACAAGATAACGCAAGTGATGTAAATACCTCAAGCACAACACAGTCGTTGTCATCATAGCCGGAACCGGCGGCCCGAGTTCCGGAAGGGTCACATGGATCCGGTGCGCCACATTAACTGCGCGAGGGAGACGAAGGATTTGAAGCCTGACGCTGGCACGCCAGGTACAGTGCGCATGTCTCTCACAGGCACAAGTTTCGGGGTATTCTGGACTTCGTCAAGGCAAGCATTGAAGACCAAGGAACCGACAGAAAGAAGCCGGAGGTGTTCGATGATGGTTGTTCAGCTAAGTGGGTTCGGCAAGGAGCCGAATGAGTTTAAATGGAAACCGGAAGGATTAATCCGGTACGTTTGGAATGGGAACCTGGCATGACGCGTCAGAAACAGTGCGTATGTCTCTGACAGGCACTGCTCCCCACATATTCTCGACTTCACCGAGAAAGTTTTTGACAACAAAGATACCGGATCAAAGATACCGGAGCAAAGATACCGGAGCAAAGATACCGGAGCAAGTATACCAAAGCTGAATTCGGTGTGATGAGATGGTTTCGGTAGAGACGCCGGAAGGTTTTCAACTAGACGCCGGAAGGTTTAAACCGGTACCTTGAGAAAATAGAACCTGGCATGGTCCGTTGGGTAGGATCCACCGGACTATACCAGCTTCGGGGACTAATGTTGGGGGGATGACCCCCGGTATGCCAAAGGCATGCCAAACCGGATGGTATGAGCCATCAAGATACCGGTTTAATATTGATACCGGACATGGTCGTCTCTAACCAAAGATACCGGATAAAAGAATAAGATACCGGATTGAAGAGTAAACCGGATTATGATGGCTGAGTTCAACAGTGTTGGATGAAACAATCCGGTATACCATGAGGGGTATACCGGAGTAAAGGCACCGGAGCAAAGATACCGGTAAAAAGATAACGGAAGAAAGATACCGGATCAAAGATACCGGTAAAAAGATACCGGATCAAAGATACCGGTAAAAAGATACCGGCATAACAGGCAAAGGTACCGGAAAACCGGTACCAGGGTTACTGTAGCACGTCGGCAAGACTGGTCAAAGATTCTCTAAGGAGCTAGAAGACAAGTATGAGCTAAGCAAAGTAGCTTTAAGCGAAGCCCTGACGCCAAAGGTGGAGGATGACGCCAAAAGCAACCGGGGGCGTCAGCCTCTGTGGTTAAAGAAGCCGGCGCCGCCCTTTTTGACTAAAGTGACTTTGTAAAAGTAGTTTGTCTAGTCAAAGATGCTGTAAGATGCCATTAGATGCCATTTAGATGCCATTAGGGTTTCTTGCTCTGTAAGCCACCTCTCCTATATAAGGAGAGGAGGTAGCCCCATTACGGGCACGATCTGAGGGACGACCTAGCACCTGCGTTCCTGTAACCACAAACCTGTAATTTGCTAAGAGCAATAAAGAGAAAGATCTAGAGCGGAGTTCATCCTTGTGTTCTTCTTCTTGTTTCGCTACCCTTGGTTGTGTTCTTGAGGAAAGCATCCGGAAGTTCATCCAATCTCATCACAAACCCTCCCCCGAATCCTCTAGCGCACATTCGGCCCCAATCTAAGCCATCCTATGGCATCTGTCTGTTCACCACGACGACATAAAGTACTCTATTCCTCCTGCATGATGTAATGTGGACAGTGTGTGCATCATGTAGTACTTGGCGTAGTTTATGATTGTGATCTCTTGTAGATTGTGAAGTTAACTATTACTATGATGGTATTGATGTGATCTATTTGGTTATGTTGATCTATCTTGCACTCTAAGGTTATTTAAATATGAACATTGAATATTGTGGAGCTTGTTAACTCTGGCATTGAGGGTTCGTGTAATCCTGCACAATTAGTGGTGTTCATCATCCAACAAGAGAGTGTAGAGTCTAGCATCTATCTATTTATTTATGTGATCAATGTTGAGAGTGTCCACTAGTGAAAGTATAATCCCTAGGCCTTGTTCCTAAATACCGCTATCGCTGCTTGTTTACTGTTTTACTGTATCTGTACTGCCTGCAATATTACCACCATCAACCACACGACAGTCCTGGACAGCAAAGCACTTTTCTGGTGCCGTTGCTACTGCTCATATTTATTCATACCACCTGTATTTCACTATCTCTTCGCCGAACTAGTGCACCTATTAGGTGTGTTGGGGACACAAGAGACTTCTTGCTTTGTGGTTGCAGGGTTGCATGAGAGGGATATCTTTGACCTCTTCCTCCCTGAGATCGATAAACCTTGGGTGATCCACTTAAGGGAAACTTGCTGCTGTTCTACAAACCTCTGCTCTTGGAGGCCCAACACTGTCTACAAGAATAGAAGCACCCGTAGACATCAGGGGCCGGCCACCCCAACACACCAAGGTGGCCGCACCACCTAGTTGGCCGGCGCCCCCCTCTCCCCAAACCCTAGCCGCCCCACTACTCCTTCTTCCCCGCACGCTTAGCGAAGCTCTGACGGGATTCTCCACCGCCACCGACACCACACCGTCGTGCTGTCGGATTCAAGAGGAGCTACTACTTCCGCTGCCCGCTGGAACAGGGAGGTGGACGTCGTCTTCATCAACAACCGAACGTGTGACCGAGTACGGAGGTGCTGCCTGTTCGTGGCGCCGTGATCAAGATCTTCTACGCGCTTTTGCAAGCGGCAAGTGAACGTCTACCGCAGCAACAAGAGCCTCATCTTGTAGGCTTTGGAATCTCTTCAAGGGTGAGACTCGATAATCCCCTCGTTGCTTCTGTCTTCTAGATTGCATCTTGGCTTGGATTGCGTGTTCGCGGTAGGAAATTTTTTGTTTTCTATGCAACGTTATCCTACAGGCGCGGCCCAAGCCCTGGCCGCGCCGGCCTAGTGTGTGGGCCCCTCGTGGCGCCCCCTGACCTACCTCCTCCGCCTACTTAAGCCTTCGTCGATAATAACTCCAGTACCGAGAGCCACGATACGGAAAACCTTCCAGAGACGCCGCCGCCGCCAATCCCATCTCGGGGGATTCAGGAGATCGCCTCCGGCACCTTGCCGGAGAGGGGAATCATCTCCCGGAGGACTCTTCACCGCCATGGTCGCCTCCGGAGTGATGAGTGAGTAGTTCACCCATGTACTATGGGTCCATAGCAGTAGCTAGATGGTCGTCTTCTCCTAATTGTGCTTCATTGTTGGATCTTGTGAGCTACCTAACATGATCAAGATCATCTATCTGTAATGCTATATGTTGTGTTTGTTGGGATCCGATGAATAGAGAATGCTATGTTATGTTGATTATCAATCTATTACCTATGTGTTGTTTATGATCTTGCATGCTCTCCGTTATTAGTAGAGGCTCTGGCCAAGTTTTTGCTAGTAACTCCAAGAGGGACTATTTATGCTCGATAGTGGGTTCATGCCTCCATTAAATCTGGGACAGTGACAGAAAGTTCTAAGGTTGTGGATGTGCTGTTGCCACTAGGGATAAAACATCGATGCTATGTCTAAGGATGTAGTTGTTGATTACATTACACACCATACTTAATGCAATTGTCTGTTGTTTGCAACTTAATACTGGAAGGGGTTCGGATGATAACCTGAAGGTGGACTTTTTAGGCATAGATGCATGCTGGATAGCGGTCTATGTACTTTGTCGTAATGCCCAATTAAATCTCACTATACTCATCATATCATGTATGTGCATGGTCATGCCCTCTTTATTTTTCAATTGCCCAACTGTAATTTGTTCACCCAACATGCTTATTCTTATCGGAGAGACGCCCCTAGTGAACTGTGGACCCCGGTCCATTCTTTTAATCGAATACAATCTACTGCAATACTTGTTCTACTGTTTTCTGCAAACAATCATCATCCACACTATACATCTAATCCTTAGTTACAGCAAGCCGGTGAGATTGACAACCTCACTGTCACGTTGGGGCAAAGTAATTTGGTTGTATTGTGCAGGTTCCACGTTGGCGCCGGAATCCCTGGTGTTGCGCCGCACTACACTTCGCCGCCATCAACCTTCAACGCGCTTCTTGGCTCCTACTGGTTCGAAAAAACATTGGTTTCTTACTGAGGGAAAACTTGCTGCTGTACGCATCACACCTTCCTCTTGGGGTTCCCAACGGACGCGTGTTGTACGCGTATCATGCTCTTTTTCTGGTGCCGTTGCCGGGGAGATCAAGACACGCTGCAAGGGGAGTCTCCACATCCAATCTCTTTACTTTGTTTTTGTCTTGCTTTATTTTATTTACTACTTTGTTTGCTGCATTATATCAAAACACAAAAAAATTAGTTGCTAGCTTTACTTTATTTACTATCTTGTTCTCCATATTAAAAACACAAAAAAATTAGTTACTTGCATTTACTTTATCTAGTTTGTTTTATTTACTGTTGCTAAAATGGGTACTCCTGAAAATACTAAGTTGTGTGACTTCACAACCACAAATAAGAATGATTTCTTATGCACACCTATTGCTCCACCTGCTACTACAGCAGAATTCTTTGAAATTAAACCTGCTTTACTAAATCTTGTTATGAGAGAGCAATTTTCTGGTGTTAGTTCTGATGATGCTGCTGCCCATCTTAATAATTATGTTGAATTATGTGAAATGCAAAAGTATAAGGATGTAGATGGTGACATTATAAAATTAAAATTGTTTCCTTTCTCACTAAGAGGAAGAGCTAAAGATTGGTTGCTATCTCTGCCTAAGAATAGTATTGATTCATGGACTAAATGTAAGGATGCTTTTATTGGTAGATATTATCCTCCTGCTAAAATTATATCTTTGAGAAGTAGCATAATGAATTTTAAACAATTGGATAATGAGCATGTTGCACAAGCTTGGGAAAGAATGAAATCTTTGGTTAAAAACTGCCCAACCCATGGACTGACTACTTGGATGATCATCCAAACCTTTTATGCAGGACTGAATTTTTCTTTGCGGAACCTATTGGATTCAGCTGCTGGAGGTACCTTTATGTCCATCACTCTAGGTGACGCAACAAAGCTTCTTGATAATATGATGATTAATTACTCTGAATGGCACACGGAAAGAGCTCCACAAGGTAAGAAGGTAAATTCTGTAGAAGAAACCCCTTCCTTGAATGATAAGATTGATGCTATTATGTATATGCTTGTGAATGGTAGGAGTAATGTTGATCCTAATAATGTTCCGTTAGCTTCATTGGTTGCTCAAGAAGAACATGTTGATGTAAACTACATTAAAAATAATAATTTCAACAACAACGCTTATCGGAACAATTCTAGTAACAACTATAGGCCATATCCTTATAATAATGGTAACGGTTATGGTAATTCTTATGGGAATTCTTACAACAATAATAGGAACACACCCCCTGGACTTGAAGCTATGCTTAAAGAATTTATTAGTACACAAACTGCTTTTAACAAATCTGTTGAAGAAAAGCTTGGGAAAATTGATATACTTGCTTCTAAAGTCGATAGTCTTGCTGCTGATGTTGATCTTTTGAAATGGAAAGTTATGCCTAATGAAAATAATAATAATAAAATTGTTACTACAGCAAATGCCATCCAAGTTAGAATTAATGAGAATATAAGATTGATGGCCGAATTGCGTGCTAGGTGGGAAAAAGAAGAAAATGCTAAAGAAGATAATATAGCTAAAGTTTGGACTATTACCACCACTAGCAATGCTAATGCTCCACATGTTGCTGCACCTCCTACTATTAATGGTAAAAGAATTGGTGTTGGCAATGTTTCCACTTCTAATGCAAAGCGTGAAAAACTGCCTGAAACTGCTAAAACTGCTGAAACTGCCTGTGATAAAACTGCTGAAATTTTTTCCAACATTGGGGACAATGATCCCATTGCTTTAGATTATAATGGTTTGGATTTTGATGATTGCCACATCTCTGAAGTTATAAAGTTCTTACAAAAACTTGCTAAGAGTCCTAATGCTAGTGCTATAAATTTGGCTTTCACGAAACATATTACAAATGCTCTCATAAAAGCTAGAGAAGAGAAATTAGAACGCGAAGCTTCTATTCCTAGGAAGCTAGAGGATGGTTGGGAGCTCATCATTAATATGAAGGTAAATGACTTTGATTGTAATGCTTTGTGTGATCTTGGTGCAAGTATTTCCGTTATGCCTAGGAAAATCTATAATATGCTTGACTTGCCACCATTGAAAAATTGTTATTTGGATGTTAATCTTGCTGATAACTCTACAAAGAAACCTTTGGGGAGAGTTGATAATGTTCGCATTACCGTTAACAATAACCTTGTTCCTGTTGATTTTGTTGTCTTGGATATTGAATGCAATGCATCTTGTCCCATTATATTGGGAAGACCTTTTCTTCGAACTGTTGGTGCTATCATTGATATGAAGGAAGGTAATATTAAATATCAATTTCCTCTCAAGAAAGGTATGGAACACTTCCCTAGAAAGAGAATGAAGTTACCTTTTGATTCTATCATTATAACAAATTATGATGTTGATGCTTCATCTCTTGATAATACTTGATATACACTTTCTGCGCCTAGCTGAAAGGCGTTAAAGAAAAGCGCTTATGGGAGACAACCCATGATTTTACTACTGCACCTTTATTTTGTATTTGAGTCTTGGAAGTTGTTACTACTGTAGCAACCTCTCCTTATCTTATTTTGTTGCATTGTTATGCCAAGTAAAGTCTTTGATAGTAAGGTTCATAGTAGATTTGGATTACTGCACAAAAACAGATTACTTTGCTGTCATGAATTTGGGCCTAATTCTCTGTAGGTAACTCAGAAAATTATTCCAATTTATGTGAATGATCCTCAGATATGTACGCAACTTTCATTGAATTTGAGCATTTTCATTTGAGCAAGTCTGGTGCCTCTTAGAAATTCATCTTTATGAACTGTTCTGTTTTGACAGATTCTGCCTTTTATTTCGCATTGCCGGTTTTGCTATGCTTGATGGATTTTTCTATTCCATTAACTTTCAGTAGCTTTGTGCAATGTCCAGAAGTGTTAAGAATGATTATGTCACCTCTGAACATGTGAATTTTTATTATGCACTAACCCTCTAATGAGTTGTTTTGAGTTTGGTGTGGAGGAAGTTTTCAAGGATCAAGAGAGGAGGATGATACAATATGATCAAGGAGAGTGAAAGCTCTAAGCTTGGGGATGCCCCGGTGGTTCACCCCTGCATATTTCAAGAAGACTCAAGCGTCTAAGCTTGGGGATGCCCAAGGCATCCCCTTCTTCATCGACAACATTATCAGGTTCCTCTAGTGAAACTATATTTTTATTCCATCACATCTTATGCACTTTGCTTGGAGCGTCGGTTTGTTTTTGTTTATGTTTTGTTTGAATAAAATGGATCCTAGCATTCTTTGTGTGGTAGAGAGACATGCTCCGCTGTTGCATATGGACAAATATGTCCTTAGACTTTACTCATAGTGTTCATGGCGAAGGTTGAATCTTCTTCGTTAAATTGTTATATGGTTGGAAACGGGAAATGCTACATGTAGTAATTGGAATAATAACTTGGATAATGTGCTATTTGGAAATTGTTGTGCTCATGCTTAAGCTCTTGCATCATATACTTTGCACCTATTAATGAAGAAATACATAGAGCTTGCTAAAATTTTGTTTGCATAATTGGTCTCTCTAAGGTCTAGATAATTTCTAGTAAGGGTCGAACAACAAGGAAGACGGTGTGGAGTCTTATAATGTTTACAATATGTCTTTTATGTGAGTTTTGCTGCACCGCTTCATACTTGTGTTTGTTTCAAATAACCTTGCTTCATATTTGGAGTCTTATAATGTTTACAACTATTGTGGTATTGAATATGTACTTATGCACTTTATCTCTTAATAAGTTGCTTGTTGTGCGATAACCATGTTCCTAGGGACGCCATCAACACTTTGTTGAATATCATGTGAGTTGCTATGCATGTCCGTCTTGTCTGAAGTAAGGGCGATTTACCATGAGTTGAATGGTTAGAGCATGCATACTGTTAGAGAAGAACATTGGGCCGCTAACTAAAGCCATGATTCATGGTGGAAGTTTCAGTTTTGGACAAATATCCTCAATCTCATATGAGAACATTAATTGTTGCTAAATGCTTATGCATTAAAGAGGAGTCCATTATCTATTTTCTACGTTGTCCCGGTATGGATGTCTAAGTTGAGAATAATCAAAAGCGAGAAATCCAATGCGAGCTTTCTCCTTAGACCTTTGTACAGGCGGCATAGAGGTACCCCTTTGTGACACTTGGTTAAAACATATGTATTGCGATGATAATCCAGGTAATCCGAGCTAATTAGGACAAGGTGCGGGCACTATTAGTATACTATGCATGAGACTTGCAACTTGTAGGATATAATTTACATGATGCATATGCTTTATTACTACCGTTGACAAAATTGTTTCTTGTTTCCAAAACCAAAGCTCTAGCACAAATATAGCAATCAATGCTTCCCTCTGCGAAGGGCCTTTCTTTTACTTTTATGTTGAGTCAGTTCACCTATTTCTCTCCATCTCAAGAAGCAAACACTTGTGTGAACTGTGCATTGATTCCTACATACTTGCATATTGCACTTGTTATATTACTTTATATTGACAATATCCATGAGATATACATGTTACAAGTTGAAAGCAACCGCTGAAACTTAATCTTCCTTTGTGTTGCTTCAATGCCTTTACTTTGAATTTACTACTTTATGAGTTAACTCTTATGCAAGACTTATTGATGCTTGTCTTGAAAGTACTATTCATGAAAAGTCTTTGCTATATGATTCATTTGTTTACTCATGTCATTTACCATTGCTTTGATCGCTGCATTCATTACATGTGCTTACAATAGTATTGATCAAGATTATGATGGCATGTCACTTCCGAAATTATCTTTGTTATCGTTTACCTACTCGGGACGAGCAGGAACTAAGCTTGGGGATGCTGATACGTCTCCAACGTATCGATAATTTCTTATGTTCCATGCCACTTTATTGATGATACCTACATGTTTTATGCATACTTTATGTCATATTTATGCATTTTCCGGCACTAACCTATTAACAAGATGCCGAAGAGCCAGTTGCTGTTTTCTGCTATTTTTGGTTTCAGAAATCCTAGTAAGGAAATATTCTCGGAATTGGACGAAATCAACGCCCAGGATCTTATTTTTTTCCACGAAGCTTCCAGAACACCGGAGAGGAAACGAAGTGGGGCGACGAGGCGGCCAGACGCTAGGGCGGCGCGGCCCAAGCCCTGGCCGCGCCGGCCTAGTGTGTGGGCCCCTCGTGGCGCCCCCTGACCTACCTCCTCCGCCTACTTAAGCCTTCGTCGATAATAACTCCAGTACCGAGAGCCACGATACGGAAAACCTTCCAAAGACGCCGCCGCCGCCAATCCCATCTCAGGGGATTCAGGAGATCGCCTCCGGCACCCTGCCGGAGAGGGGAATCATCTCCCAGAGGATTCTTCAGTAAGGATAGCAATTTTACCCACGGGTACGGGTACCCGCGGGTACCGTACCCGCATGGGCACGGTATGGGTACATTTTTATGCCCATGGGTAGTACCCATACCCTGCCCGTTAAGTCATGGGTAGGGCACGGGTATTGCTTTGTACCCGCCGGTACGCCCATACCCTGCCCATTTATTGTCAATATCTTAATTATGTTACACATCTACTTTTATTGACTTATGAGTTACTATATGAGAATGAGATTTTTATATTTTTTAATTGTTATGTACTCAACTACATGTTATCGAGTTGAGACAATTCATTTTTTAATCGAATTTATTATCGATAAATGTAAAATTGCGAGAAACTTATGTACAATTTAACCAACCCACCGGGTACCCAATGGGTACGGGTACCCGCCGGGTATGGGTATGGGTAAAGTTTTATACCCATGGGCACGGTTATGGGTAGAAGTTTGTACCCATCGACTATACGGGTATGGGTATGGTATTGCTCTACCCTGCCCATACCCTGCCCATTGCCATCCTTATTCTTCACCGCCATGGTCGCCTCCGGAGTGATGAGTGAGTAGTTCACCCCTGGACTATGGGTCCATAGCAGTAGCTAGATGGCCGTCTTCTCCTAATTGTGCTTCATTGTTGGATCTTGTGAGCTGCCTAACATGATCAAGATCATCTATCTGTAATGCTATATGTTGTGTTTGTTGGGATCCGATGAATAGAGAATGCTATGCTATGTTGATTATCAATCTATTACCTATGTGTTGTTTATGATCTTGCATGCTCTCCGTTATTAGTAGAGGCTCTGGCCAAGTTTTTGCTAGTAACTCCAAGAGGGAGTATTTATGCTCGATAGTGGGTTCATGCCTCCATTAAATGCAGGACGATGTGAGAAAGTTCTAAGGTTGTGGATGTGCTGTTGCCACTAGGGATAAAACATCGATGCTATGTCTAAGGATGTAGTTGTTGATTACATTACGCACCATACTTAATGCAATTGTCTGTTGTTTGCAACTTAATACTGGAAGGGGTTCAGATGATAACCTGAAGGTGGACTTTTTAGGCATAGATGCATGCTGGATAGCGGTCTATGTACTTTGTCATAATGCCCAATTAAATCTCACTATACTCATCATATCATGTATGTGCATGGTCATGCCCTCTTTATTTGTCGATTGCCCAACTGTAATTTGTTCACCCAACATGCTTATTCTTATTGGAGAGACGCCTCTAGTGAACTGTGGACCCCGGTCCATTCTTTTAATCGAATACAATCTACTGCAATACTTGTTCTACTGTTTTCTGCAAACAATCATCATCCACACTATACATCTAATCCTTTGTTACAGCAAGCCGGTGAGATTGACAACCTCACTGTCACGTTGGGGCAAAGTAATTTGGTTGTGTTGTGCAGGTTCCACGTTGGCGCCGGAATCCCTGGTGTTGCGCCGCACTACACTTCGCCGCCATCAACCTTCAACGTGCTTCTTGGCTCCTACTGGTTCGATAAACCTTGGTTTCTTACTGAGGGAAAACTTGCTGCTGTACGCATCACACCTTCCTCTTGGGGTTCCCAACGGACACGTGATGTACGCGTATCACTGTCCATCAACTATTGTGTAGGATCTTGCTCGTCTGACGACCTGACGTGCGAGGACCTCGTCCTCAGGCAACTTAGTGTAGTCCAAAAGGTAGTCCAGGAAAGGCTTAGTCCAAGTTGGAGTGATGACCATCACCTCCTTAGCCGGAGAAACTGCCACGTCTTAGTTTTCCGGGTTAGCGCCCTTTACCGAGGGTATCCGTAAGTGCTCAAGGAAAATTCCGGGTGGGATGGGTTTCCTACCGGATCCGAGTTTGGATAGCATATCAGCCGCTGTGTTATCATCTCTCCGGACGTACTTGACTTCGTATCCGAGGAAGCACTTGGCGATTGACACGCGTACAGCATACGACCATTGGGAACCCCAAGTGGAAGGTGTGATGCGTACAGCAGTAAGTTTCCCTCAGTTAGAAACCAAGGTTTATCGAACCAGTAGGAGTCAAGAAGCATGTTGAAGGTTGATGGCGGCGAAGTGTAGTGCGGCGCAACACCAGGGATTCCGGCGCCAACATGGAACCTGCACAACACAACCAAATTACTTTGCCCCAACGTGACAGTGAGGTTGTCAATCTCACCGGCTTGCTGTAACAAAGGATTAGATGTATAGTGTGGATGATGATTGTTTGCAGAAAACAGTAGAACAAGTATTGCAGTAGATTGTATTCGATTAAAAGAATGGACCGGGGTCCACAGTTCACTTGAGGCGTCTCTCCGATAAGAATAAGTATGTTGGGTGAACAAATTACAGTTGGGCAATTGACAAATAAAGAGGGCATGACCATGCACATACATGATATGATGAGTATAGTGAGATTTAATTGGGCATTACGACAAAGTACATAGACCGCTATTCAGCATGCATCTATGCCTAAAAAGTCCACCTTCAGGTTATCATCCGAACCCCTTCCAGTATTAAGTTTTAAACAACAGACAATTGCATTAAGTATGGTGCGTAATGTAATCAACAACTACATCCTTAGACATAGCATCGATGTTTTATCCCTAGTGGCAACAACACATCCACAACCTTAGAACTTTCTGTCACTGTCCCAGATTTAATGGAGGCATGAACCCACTATCGAGCATAAATACTCCCTCTTGGAGTTACTAGCAAAAACTTGGCCAGAGCCTCTACTAATAACAGAGAGCATGCAAGATCATAAACAACACATAGATAATAGATTGATAATCAAAATAACATAGTATTCTCTATTCATCGGATCCCAACAAACACAACATGTAGCATTACAGATAGATGATCTTGATCATGTTAGGCAGCTCACAAGATCCAACAATGAAGCACAATTAGGAGAAGACGACCATCTAGCTACTGCTATGGACCCATAGTCCAGGGGTGAACTACTCACTCATCACTCCAGAGGCGACCATGGCGGTGAAGAGTCCTCCGGGAGATGATTCCCCTCTCCGGCAGGGTGCCGGAGGCGATCTCCTGAATCCCCCGAGATGGGATTGGCGGCGGCGTCTCTGGAAGGTTTTCCGTATTGTGGCTCTCGGTACTAGGGGTTTCGCGACGAAGGCTTTAAGTAGGCGGAAGGGCAGGTCAAGGGGCGTCACGGGGGCCCCACACAACAGGGCCGCGCGGGCCCCCTGTAGGCCGCGCCGCCCTACTGTGTTGGCGCCCCGTGGCCCCACTTCGTGACTCCTTCGGTCTTCTGGAAGCTTCGTGTGAAAATAGGACCCTGGGCGTTGATTTCGTCCAATTCCGAGAATATTTCCTTACTAGGATTTCTGAAACCAAAAACAGCAGAAAACAACAACTGGCTCTTCGGCATCTCGTTAATAGGTTAGTGCCGGAAAATGCATAAATATGACATAAAGTATGCATAAAACATGTAGGTATCATCAATAAAGTGGCATGGAACATAAGAAATTATCGATACGTCGGAGACGTATCAGTGATACGTCCAATTTGCATCACTATTTTGTATCATAATTTGCTGTTATTCATTGATATATTTCATATTTGGACATAATACTTATGTTATTTCGTCTATTTTGCATGTTTCATGATTATTGGAGGATCGAGCACCGGAGCCAGGATTCTGCTAGAAAAAGCACCGTCAGAATGCAATATTTCGGAAGATCAACAGCTGATGGAAATTATACCAAAACTCCTATTTTTCCAGATGACGAAGGAAGCCGGAAGGGGGAGCCGAGGGGACCCGAGGTGGTCCCAGACCATAGGCCGTTTCGGCCCATGGCCTGGCCGCGCCGCCCAGTGAGGAGGGGGCCCACAGCCCCTCTCGCCTCCTTTTCTTCGCGAAATCCTTCGTCCCGAAGACCTAAGCCACAGAGGGTACCTCGCGAGTTACAGCCGCCTCTACGGGGCGGAGAACACCAGAGAGAAAAGAGTTCTCCGGCGGGCTGAGATCCGCCGGGGAAATTCGCTCCGGGAGGGGGAAATCGATGCCATCGTCACTGTCATCGAGCTGGACATCATCTCCATCACCATCATCATCATCATCTCCACCATCATCACCGCCGTCTCCACCGCTGGACATCGTCACCGCCGTAGCAATTCGGGTTGGATCTTGATTGTTTGATAGGGGAAACTCTCCCGGTATTGATTTCTACTTGTTATTGATGCTATTGAGTGAAACCGTTGAACCAAGGTTTATGTTCAGATTGTTATTTGTCATCATATCACCTCTGATCATGTTCCATATGATGTCTCGTGAGTAGTTCGTTTAGTTCTTGAGGACATGGGTGAAGTCTAAATGTTAGTAGTGAAGTATGGTTGAGTAATATTCAATGTTATGATATTTAAGTTGTGGTGTTATTCTTCTAGTGGTGTCGTGTGAACGTCGACTACACGACACTTCACCTTTATGGGCCTAGGGGAATGCATCTTGTACTCGTTTGCCAATTGCGGGGTTGCCGGAGTGACAGAAACCTAAACCCCCGTTGGTATATCGATGCAGGAGGGATAGCAGGATCTCAGAGTTTAAGGCTGTGGTTAGATTTATTCTTAATTACTTTCTTGTAGTTGCGGATGCTTGCAAGGGGTATAATCACAAGTATGTATTAGTCCTAGGAAGGGCGGTACATTAGCATAGGTTCACCCACACAACACTTATCAAAACAATGAAGATTAATTAGCCGTATGTAGCGAAAGCACTAGACTAAAATCCCGTGTGTCCTCGAGAACGTTTGGTCATTATAAGTAAACAAACCGGCTTGTCCTTTGTGCTAAAAAGGATTGGGCCACTCGCTGCAATTGTTACTCTCGCACTTTACTTACTCGTACTTTATTCATCTGTTATATCAAAACCCCCTGAATACTTGTCTGTGAGCATTTACAGTGAATCCTTCATCGAAACTGCTTGTCAACACCTTCTGCTCCTCGTTGGGATTGACATTCTTACTTATCGAAGATACTGCGATACACCCCCTATACTTGTGGGTCATCAAGACTATTTTTTGGCGCCGTTGCCGGGGAGTGAAGCGCTATTGGTAAGTGGAATTGGTAAGGGAAACTTCTACTGTTTGTGCTGATTTTATTTCTGCCTGCTGCTATAATTCATTATGGAGAGATCTCCTTTTGAATGTTTATTTGGGAAATCTGCTACTACTGCAAAGGTAGTGGATGAGGCGCCAGGTAAGGAAGAGATACCATACAAAATACCTATGAAAATTATTGAACGCTAGTGGGTAACCGTTATACAGGGGATGGAACTGTCCACCCTGGAGATCATTTATTGTTCTTGCATGAATTATGCGGTTTATTCAAGTGTGCAGGTATTGCTATGGATGAAGTGAGGAAGAAACTATTCTCTATATCGATGTCTGGTAAAGTGGCGCATTGGTATAAATTACTGGATAATGGGGATTCTCTTGAATGGAATGATATTGTGCCCCGGTTTTATTCTAAGTTCTATCCTCCAAGTGAAATTCACAAGGATCGGAATCGCATATATAATTTTTGGCCTCATGATGGAGAGAGTATTGCCCAAGCGTGGGGGAGATTGAAGTCTTTAATGCTCAAATGCCCCATTCATGAGCTTCCTGGTAATGTTATTATTGATAATTTCTATGCAAGACTTTCTTTTGAAGACAAGACCTTGCTGGATACTTCTTGTTCTGGATCATTCACACGCAATAAGGAAGAGTTTAAAAGTGACCTTCTCAATCGGATCCAGGAAAATACTGAAGGATGGGAGAACGACAAAGATAGAGAATCGGGTATAAATTATGATTATAAATGCATTGAAGCTTTTATGGATACTGATAAATTTCGTAATATGAGTGCATAAGTACATATTCAATACCACAATAGTTTTTAGGCTATTTGTCCCATGAGCTATATATTGCAGAGGTAGAGGATAGAAATTTAAAGGTAGCACTCAAGCAATTTACTTTGGAATGGCGGAGAAATACCATGTAGTAGGTAGGTATGGTGGACACAAATGGCATAGTGTTTGGCTCAAGGATTTTGGATGCATGAGAAGTATTCCCTCTCGATACAAGGCTTAGGCTAGCAAGGTTATTTGAAACAAACACAAGTATGAAGCGGTACAACAAAACTCACATAAAAGGCATATTGTAAACATTATAAGACTCTACACCGTCTTCCTTGTTGTTCGACCCTTACTAGAAATTATCTAGACCTTAGAGAGACCAATTATGCAAACCAAATTTTAGCAAGCTCTATGTATTTCTTCATTAATAGGTGCAAAGTATATGATGCAAGAGCTTAAACATGAGCACAACAATTGCCAAGTATCAAATTATCCAAGACATTTTACCAATTACTACATGTAGCATTTCCCGTTTCCAACCATATAACAATTTAACGAAGAAGATTCAACCTTCGCCATGAATACTATGAGTAAAGCCTAAGGACATATTTGTCCATATGCAATAGCGGAGCGTGTCTCTCTCCCACACAATGAATGCTAGGATCCAACTTTATTCAAACAAAACAAAAACAAAAACAAAAACAAACTGACGCTCCAAGCAAAGTACATAAGATGTGATGGAATAAAAATATAGTTTCACTAGAGGAACCTGATAATGTTGTCGATGAAGAAGGGGATGCCTTGGGCATCCCCAAGCTTAGACGCTTGAGTCTTCTTGAAATATGCAGGGGTGAACCACTGGGGCATCCCCAAGCTTAGAGCTTTCACTCTCCTTGATCATATTGTATCATCTTCCTCTCTTGATCCTTGAAAACTTCCTCCACACCAAACTCAAAACAACTCATTAGAGGGTTAGTGCATAATCAAAATTCACATGTTCAGAGGTGACATAATCATTCTTAACACTTCTGGACATTGCACAAAGCTACTGAAAGTTAATGGAATAGAAAAATCCATCAAGCATAGCAAAACAGGCAATGCGAAATAAAAGGCAGAATCTGTCAAAACATAACAGTTCGTAAAGACGAATTTCTAAGAGGCACCAGACTTGCTCAAATTGAATGAAAGTTGCGTACATATCTGAGGATCACTCTCGTAAATTGGCATAATTTTCTGAGTTACCTACAGAGAATTAGGGCCAAATTCGTGACACCAAAGAAATCTGTTTCTGCGCAGTAATCCAAATCTAGTATGAACCTTACTATCAACGACTTTACTTGGCACAACAATGCAACAAAATAAGATAAGGAGAGGTTGCTACAGTAGTAACAACTTCCAAGACTCAAATATAAAATAAAAGTGAAGTAGTAAAATCATGGGTTGTCTCCCATAAGCGCTTTTCTTTAACGCCTTTCAGCTAGGCGCAGAAAGTGTGTATCAAGTATTATCAAGAGATGATGCATCTACGGCGGGGTTTGGAGTTTTCTCAACTATGCATTGTATCTTATCTATGTAAGTTTCAGAGGCTCCCTTTTCATTACCCTTAGGCTCGCTACTCTCATCAAACAAATCTCCAGGAACAATCCAATCAAAATTCTTTTCTAGTGCTTCGCACATTCCCAACAGCTTGCAAGGTATTGATGTTTTAATATCCCCCTCATAATTAACTTTATTAGTGTACTTTTGTCTATCATTTTCCATCTTTTCAAGGGTGCTAGCAAAGTTTGTATAAGAGCCAAGCATATTATATTTAGTAAAGACCTTTCTAGCTTCTCTTGCTACATCATCAAATTCTTTAAGAAGAGTTTCTAGGACAAAATCTTTCTTCTCTCCTTCTTCCATATCACTTAGTGTAAGGAACATATGCTGCATTACGGGGTTGAGGTTAACAAATCTAGCTTCTAACATGTGTACTAAAGAAGCAGCAGCAATTTCATAAGTAGGAGCAAGTTCTACCAGGTGTCTATCTTCAAAATCTTCAACCGTACTAATATGAGTGAAAAAATCTTCTATATTATCTTTCCCGAGGATAGACCCTCGGCCTACCGGTACATCCTTAAGAATAAACTTAGGAGGAAACATGATGAAATAAGTAAAGCAAATGCAAGTAACTAATTTTTTTTGTGTTTTTAATATGGAGAATGCAAACAAGACAGTAAATAAAGTAAAACTAGCAACTAATTTTTTTTGTGTTTTTGATATAATGCAGCAAACAAGAAAGTTAATAAAAGTAAAGCAAGACAAAAACAAAGTAAAGAGATTGGAAGTGGAGACTCCCCTTGCAGCGTGTCTTGATCTCCCCGGCAACGGCGCCGGAAATTTAGCTTGACACGCGTACAGCACGCGACCGTTGGGAACCCCAAGTGGAAGGTGTGATGCGTACAGAAGTAAGTTTCCCTCAGTTAGAAACCAAGGTTTAACGAACCAGTAGGAGTCAAGAAGCACGTTGAAGGTTGATGGCGGCGAAGTGCAGTGCGGCGCAACACCAGGGATTCCGGCGCCAACGTGGAACCTGCACAACACAACCAAATTACTTTGCCCCATCGTGACAGTGAGATTGTCAATCTCACCGGCTTGCTGTAACAAAGGATTAGATGTATAGTGTGGATGATGATTGTTTGTAGAAAACAGTAGAACAAGTATTGCAGTAGATTGTATTCGATTAAAAGAATGGACCGGGGTCCACAGTTCAGTAGAGGCATCTCTCCGATAAGAATAAGTATGTTGGGTGAACAAATTAAAGTTGGGCAATTGACAAATAAATAGGGCATGACCATGCACATAC
This sequence comes from Lolium perenne, assembly GCF_019359855.2. NCBI lineage: Eukaryota > Viridiplantae > Streptophyta > Magnoliopsida > Poales > Poaceae > Lolium > Lolium perenne. Next base: position 353,335,135 of record NC_067246.2, read on the forward strand.
ATGATATGATGAGTATAGTGAGATTTAATTGGGCATTACGACAAAGTACATAGACCGCTATCCAGCATGCATCTATGCCTAAAAAGTCCACCTTCAGGTTATCATCCGAACCCCTTCCAGTATTAAGTTGCAAACAACAGACAATTGCATTAAGTATGGTGTGTAATGTAATCAACAACTACATCCTTAGACATAGCATCGATGTTTTATCCCTAGTGGCAACAGCACATCCACAACCTTAGAACTTTCTGTCACTGTCCCAGATTTAATGGAGGCATGAACCCACTATCGAGCATAAATACTCCCTCTTGGAGTTACTAGCAAAAACTTGGCCAGAGCCTCTACTAATAACGGAGAGCATGCAAGATCATAAACAACACATAGATAATAGATTGATAATCAAAATAACATAGTATTCTCTATTCATCGGATCCCAACAAACACAACATGTAGCATTACAGATAGATGATCTTTTTCATGTTAGGCAGCTCACAAGATCCAACAATGAAGCACAATTAGGAGAAGACGACCATCTAGCTACTGCTATGGACCCATAGTCCAGGGGTGAACTACTCACTCATCACTCCAGAGGCGACCATGGCGGTGAAGAGTCCTTCGAGAGATGATTCCCCTCTCCGGCAGGGTGCCGGAGGCGATCTCCTGAATCCCCCGAGATGGGATTGGCGGCGGCGGCGTCTCTGGAAGGTTTTCCGTATCGTGGCTCTCAGTACTGGGGGTTTCGCGACGAAGGCTTTAAGTAGGCGGAAGGGCAGGTCAAGGAGCGTCACAGGGGCCCCACACAACAGGGCCGCGCGGGCCCCCTGTAGGCCGCGCCGCCCTACTATGGCGGCGCCCCGTGGCCCCACTTCGTGACTCCTTCGGTCTTCTGGAAGCTTCGTGTGAAAATAGGACCCTGGGCGTTGATTTCGTCCAATTCCGAGAATATTTCCTTACTAGGATTTCTGAAACCAAAAACAGCAGAAACAAAGAATCGGCTCTTCGGCATCTCGTTAATAGGTTAGTGCCAGAAAATGCATAAATATGACATAAAGTATGCATAAAACATGTAGGTATCATCAATAAAGTGGCATGGAACATAAGAAATTATCGATACGTCGGAGACGTATCAGCGATCTCATCAACTTCGTCTCTGTAAGCCACCGTAACGGAGTTTCTGGCGTTCCAGGTTCTGGCTACTTGTTGTGCCACCAGGTCGAAATCTCCGTAGCATATGATGTGCTTGATCCCAATTTCCTTAGCGATGCGCAGACCGTGTAGTAGAGCCTCATATTCCGCCATGTTATTTGTAGCTTCAAAGTGAATCAGCAGAACATACTGCAGTTCTTCTCCGGTAGGGGACTTCAGGGTGACTCCGGCTCCTGAGCCTTGATGCTGCTTGGATCCATCAAAGTGCATGACCCAAGTTTCAGGTTCCGGCTCCAGATCTGCATCCGGAGTTTCTGTCTAATCTGCGACAAAATCTGCCAGGATCTGGGACTTGATCGCAGTCCTGGCTTTGTAATTGATGTCGAAGGCAGATAATTCAATGCCCCATTTTGTTGTGCGTCCTATTGCGTCAGCGTTGTTAAGAATCATTGACAGTGGAGCCTTGCTCACGACTGTCATTGGATGCTCTTGGAAGTAGTGTCTCAGCTTCCTGCTTCCTAGGAATACGCCATAGGCTAGCTTCTGAAAGTGAGGATATCTTTGTTTGGATTCCATTAGTACCTCGCTAATATAATAGACTGGCCTCTGAACTCCATATTCGTGACCTTCTTCCTTTCGCTCCACCATGATGACGAGGCTGATGACTTTGTTGGAAGCTGCTAGGTAAAGGAGCATAGGCTCTGACTCTTCTGGAGCTGCTAGAATAGGTGGGGAGGTAAGTATATCCTTCAAACCCTGAAGTGATGCGTCTGCTGCGTCGTCCCAGACAAATTTGTCTGTTTTCTTCAGCAGCTTGTATAAAGGTAGTGCCTTCTCGCCAAGACGGCTAACAAACCTACTGATTGCTGCAACGCAACCAGTCATCTTTGAGACAAGTTGGCGTTTTGATGCACATGATTGCCTTGATTTTTTCCGGGTTAACTTCAATGCCTCTGTGAGAGACGATGAAGCCAAGGAGTTTTCCGGCTGGGATGCCAAAGATGCACTTCAGCGGATTCAACATCATCTTGTGCCGCCGGAGGTTCTCAAAGGTTTCTATGAGGTTGCTAATCAAGTCGGATCCTTTCCGAGTCATGACCGTGATGTCGTCGACGTAAGCGTGTACGTTCCGGCCAATTTGGTCCTTCAAGCACCGTTGCATCATACGTTGGTAGGTGGCACCTGCATTTTTCAAACCAAAAGGCATGGTGGCATAGCAGTAAGTGCCGAACGGAGTGATGAACGAGGTTGCCTTTTGGTCGGACTTCTTCATCCGTATCTGGTGATACCCGGAACATGCGTCAAGAAAACACAGAAGTTCCGCCCCTGCCGTCGAATCAATGACTTGGTCAATGCGCGATAAAGGGAACGGATCCTTCGGACAATGCTTATTCAAGCCAGAGTAATCGATGCACATTCTTAGTATTTCAGAATTCTTTTTGGGTACAAGGACGGGGTTTGCGACCCAATCATTATGGATAACTTCTACTACAAAACCTGCCTCAAGTAACTTTGCTAATTCCATTCCTATGGTGCGACGCTTCTTATTTCCAAAGCGTCACATAGCTTGCTTCACCGGTTTAGCCCCCGGATTTATGTTGAGGTAGTGCTCAGCGAGTTCCCTAGGTACTCCGGACATGTCAGAAGGTTGCCATGCGAAGATGTCCATGTTAGCGCGGAGGAACTCGACGAGCGTGTCTTCCTATTTGGGGTCCATGCTGGCTCCGATCGAGACCTGCTTAGAACTATCTCCTTCCTTGAAGTCGATTTTCTTGGTCTCTATCGCGGCCTTGAACGAAGTTTTCTGTTCGGAGATCTGCTTCTTGGTGGTATGCATCTCTTTTGGATCCACCGTGGCTCTGTAGCCTTGCAGCTCCTCTCCAGATATCACAGATTCTGCAAAGGCGGCTTCGCCTAACTCGCACTCGTGAGCTTTCTTGTAGTCTCCGGAAATGGTAATCATACCGTTGGGACCCGGAATCTTGAGCTTGTTGTAGATGTAGCACGCTCTTGCGTGAAACTTTTGGTAGGTGAGCCTGCCGAAGATGACGTGGTAGGAGCTCTTGAAGGGCACGACCTCAAACGTGATCATCTCTTTGCGGAAATTGTTAACATCGCCGAAGGCCACGGGAAGTCTGATGCTGCCAAGGGACTTCGCCTTTTTACCCGGAACCACACCATGAAATTCAGTGGTGCTGTGTTTGAGTTGTTCCTTGGTAAGGTTCATCCTCTCCAGAGTCTCCAGGTACATGATGTTCAAGCTGGCTCCGCTATCCATAAGGCACTTGGAGAAATCATACCCATCGATGCGGGGACTTACAACCAAGGCGTAGCACTCTTTCGGGATGATGGTAGGATGATCCTGCCTATCAAACGTACACGGAGTTTCCGACCACCTGACATACTGTGGCACAGCCGGAACTGTGGCGTTCAGGATCCGGAGAGCTGATTTGCTGGCGCGGACCGTTGGAGTTCCAAGGAAGGTGTGATACACACCCAAACTCTTTTTGACGAAGGGGTTGGACTTATTAGCTGCAGATCCTTCCTTGGCATCCGGCGAAGCATCGTCCTCATCCATCGCCTCGGAACTATCTTCCTCCTTGTCCTTGTTTTTGCCCTTGCCTCCTTTGCCGCGTGGGCGGTGCTTGCGGGCTCGCTTGTATCCTGCTTCCGGGTCAGGTTGGAGATCATTGACCCACTTGTAGTTGCGATTGGTGTGAGAGGATTTGCCTGTAGCCGGATCAATGTGGGCTAAGCAAGGCATGTCCCTGTATTCCTCATAAGTTTGGGGACCGCGGGCTCCGGCAGCGGTGACCTCATCACCACGCTGTTGGCCCCTACCGGCTCCGCCTCCGCGGCCACGGCCTCTTCCGCCTCCTTGAACTCCTCGCTGGAAGGCCATGACGATCAAGTCGGATCCGCCGCTTCTTTGGTCATCAGGGGGATTTTTCCGCTTGGTGCCGCTGCTGCTGCCGTTATCACGGTTCTTCTTTTACTGATGCAGGGGTATGGCTGTAGCCGCGAGATCTCCGCCTGCGTCGTCATCGGCGGCGGTGTGATCGCTGGCGATGGTGATCATGTCATCCAAAGTCAGCTTGTTCGCATTGACCAAGCAAGTGATCTTGTGCCGCGGTAGTCCTCCCCTCTGCAATCCACCTATGAAGTCATGCATGGCTGTGCAATTATCAACGTTCTCGCACTCGTTCCTGGTTTGCAACCATCGGGTGAGGAAGCTCCTTGATGTTTCACCCTTCTTCTGGATACATGCCTGTAGGTCGCTTGTCATGGCAGGTCTTTTGTAGGTGCCCCTGAAGTACTTCTCGAAGGCGTTCTTCAGGTCGAACCAGCAAAAGATGGAGTTCTTCTTGAGGTCACTGAGCCAGATTCGGGCTGGACCTACAAGGTACGGCTGGAGCATGCGGCAGGCTATGTTAGGGGTTCCTCCGGCGAAGGTTACTGCATTGTAGTAATCCTCGATCCAGGTATCCGGCCTTTCGCTGCCATCATAATGCTTTAGGTTTCCGGGTAGCTTGAGGTTCATCCTTGGCTTTGGTTCCTCTCGGATCATCCTGCCAAAGCACTTTGGGCCGATGTAGTCAGATCTGTATTCATTGAGACGTTTCCGCGCGTCACGCTTGACATTGCGGGGGGATTTTGAGCGTGAGCGAGATCTTCGGCCTCCACCTCCGCCTCCATCGCTAGGTGGTGGGGAGGGAGATCTGCGAGGGGGCCGGTTCGATCTCTTGCTCCCGCCTTCAGATTCTCCTCGCCCTTCGCGATGCTGACTCCGGCTCCGATGGCTACCTTCACCATGGTGATGGTCACCTTCATCATTCCGGCTTCTGCGAGGCTCCGGGTCGCGTTCCTCGTTCCTGCTCCGACGGGGTTCTAGCGTGTGCTCCTTGTTCATGTTCCTCTGAGGGACCATGTTGTCGCGGATGTTGATTCCACCAAGCCCGTGGGGTCTAGCGTTTTCGGCTAGACTACGATGGCGAGGATGTGGAGGACGCGGGTACCCATTGTGTTCGCACACGAACACATCGCCGTGTACCCTCGACGCCGAGCGCGATGCGCGGTAGCACGCGCCGAGGGAGGCTAACCGGAAGCGCGATACGCAAGACAGTCCAGCGAGCGCTTTTGTAGACCCGAAACCCCGCTCGCCCGGGAGGGACCCCATCAGGGCTTGTGGCGGCTATGGGCTGCCCTAGGTCGGCCTAACCGCCCCTAGGACCTCGTGGATTCGCAGCCTCCAATCCTGAAGAACAACGAAGAACGAGAAGAAAGATACAAGGGGAGAGAGATAAAAGTAGATGAACACGAAAAAGTAGTAGATTGATTTGTTCGATTGGTGTTGGTTCAATCGGCCGTCACCCCTCATGTATATAAAGAGCGGCTGGACTTTCCGTGCAAGATTGAGGGTTGGATTCACGTCCAAAACCCTAGATTGGGTCCAATTCGGATGGTTTGGTCGAACTTTCTATAACTGTTCGGTCAAAAACGTATCTGCACATTGCGGGCCCTTTTTGAGGCAGTAAACGACCTCAAATCAAAATCTCGTAAACAACAAAGTTGTTTGTCTCGAAAAAACGAAGAACTTTCATGTTGACCACTTTTTCATCCGAGTTGATATTGATCGCTCAAAATCGAGGTAGCAAGAAAAACGATCAATCCCGACGTTTTCGGCTGTGCTCCAACTCCGCTCGGCGCCCTACCTTAGAGGCCTCTATGGTCGGGCGCCCCACCTCCGGTAATTTGAGTTCCAGCAGTATTTTAGCTCCACAAATCGCATACTAACTCGGATCGCGATGAATCAAAAACCAAAGTTGCTTGTTTCGACGAGACGCACAACTTTCATTCATATCACTTCTTCATTTGAGGTCATGTTAAATGAGCTCTAGTGGAAGCCTTCATATATCGATCCTTGAGATCACCTCTGACTGCTAGCATAATCGGCTATCAAGCCGGATCATGGCACAACTTGAAATGGTGGACATGGTGTCTCCTAAATGAGCAATATATCTGTCACACAGAATGTCGAATTATGTTCTTGATTACCCATCGGCCCAAAACGAGTATCAACACATGCCCCCTGTTTTCTGGCAGAGCTTGCATGCCAGAAAATAACTTTCTCCACCTTTTGCCTAGGACGATGTCAACACTCCATCGGCCATTGGTTCTCAGGATGATAATTCCATATCGGCCATTTATGTTCAGGTTGGTTGCCATCTTGGTAGAACTTCTTCAAATAATCACCTTTGAGAACAACCACTTCATCTTGACGATTGATAGATATCTCAAATATATTCATGTATATCTCCCATAGAGAACCTTGCTTGATCTTCAACCAAGCACTTCAAAATATTACCATCAACTGTTCGGCAATAAAGCTTATCGTCCTTTAATGCATACTTAAAAGTCATCTACCGAAGAGCTCTCTCCATCCTCTTGCTAGGATCCTGCAAATATTCAACAATAGGTTTTTCCAATCTTCTTGTTTACCTGCACTAGATCCTTCATTAGTGACCGAATCAATGGGATTTAATTTGGTCTTACCTATGACAACATGAGCACACATCGGTTTATGAGATATATGAAAACACCACGATTAACATGGTAGCCAGATGCTTGTTGTGCTAACTTATTTGCATTCCGAATGTCTTGCCTAGATATACGAGAAATGCTAACGTATTCTAAGGTAGAAATTATATCTAGAGATTGATCAAGATACATATTAAGTGATTCGTCGAAACATTGGTAAACCTTAGATTTTTATTATACTACTACCAATGAATCACTAGAAGCCTCAATATGTGTAGCACCTATAGCAAAGAACAGTTCTAGCACGAATAGCAAAACTTCAGATTCGGCCTAAGATAATCTAAGCGGCATGAGGCTTCAAAAACAGAACCATTAGGAGATAAATAAACAATACCAAAGAATTGGCTATTTCTTTCAAAAACTAAAGCATCATCATACTATCTCCATGGTACTAGAGAGACAAAATCAATAAACATATTATGCTCATAATCAATACCCAGCGATGAAATTTAGAACAATTTGGCCTTTCATAGATTTACAGATTCATAAGCCAAATTGCAAAAGCATAAGCATAAGCATAATATTCAATAAACGCATACCTTGTCTCGGGTTTCAATAGGACTAGGGACGATGTTAGCACAACACATCATCCATGATTAGATAATTCTCTCTGGGCGATAGGATAAGTATCGGCCATGTGTTGTTTGCCTCAAAGGCCTGTATAATTCATCCACCAAAGTATGTATAGCCGAAATAAACAAAATAAACAACTCTGATTATGAACTCCAAACATTTCGGCCTCTCAGATTAGCAACAAAATTGCAACTAACCAAACGAATAACGTTTTGGTGATACCCTTTGATGATGTAAAGAATTATAATGCATCCACGGATTAAAGTAAGACCATGGAGGGTAACTGATCATACCTGAGGATATGCTACATGGCATAGGCATAAATGGCATGACTGAATAACATGTATGATCTGCTGACCGAAACCTCTTAGTATATGGTAGAAAATTCCTTTCTTGATCGTTTGCTAGCCTTGGTCTTTTCTTCCTTCATCCTTATCTCTATTCTTGCAACAGGAACTTGCACATCCTCCTTACTTTGAGATCCTTCCTTAGGGACCCATGCCATGTTCTTTGTCTTTAGCTTTGCGGCACTAAGATGTTTCAGCTTTCTCTCTTGCCAGCTTGTTAAGCCGAGTGGGCATCCCGGCTGTGATTTAGTTTTGCACATTAGCGTTTCTTCCTTGGCCTATGGTACTTTCAACTTTACTTGTTCAGATTTGGCACTTCGAGCTCCAGCATTTACTTGCTTCATCTCTTTGTCTTCTGTAGCCAAGGTCAACTTGACCGGCTCTTTTTTATTTGAGATCGAATCTGAAACATCACACTTACGGTTATCCTTTTTCACTTGATAAACTTTCTTGACCGTATCCTTCTTGTTCGTTGAGCTCCTAACCGATTCCTTTTTATTAAAACGGTCTTTGACATGTGATTGTTGCTCAGATTTTGACCTTATTGGAGCTGCATAATTTGGGTTAGATGATCTATAGTAAGACGGATAACGTGTCCTTGGGTCATACCTGTGATCCCATGATGGATATGGATAACAATCACCATAGGGAGGTATCCATGACATTGGCATTGGTGGCCTAAAGGGAGGATACGAAGCTGCTGCATTGAACTTCTCCCATTGCCAATCCCGGTCTTTAGATTTTTGCCTTGGGGGTGATCTCGATGTCTTTGCAATACTTGGCCGATAAGAACTTCTTGCTTCACTCTCCTTCTTATATTTCTCCAATAACTCTGCGAAAGTGACTTTAGTTTTCTTACCCTTGTGCTTATCACGGTCTTTGTCCTGTTTCGTTTTGCGTCCATCGATCTTTGAATTTTGTTGTTGCCCCCTAGTGCTTGATATCCTTGGTGTAGTTTCAATGGAACACCCAGCTCCAAGAATGTCTTTAATATGCTCTTGAATAATTTCTTTACTTGAGAGTGTGATCCCATTATCTCTAGTGTGTACCTTCTCATCATCATATGAATCGGCTAGAGGTAACCGATGCAATAACTTTTTGCCATCAAGACCAATCGAAATAGATTGGCCATCTGTTTCTGTTTCAACAAATTTCAATCGTCCTTTATTAATGGCCGATTGTACTATTTGATGGAACATGATGCAATTCTGAGTACTATGCTCAAACGAATCATGCAACTTGCAATAGATTCGTCCTTGTACTAATGGCTCAACATTGTGATCAAGAATTCTAATATAATCACTCTTCAGCAATACATCAAAGATATGATCACACATGCTCAAACTAAAGGTACACATTTTATTTTCCAGCCGATCTTGCTGTGAGAACAGCTTTGAAATTAAGCAACCGAATGGTTCAGATTTTACATCACCCCATTCAGCTATGTGTTGATTTTTACACTCTTTTTCCGATGTGTTTGAATAAGTTGTTGTACTATCATCGGCTTTCTCCAAAAATAATAACCTTGGCTTTAAATTTCTGAAACCAAAATAGTTGTAACACATATGTCTCACTTGAAACCAAATGTAAGCCAAGTATGAAGTAAGCAAAGCTACACACGTAGATATAAAATTCAAATGAAACAATGTGGAAAGCCTTGGTTGTAATAAGTTTTCACTATCGGTCTTTCTAAATGGTGCAACATGTTGACCGATATGTTGTGTAGCAATTATATTTCTAACAAAGAAATTACTTCTCCTCATTGGTCTTTCAAAGTTTCTCATGAAAATATTGCTGATAGATACATCAACAATATGGCTTTGACCAAATCGAAAAATCAGTAAATTATTTGCTAGATATACCTCTTTGAAGACGTTGGGAGAGTATGATGGCTGCATGACCTGAACAATATATTTCCCTATATTTGGATGACTCTCAAACGTCTTGTCTTCTTGCTGTTCTGAATCTTGTACATCTTCACTTCGATGCTCTTCATCAACCGAACATTGTTCGGCTATATTTTTCTGCTGTTTACAATCATTGGTTTTACTGCCACATAATTCATAGGGAAGCATGTAAGCTCCCTTACATCCAGAAAAATCAAGCATGGTTGTTTCACATTCACCATTCTCTTGCTCAACGAAGCTTGCATCTTTTGATTCAATGGATTCAACACATGTACTTTTTGATTCGGCTTTTTCAATAACTGAATTAAGCATACTAGTAGAACCATCTTTATCTTCTTCATTGATATTATTACTATGCAAAGATTCTTCTTCTAGCTTCAATGTTTCAGAGGGTTCAACTTGATTGCTGCATGGAGGAGAGGATTTGGTTTCTTCAACCGGGGTAACATTATCCTGAGGATTCTTCTTGATCATTGCATGGAAAAATTGTAGATCTTCCTCTTCAAGTTTTTTCTTGTACGCTTTATGCTCCTCCTTGAGCTTAATTTCAAGCACCTCAAATTCCTTCTTGCTCTTATTTTTTAGTACTTCATAGCCTTGGCGTTGTTCCTCCAATAAATCATCAAACGTAATGACCTTATCGGCGTTAACCTCAGCTAGACATTGTTGCGCTCTGATGCTTGTTTTCTATTTCGGCAATGAAGCATTGCCGAAACTTTGTGGTTGTGAAGGACAAAACCTGATATTGCTTGCTTTACGCTCTTCTTCACGCTTCTTCTTGTATGATTCATAAGCATGTATTGCTGCAAGATCACATGGATTTTCTTCTTGTTTCCGGCGAAGAGCATTAAGCTTCTTGAACTCAGCTGCAAGTTTTTTCCTACAATCATTGTTACCATACGCTGCAGCACTAGATGAAGGCACCTGAGCTTCTATTGAATTTCCAATTATTCGGCTATAACCATTGTGGAGGTGTGGAGCCGAATTATGGATATCTCCAGTTGCATATGGTGCTGAAAAGTTAGTAACATAAGATGCAACATATGATGGTTCAGGGTAATTGGCCAAATAGCTAGTAGTAGCATGTCCAATTTCCCTATCCATCGGCATGTATGCAGGTGAAACAATATATTCTGAACTATCTACCGATGAACAAAACGATGAAACACTATCTTGCAAGCTACTGAAATTTTTAACATTGGGTGTTTCATATTGATTAACTGAAGTCATCATGTTGTTCATCGGCATATGAACTTCTGGGGATGCCGATGCATGAGAACTCGAATTTACATGTTGCAAGTTGCTAAGAGTATGGATATTATTTCGCATCGGCTTTTGCACATAGTAAGATCTAGGGTTAGCCGATACAGTATATATATCAGAGGATCTAGCAACATCAATATAAGAGCTGTTTGCATCTTTATAAGGAAATTGGGGATTCATGATACCGTTGTAGATTGCAGCCTCTTGATGACGCTCTTATCGTAGCAAGAACGGGCTGGAGACCATTCGAAGCTTCGTCCCCAGCGGAGTCGCCAAAAAGTGTGTTCGCACACGAACACGTCGCCGTGTACCCTCGACACCGAGCGCGATGCGCGGCAGCACGCGCCGAGGGAGGCTCGCCGGAAGTGCGATACGCAAGACAGTCCAGCGAGCGCTTTTGTAGACCCGAAACCCCGCTCTCCCGGGAGGGACCCCGTCAGGGCTTGCGGCGGCTATGGGCTGCCCTAGGTCGGCCTAACTGCCCCTAGGACCTCGTGGATTCGCAACCTCCAATCCTGAAGAACAACGAAGAACGAGAAGAAAGATACAAGGGGAGAGAGATAAAAGTAGATGAACACGAAAAAGTAGTAGATTGATTTGTTCGATTGGTGTTGGTTCAATCGACCGTCACCCCTCATGTATATAAAGGGCGGCTGGACTTTCCGTGCAAGATGGAGGGTTGGATTCACGTCCAAAACCCTAGATTGGGACCAATTCGGATGGTTTGGTCCGAAGTTTCTATAACTGTTCGGTCAAAAACGTATCTGCATATTGCAGGCTTTTTTTGAGGCAGTAAACGACCTCAAATCAAAATCTTGTAAACAACAAAGTTGTTCGTCTCGAAAAAACGAAGAACTTTCATGTTGACCACTTTTTCATCCGAGTTGATATTGATCGCTCAATCGAGCTAGCAAGAAAAACGATCAATCCCGACGTTTTCGGCTGTGCTCCAACTCCGCTCGGCGCCCTACCTTAGAGGCCTCTATGGTCGGGCGCCCCACCTCCGGTAATTTGAGTTCCAGCAGTATTTTAGCTCCACAAATCGCATACTAACTCAGACCGCGATGACTCAAAAACCAAAGTTGCTTGTTTCGACGAGACGCACAACTTTCATTTATATCACTTCTTCATTTGAGGTCATGTTAAATGAGCTCTAGTGGAAGCCTTCATATATCGATCCTTGAGATCACCTCTGACTGCTAGCATAATCGGCTATCAAGCCGGATCATGGCACAACTTGAAATGGTGGACATGGTGTCTCCTAAATGAGCAATACATCTGTCACGCCGAACGTCGAATTATGTTCTTGATTACCCATCGGCCCAAAATGAGTATCAACATATTGTGTGGGGGTGACGGATTCCGGTACTTGTCCCTGCCAGTGTACATCGCATCCTTTCCCTTCTTCGGGTCTGACGGAGGTGTCTTTGACGGAATTGGGATCGGATTTGGGTGTTCACTGGTTTTCCTCCTGCGCTCCGAGGACCCGGTGCGCGATTCATCGTCGCGGTGTTTGCTTCTGGAGGCGTCCTTTTGCGCAGTGGATATGCATAAATCTGGGTTAGATTCCAGCTTGCGCGAAGTGTCTGCCTTGCTCTGCTGCCGTACCGCCGAAGCGACGAGCGTGCGGAGGTACTTGATGTTGATTTCCTCATTCTTCTTGTTCAGAAGCTCCGCAACCTTCTGCATGTTCTCCTTTGGAGTTGTGAGCGGCTGCTGATTAGAGGGATTTGCGAAGGTGATCTTGTGGGGGCTAATGGCGTCCCGCCGGATCTTGTCTGCTTCCTTGTGAGGGTCCTTCATCATAGACTCCCAATGTTCTCGGAGTTTTTTGGCCTTCTACAAAGAGTCAACAGCTTCACACTCTCTTTGGAGGAAACCATCCATTACTTCTTGAGCTTCTTGCCTTTCTTCAAGCATCGCTACTGCGGTGGTGGAAATTCTCTTGGCGGTAGCCAGCATCTCCTTTCTTGCATCTTCTAGAGCTATCGGATCTGCGGCTTCCTCCGGAGTTATAGGCTTGTTGAGGACTTCTGTGTGAACTAGGGCTCCTATGCCTGCTTGCTCCACGAGTTCTTCCGGGGTCAGGTAATCCTTGTCCCCAGAAAAGTTGTCTTCTCCGGATTCCGACGCGGCACGGCGACGAGGTCACGATGGCGGAATATCCGAAGTGGACGCTTTCGGGAGGGCTACGCTGGTGGGAGTCTCTTCTTCGTCAGCGTCCTTTCCTAACCCAGTTACGGTCGCTAGGACCTGCTTAGGTGGGGTAGATTCCGCCTCAGCTTCCTCTTCGCCCTCTAACTCCTTCAAAGCCTTGTTGAATTCCTCCGTGTTCATGGACAAAGCATCATCGGAAGTTGGACTTAGGTTGCCCATGATTGATTCTTCTACGTCTCTGGCATCCTCTTGCTGATCCAGTGCGCTGCTATCTCCGGCAGCCTCATCCTGCATGGGTCCGGCTTCTTCCTGAGGAAGAGCGGTTCCTGCGGTATGTGCGAGGAAGTGCACGAAGTGACACCTTTGCTTCTCTAACACCTGGGAGACCCAGGCGGATCTGCATTGGTCTTCCACCATTCCTTCCTGCTCAGGGGCGGATTGGGTGGGTTTTGAACTTTCCAGATCTAAGACGGGATCTTCGCAACTGCGTCCTACTCAGCGGCGGTCGCGTCAGCGTTACTTACCAGGGCGTTTCTGTCGGAATCGACGGTTTCACCGATGAAGAAGTGAATGCCGCCAATTGGGACGATGGAGAGCTTGATGGGGTTGGTCCTAGCTAGAATCCAGCACTCGTCTTGCGGGACGATTGGAAAGTTTCCGACGTAAAGAACACGCCCCACAGCGATGGATTCGTCGTAGCTTCCCATGGCGGAACCCTCCCGGTTCCAGCCTCCTGACGCCGCTGGCCCCTGATAACCCACAAGTATAGGGGATCGCAGCAGTCTTCGCGGGTAGTATAACCCAATTTATTGATTCGACACAAGGGGAGACAAAGAATACTTGAAAGCCTTAACAGCGAAGTTGTCAATTCAGCTGCACCTGGAAACAGACTTGCTCGCAACAGTTTATCAGTAGTAACAGTTTTATAACAGTAGCAGTAGTAAAATAACAGCAGCAGAGTAACAAAGACAGCAGTAGTGATTATAGTAAACAGCAGGATTAAAATACTGTAGGCACGGGGACGGATAGCGGGCGTTGCATGGATGATAGAAACTCATGTAACAATAAAGCAGGGCATTTGCAGATAATAATAAAACGGTGTCTAAGTACAAAGCAATCAATAGGCATGTGTTCCAATTATAGTCGTACGTGCTCGCAATGAGAAACTTGCACAACATCTTTTGTCCTACCAGCCGGTGGCAGCCGGGCCTCAAGGGAATCTACTAGATATTAAGGTACTCCTTTTAATAGAGTACCGGAGCAAAGCATTAACACTCTGTGAACACATGTGATCCTCACATCACTACCATCCCCTCCGGTTGTCCCGATTTCTGTCACTTCGGGGCCATTGGTTCCGGACAGCGACATGTGTATACAACTTGCAGGTAAGACCATAAACAATGAATATCATGATGAAATAATAACATGTTCAGATCTGAGATCATGGCACTCGGGCCCTAGTGACAAGCATTAAGCATAACAAGTTGCAACAATATCATCAAAGTACCAATTACGGACACTAGGCACTATGCCCTAACAATCTTATACTATTACATGACCAATCTCATCCAATCCCTACCATTCCCTTCAGCCTACAGCGGGGGAATTACTCACACATGGATGGGGGAAACATTGCTGGTCGATGGAGTGGCGTCGGTGGTGATGATGGCGATGATCTCCTCCAATTCCCCGTCCCGGCGGAGTGCCAGAACGGAGACTTCTGGCTCCCGAGACGGAGTTTCGCGATGTGGCGGCGTTCTGGAGGGTTCCTGGTGACTTCGACTTCTTGGTCGCGATTTTTAGATCGAACCCCCTTAAGTAGTCCAGAGGAGGGTGTCGGAGGCCGGCCGAGGGGGCCACACGCTAGGGCCGCGCGCCCCTCTCCTGGGCCGCGCCACCCTATGGTGTGGGGCCCTCGGGCCTCCACCTGGCTTGCCCTTCTGGCTCCGTGAGTCTTCTGGAAAAATAAGACCTTTCGCATAAATTCCGAGGATTTTCCTGAAAGTTGGATTTCTGCACAAAAACGAGACACCAGAACAGTTCTGCTGAAAGCAGCGTTAGTCCGTGTTAGTTGCATCGAAAACACACAAATCAGAGGCAAAACAATAGCAAAAGTGTTCGGGAAAGTAGATACGTTTTGGACGTATCAACTCCCCCCAAGCTTAGCTTATTGCTTGTCCTCAAGCAATTCAGTTAACAACTGAGCGATAAAAGAACTTTCACGAACACATTTGCTCATATGATGTAAATATTCTCATGCTATGGCTAATACTTAGGCAGTTCATAATAAGATACATGCAAATAAAATCATCTAATAGCTATGTCAATCATGGAAAGGTACCAACCATTAATAATAAGCATCATGAATCATGTCTATAAGCAGGATTGCAATGTTCATAAAAGAGTATGATAAAGTGGTATCTCGCTTGCCCATATTTGATCAGCAAAACATAAATGCTCAGGCACCTCTGAAGTTTATAGAAAGACTAGAAATAGAGATTGTCAAAGATAAAAGCATCAAAGTTATACCACAATCAATCATATTTTGAGACAAGCATATTATACTAAGAATGACAGTTGTGCTCTCAAGAAAGTGCTCAAAGAAAGGATGGAGACACAACATAAAAGTAAAAGATTGACCCTTCACAGAGGGAAGCAGGGATTAACATGCGCTAGAGCTTTTCATTTTTAAAACAGGAGTAAAATTATTTTGAGAGGTGTTTGTTGTTGTCAACGAATGGTAATGGGTACACCAACTACCTTGCCAACCGGACTTTCAAGAGCGGCTCCCATGAAGGACGTTATCTCTACCAGCAAGGTAGATCATCCCTCTTCTCTTTTGTTTACACACGTATTTTAGTTTTATTATGGGCGACACTCCCCCCAACCTTTGCTTACACAAGCCATGGCTAACCGAATCCTCGGGTGCCTTCCATCAATCACATACCATGGAGGAGTGTCTATTTGCAAAATTAAGTTGCTTACTGATGAATCAGAGCAAAACATGTGAAGAGAATTATTAATGAAGTTTGATTAATCGAGGCTGGGAACCCCATTGCCAACTCTTTTTGCAAAATTATTGGATAAGCGGATGTGCCACTAGTCCGTATGAAAGTCCATCAAGAGTAAATGACAAGGTTGAAAGTTAAACACCACATACTTCCTCATGAGCTATAAAACATTGACACAAATTGAGAAGCATTTTGAAGGTTTAAAGGTAGCGCATGAGAATTTACTTGGAATGGTTTGAAATGCCATGCATACGTATTTATGGTGGACACTTTGGAACAACTTGGTTTTCAGGGGTTTGGAAGCACGAG
The DNA here is from genome assembly GCF_019359855.2 of Lolium perenne. Taxonomy (NCBI): domain Eukaryota; kingdom Viridiplantae; phylum Streptophyta; class Magnoliopsida; order Poales; family Poaceae; genus Lolium; species Lolium perenne. Next base: position 353,351,446 of record NC_067246.2, read on the forward strand.
CAGCGTTCCCGCTCAGCACAAGTGAAGGCTAGCAAAAGACTAGGGAGCGACAAATCAAGAGAGCGGTAACTGTCATAATCATGCTCGCGGCAAAATAAATTAACGGAGGCATAAAAATGATACCAGAACTCTGAAGCAATGTAAATCATAGAGGCTTAATTGACTTTTGTTTAGTCATATGCATGCGTGAGCATGTGCCAAGTTAATTCAAATGAATTATTCAGAGGAGGATACCACAATATCATACCTACTTATGAATAAAACAATGCAAGCAAACATCCATGACATGATGCTCATATTAATAAATTGGAGCTAAACATGAGAGATCATGAACTACTAGACTTTCTTAAATGACATATACCTCACATGAACCAACTAAGCATGCTCACATGGATGAGTATATGTACAAAAATGAAAACAAATAGAGTTCATACCAGCCTCTCACCACAATCCAATTGTCGTAGATCGTCATTATTGCCTTTCACTTGTGTAGCTTGGATAATATGAAATGAAAACCACACTCCAGCCACCGAAGACCATTGAAATCATAATGAACTTTACAAACCAAAGAAGAACAGCAAATATTTTTGGTGTTTTCGAATTGGAAACAAGAACAAATGGAAGAAAGCAAACAAAGCAAAATCTTTTTGGATTTTCTTATAGCAAACTAGCAATAGCAAATAAAGCGAAACAAATGCAAGAAGCCAAAGCAAACAAATGATGAAGAGAAACAACAGAAATATTTTTGGTCTTTTTGTGTTTTAGGAAAGAAACAAAGCAAAAAACAAGAAATGGCAAACTAGAAAAGTCACATAAACACAAAGTAGCAGAAATTCATGAAACTTGACAGCAGTACAGTACTCGATTTGTAAGAAATTCTTCCACTGCTCAAATCGAAAAGTGTTCAACTAATGAAAGTTAGATAACAACCTGGGGAACATGCACAAAAATTGGCTTCGTAAAATATCGTTCTGGCTATTTTTGAGAATTTGTTCGGTAACAGTCCAGAATCTGTTTTCAGGCAGCACTTCCCCAAATATCATCTTCCTCTCATTAGAAAACCACTCAAAGAAACTAAACAAGTATGTAAAAGTATCCAGCAACCATAATATGCAAAGAATGAGTGATGCCGGTATACCTCCCCCCAAGCTTAGGCTTTTGGCCTAAGTGGAGTTCAATCTCATGGTGCCCATGAAGAAGCACCTCCGTAGTACGAAGATGGATCATATTCCGGGTATGTGCTAGAAGAAGCACCCGGATACATGATGGTGTAGTCGTAGGAGGGCTCAGCGTCCTCGGAGTCATGCTGCTGGTGGAAGCCTTGTATCTTCATTTTCTCCTCCACCTCCTCCTTAGAGCGTGACCATGGTTCCCTGTCAATACTGAACAAATCTGGCTGGGGAAAAGGAATTTCCTTCTCATCCCCGTCAGCAAACAACATTCTATAGACCAAATTATCTAAAGTGGAATCAGCGGTGACAAATTAATGGCGCTTCATAGCAGCAATATCAAGCCTTATGGGGGTTAATTGTACATCAGCAGGGTCAAGAGGAAGTTCTAGATGTGCTAAAATGTGTGATGCAATAATTCCTCCAAAAATAGGCCCCCTGTTAGACAGGCGGCGAGCAATAAGAGAACCAAGATGGTAAGGTGTCTGTCCAGTAATCAAGAAAGCAAGATGGTAGCTAGAAATATTGCTAGTGTTCTCCTTACCAAGAATGCTAGTAGCAATGTAATAGGCAAAATACTTAATGGCGGGGAGTTGGATGTTTCTTATCTTGCCATGCTGAATGGTGCGACAATCATCATTAGTGATCCCTCGATAAAGCTCCGGCAAGACCCTGGGGTTGTCCTCAATCCTCCTTGATGTACCTACAGGGGCAATACCCAATGCAACACAAAATTCTTCCAATTCCATAGTGATAGGATCACCATAAATCTTGAATGCAACTATCGGGCCATAGTGCTTGTTGTGGAACTTGAAGCTCTCAACAAAGATTTTGGTGAGCATGTAGTATTGCTTCCTTTCATCTCCCACGTAGGCGGCTAAGCCCGCCGTGTTAACGAGGGTAAAGAAATCATCCAGCAACCCTGCATTACGCAAAAAGTCATAACATGGGAAAGACGTAGCGTTAGGAACTCCATTGTCTTCTTCGGGTTCGAAGCTTGGTGCGATGACATCCTCATTGTAGGATCGCCGGAATCGGGTGGCGGTCCTAGAGGGCCTTCCGGTGCTCGTCGTCTCTCTCTCAAACACTTCTCCAAAGCTGTCGTGGTATCGTCACGGCATATGCCATAGGGTGGCTAACGAAGGTGGTTCCTAAGAGATCTCACGGCGGTATCCGGATGCGGGTATGGGGACGAGCGACACGGCGACGTACCCAGGTTCGAGGCCCTCCGATGGAGGTAACACCTCTACTCCTGCTAGAGTGTATATGATGATCACACAATACAAGGTTGCTCCTTGAGCTGTGTCCGGCTGCTCCTGGGAGGCTAAGGAAGACTAGAGTCTCTCTCACAGGGCAGCGCTAGGGGTGGAAGTGAAGTGAGAATGATCGATCCCCTGCACGAGAGGGGGTAGTGCGGCTTATATAGGCACCGGCACTTTACATATAAGACCCTATAGTCTACTGGCCGGCTTGGCCGGCTCCGGCTTCCGCTCCTTCCCGAGGCAGTGACGTCAGGAGCCGTTGAGACCTCATGGCCTGTCCCATCCGGCTGCCAAGGTCAGCCGTATGGAGAGGAGGTGTCTATGTCGCCATCAGCCACTGTAGCCCGTACGGATCGACGTAGACCATGATGGCATGTCCGGTGCGTGGCACTATTGCTCCACAGTGCTCCGCGCTTTACGGAAGATGAAGTCAGCGTGGACTTTGGGAACCCGGATCACCAACCCGGTTCCTTCTAGTGCAAGACTCGCCAGCCTCGAGTCGGTCTGAGGTACAAACCCCCAGTCGGATATGGCTTGTAGAAGCCGGCCCAGCTACAGCATTGGCGGAAGTAGCCAGGCCGACTAGGACCTAGAGCCAGCCGGCTTCCGGACCAGCCGGCCTTTGCCGTGAGCCGGCCAGTGGCCAGCCGGCTGCTCCCCGTCCATTGCCCTACCCGGGGTCTTCCCCCCGACATTAGCCCCCGAAGCTGACAAGGTCCTGCGTTTAGAAGGACCTAGGCAGGTTTTCCTGGCTTCTTGAATATACTTGACGGCACTTGGAGGGGCCGACTGAGAATTTCCATTCAGCCGGCTGCGCCCTCATCCGGCTCGTTCCGGCCGGCTGCTCCTAGCCGGCCACTATTTACACTTATGCAGCTTTTGCTTTCTCGCAAGTTTTGGTGATGTCTCCGCCTTGCTGGATGAATTTTGGACCGAGTTGAACTTAGTGTCCGGCTCCGGCTTGCGCCGCCTCGGGTCCTGCACCCGACTTGACCGGTCTGACGTCTGGGCTTTGCCGCCGATTCGTCTGGTCACATCAATGTCTCCTCCGGATCCGGTGCGGTCGTGGGCGACGTGGTGTAGCGGTTTCCGGTAACTGCAGCGGTCGTGGGGGGAGTTAATGCGCAGAAGATCCGGGCGACGTGGCCACGATCGCCACTTGGAGGCTAACCGTCCGCCGCGGGCGGCTATAAATGCCGCGGGGGAGGGTACCGAGGCGGCCACTGCCTCACTTCGTCTTCCTCGCGCTTCCGCTCCTCTCGCTCTCTTCTTCGCGCTCGAGCCTCTTGCTGCTCCGGCGAGCGTTTCTCACTGGCGAACTCCGGCGAGCGCATCTCCGCCGATCCGCCGCCACCACTCCGATGAGCCGGCGCCACGGGGCCCCGCGTTTCAACGGAGCGTCCTCCGCCGCCATCGTCGCCGCCGCCGTCGCGAGGTTCTTCTTCACCTTTCCGCCTTTCGTGGTCCTCTTCTTCTTCTTCTTCGACGATGGCCTCCGCCAGCGGATCGTGGAGGGGGTCGTACATTAGGGAAGACGACATCGAGCGGCTGGTGCGCCTTCGCCGGATCCCATCGGCGGTGGTCACGAGGGCGCCCGGCGCGGAGACGGAGCCCGAGCCGAGGGCCGGCGAGCGCGTCGTCTTCGGCGCGCACCTCGATCGCGGGTTGGGCCTGCCGGCGTCCAACTTCTTCCGCCAATTCCTCGACAACTTCGGCTTGCAGCCGCACCACCTGCCGGCCAACGCCTGCGTCCTCCTCAGCTGCTATGTGGCCTTCATGGAGGCTTACGCCGGCTTGTGGCCGGACATAGATTTCTGGAGCCGTCTCTTCTACCTCAAGGCGCAGACCACCGATGGCCGCCTGCGGGCCTGCGGTGCCGCCTCGATCTACACCCGGCCGGGTACGCCCTTCCCCAAAATTCCAACCGTTGACTCGGTGAAGAATTGGCAGATGTCATTCTTCTACGTGCGCAACGAGGGCCAGCTCGTCGACCGGATCAACCTGCCGGAGTTCAACCCGGCTCCTCCAGTCGGCCGGATCAACTGGAGCTACAACGCCCGCACGGCGGACCCGGACGCTGAGGTGAATCAGCTCTGGGACTTCCTGGGGGCGGCCGTCGGGAACGGGCTGACCGCCGAGGACCTCCTCTGCACCATCGCCGAGCGCCGGGTGCTGCCGCTCCAAATGCGCACCCACATGATCGGGCATATGTCCGGCCGGTTCGACCCGAACCGGACGTCCAAGGCGCTGCTCTCCAAGGCCCAGGTGGCCCGCCGGGTGAACAACATCACCAAGGCGAACATGCCGGACGAGTGGAACTACGGGCTGGCGCCCCACGACAAGGACCACCAACCCGAGCTGGAAAGCCTTATGCTCTTGCCGACTTCCGGCTTGCGGCTGCGAGGCCAACTTCCCTTTCTTTCTGCCGACTTCCGGCTTGCTGTTTGCTCATGTCTTCTGTTTTTCTAGCTCTTCGACCGCCAGAACGTCGAGGACGGCGACCTGGCGACAAGGAGGTGGACGCCGGATCACGCCGATCCGGCTGACCAAGCCGGCGACCAGGCCGGCGACGACGACCTGCTGCAGGTGCCTGACCTAGGCGGCCAGGGGGAGCACAATCCGCCCCCTTCACCGGAGCAGCAGGAGGACGAGGAGCCGGCGACGTCCGCCACGGGGCCAATTCCCGCCGTGCCCCTGCGCGCGAGGCCGCCAAGCACCACGGCGACTTCGGCGCCCAAGGGGAAGAAGCGGGTCGGCGACCCCCGCTCCACTGCCGCCTTGGAGGCGAAGGCGAAGAAGCTCCGCCGGCAGCAGCCGAAGAAGGTTCCGGAGCAGGCCGGGTGAGTTCTCTTTTTCTCTTGTTTGATTCCTTTTCTTTCCTTACTCTTTATGCTTATCTTTTCCTTATTTGTCCGGCTAGGGCCCTCATCAAGTTTGCTCAGGGCGGCGGCTCCCGGCAAACCCCGCGCGTCGTGTCGCCGCTTCCGCGCCAAAGGAGGGAGCCGACGCCACAGCCTCCATCGCGCGCACCTACGCCGCCGCCGCCTGCGGGTACTCCGCCTCCCGCAGGGGCGCCTTCCTTCGCCGTGCCGCTGGCCTCAGCGCCTGATCGTGGCACGCGGGCCGAGCCGACGCGCCAGCCGACGCTGGACGACATGTTCCCGCGCCGTGCTCGTCTTACGGACCCGGCCGCTGGGCCGGCCGGGGCATGCCGCCTTCGACCGGAGCCGGAGCCAGCAGGGCTGCGCCACCCGCGACCGGAGCTGGAGCCGGGCCAAGCGTGGTGGTGTTGGTGGAGAGCCCGGAGGGCACCTCGAGCGCCGGAGACGGCTGCGTCGACTGGGCCAGCTGCTTCGCCCGGAGCGCCGCCACCGCCGGAGCCGACGACGGAGGAGCCGGCCAGGCAGGAGCCGGCAAGGGATGAGCCGGCGCGCACAGAGGGCATCGACTCGCGCGCGCTGGTGAGGACGGGAGCCCCGTCGGCGCCGTTGGGGAGCCTGCATGTGGCCAAGGGCGCCCGGCTGCTGCACGTGCCGTCCGCCTCCGACTCCAGCCTTGGCTCGGCTGGCACTATGGAGCAGGCGTGGCTCCGCGCCGACTCCTACGAGGTGACCAGCCGGGAGGGGAACCCAGGCCAAGCATCGGTGGAGATGTTCTTCTCCAGCTTGCAGGCCAACCTCAAGGCCAGGGCTGCCGAGGCCGCGGCCAACGTCGCCAAGGTGGAGGAAGCCAGCAAGGTAAGCGCTTCATCTGTTTTTCAATTTGGTTATTATCCTGGTAGCCCTCCGAGGCATGGGCCGGCTGCTCGGAGCCGGTCCGGGTTTCGTCTAGTTGACTGATTTTCCTTCCCCTTAGGCTGTGGCGGATCGGCGCACCAACTTGTACAAACGCGCCGTGACCCACTACCACAAGGCCAAGCTGGACCGGGCCGACTTGGCTCGCGAGCTGGAGGCCGTCAAGGGTAAGATCTTTTACTTTCCGACCTGATGTCTTCTTTCTTTTTAGTCTTGGTTAGCTGACGCTTCTTTCCGGCTGCCTTGCAGCTGAAGCCGCCAAGGTCCCGCGGCTGGAGGCGGATCTTCGGGCTGCTCGCGCTCAGTGTGCCGAGAGCGAGGAGGCGGGCCGATCTGCAGCCGCCAAGCTCAAGGTGGCTGAGCTGGAGCTAACGCGGCTGCGCCGGCTTGAGGAGAACCACCTCAAGGAGCTTGCCCTCCTCAGGACGGCTGAGAAGGAGAAGGTGGAGGATCTGAGCCGGCGGCTGACCGAGGTGGAGAAGCAGCGGCTTGCGCTTCAGGAGGAGGTCACCACCAAGACCACGGAGCTGTCGGCCACTGCCAAGCGCTGGGTGGACGAGATTGGCGCGCTCGACCGCGGCTTGTCGGGTGAGTGCATTTTTCTATTCCTTTCCCTTTGCCGGCTTTCGGCTGTCGGCTGCCGGCTTAGGTTGGCAGCCGGCGGCAGAAACTCTGATTTTTTCGCTATCTCCATCTTCGGGCTGGGGGCAGTCGGTTCTTGCCGGCTGCCGCCAGGCTTTTCCTTTTGTCCTTCGGAATTTCCCTCTTCGGACTGGGGGCAGTCGGCTCTTGCCGGCTGCCGCCTGGCCTACTTTAGGACTTCGAAAATTTGCATTTTTTAGCTTATTTCGGCTTTGACGATTTCTGACGTGCTTCTTCTTGCAGTGGCCTTCCCGGAAACGCAGGATGCGGCGTTAGCAGCCGTTGGCGTTGCGCACGAGACTAGGAGGCGGGCGACTGGCGAGGGCAGCTCGGAGTACTTCACCATGGAGGACTATATGGCATCCATGGCTGCCCGCGTCGAGCCCATCACCAAGCTTGGCTGGGAGCTCCGGAAGGCGGCTGAGGAGCTGGTCCCGATGCTGTGGCCCGCGGAGGCGGTGCCGCAAGATATCTCCAACCTCATCTCCTTGATGGAGCAGGCGCCGGATCGCTTCCTCGACTGGAAGGAGTCTGCCACGCGCGCTGGAGCCGACATGGCGCTGTCCTTTGTCCTCTCCTGGTACAACGAGGTGGACCTGGGGCAGCTCGAGTACCGGCGAGCCGGCGTGGAGGACAAGCTCCCGGCCGAACACAAGACTGCCCGGCTTGCCCGAGCCAGCGCCATCGCCGACTTCGTCGACAAGGGCCTCTTCATCGCGGACCCGAACCCTCAATCTGACGACGAGTACGAGATGGAAGATGAGGAGGCGGAAGACGCGCCTGAAGACGACCCGGCAGCCGGCTCCGCTGACGCTCCTCCGGCTGGTCCTTCTCCAGCCGCTGCTTAGTTTGCCTGTCTCTGTCGTTGCTTTTGCCAAGACAATTTATTAAATCCCCGGGATGCCGGGTGCATATGTATGAATATTATCGTCCTTTCATTATGTCACACTTTAATGTGTTTGTTAATCATTTATGTGCCGAGTTGCTTTCTTTCGACTTGTTCGCTTTTTCCCATCCGCCCCACTCTTTGGCTGTGCTCTTGCCGGTCGTACGTCCGACTTGCGATCCGTCGCCGGATCAAGAGCGGGCCGCTGGGTGAGGCCGACAGTATTTCAGTCGAACGAGCCGAATTCGGCAGTCCGGCACTTTTATGAAAAGTTGCAAGTCAACTCGCTTTTACTCTTTCCCTTAGCCGTCTTTCGCGTGCCGGCTTCCTAGGCCTTACTCCCGCCAGCCGGACAGCCGGGTTGCGGTCTGTAGCTGGATCGAAAGCCGGCTGTCGGAAACCGGATCACGTTACTGAGCCGGCCGCGTGAGAGGGTTCAAGCCAATTGGCGAAACAAAGTAGAGTACGCGAAAAACTTGTCAGAAACGGCGCTCTTGGCGCACGCTTTTTCATAGCTTACAAAAGGGATACAAGGGATACATACATTCCTGATCTCAAGTGTAAAATGGGCGGAGCAAGTTGACATTCCAGGGACGTTTAGTCTCCTCGTCAGCCTTGTCTGGCTTGTTTTCTCTAGCCTCTTGGGCATCTATGAGATAGTAGGAATCATTGCCTACTGCTTTGCTCACGATGAAGGGACCCTCCCATGGGGATGACAGTTTATGCTGTCCGGCTGTCCGCTAGATCAGCCGGAGAACTAGGTCTCCTTCTCGGAATGCTAAGGGCTGGACCTTCCGGCTGTGATAGCGTCGGAGGCTCTGCTGGTAGATAGTAGATCTGGACGCAGCCAGCAGCCGGGCCTCTTCGACCAGGTCAACTCCATCTTCGCGAGCTTCTTTGGCTTCGGCTTCTGTGTAGAGCTTGATCCTTGGCGCGTCGTGCTCGATATCAGTCGGCAAGACGGCTTCGGCCCCGTATACGAGGAAAAATGGTGTGAAGCCGACTGAGCGGTTTGTCGTTGTGCGCAGGCTCCACAGCACATTAGGCAACTCTTCAATCCAGCAGCCGGCTGCTTGCTCGAGCGGCTCCACCAGCCGGGGCCGGATGCCGGCTAGGACCAAGCCGTTAGCCTTCTCCACTTGTCCGTTGGACTCTGGGTGCGCCACAGAGGCTAGGGCCATCCGGATCCCCATTTCCCCGCAATAGCGAGAGAAGATGCCTTGGGAGAAGTTGCTGCCGTTGTCGGTGATGATGCTGTGGGGGTAGCCGAGCCTTACGATGATTTCCTTGAGGAATGTGACGGCTGTGGAGCCGTCCAGCTTCTTGATTGGCTTGGCTTCGATCCACTTGGTGAATTTGTCAATCATCACCAAGAGATGTGTCATGCCGCCTCGTGCTGTTCTGAACGGGCCCACCATATCCAAACCCCATACGGCGAACGGCCATGTGATGGGGATGGTTTTCAAGGCGGAAGCCGGCTGGTGTCTCTTCTTTGCGAAGCGCTGACAGCCGTTGCACTTCTTCACCAACTCTTCTGCGTCTCTGAGCGCAGTCGGCCAGTAAAAACCGTGCCGGAAAGCTTTGGCCACTATGGCTCTGGATGAGGTGTGATGTCCGCACTCTCCTTGATGGGTTTCCCGTAGGAGTTCAATCCCTTCAGCCGGCTCGACGCACCGCTGGAACATCCCACTTACGCTGCGTTTGTACAGCTGGTGGTTGATGATTGTATAGGCCTTGGCCCTTCTCTCAATCTGCCTGGCCTGGACTCTATCATCAGGCAGCACACCATCGGTGAGGTAGGAGAGGAATTCTTGTGCCCATGAAGGTACGCATCTTATCTCGAATACGCTGACCAACAGGGCCTCTTGCGTGGGAGCTTCCGGATTCGACTGCATGGTCGCCGGGTTCGGCTTGCTAGCCGGCGGGTTCGGCTTGCTAGCCCCCGAGTTTGGCGATGAAGCCCCCGGGTTGGACTGAGAAGTCCCCGGGTTCGGCATGGTAGCCGGCTGATACGTCTCCGACGTATCGATAATTTCTTATGTTCCATGCCACATTATTGATGTTATCTACATGTTTTATGCACACTTTATGTCATATTCGTGCATTTTCTGGAACTAACCTATTAACAAGATGCCGAAGTGCCAGTTCCTGTTTTCTGCTGTTTTTGGTTTCAGAAATCCTAGTAACGAAATATTCTCGGAATCGGACGAAATCAACGCCCAGGTTCCTATTTTACCCGGAAGCATCCAGAACACACGAGAACCGCCAGAGAAGGGAGGCAGGGCCACCACACCACCCCCCGGCGTGGCCTAGGGGGGGGGGCGCGCCCCCCTAGGGTGTGGGCCCCCCTTCGACCTTCCTGCGCCGCCTCTTCGCCTATAAGAAGCCCCTGGATCAGAAAACCCTACACCAATTGACGAAACCCACGAAAACCTTCCAGAGCCGCCGCCATCGCGAAGCCAAGATCTGGGGGACAGGATCTCTGTTCCGGCACCCTGCCGGAGCGGGGAAGTGCCCCCGGAAGGCTTCTCCATCGACACCGCTGCCATCTCCACCGCCATCTTCATCACCGCTGCTGCTCCCATGAGGAGGGAGTAGTTCTCCATCGAGGCTCGGGGCTGTACCGGTAGCTATGTGGTTAATCTCTCCTATGTACTTCAATACAATGATCTCATGAGCTGCTTTACATGATTGAGATTCATATGAGTTTTGTATCACTACTATCTATGTGCTACTCTAGTGATGTGTTATTAAAGTAGTTCTATTCCTCCTGCACGTGTGTAATGGTGACAGTGTGTGCACCGTGTTAGTACTTGGTTTGTGCTATGATCATGATCTCTTGTAGATTATGGAGTTAACTATTGCTATGATAATATTGATGTGATCTATTCCTCCTACATATGCATGAAGGTGACAGTGTGCATGCTATGCTAGTACTTGATTTAGTAGCGTTGATCTATCTTACACTAAAGGTTACTTAAACATGAGCATTATTGTGGAGCTTGTTAACTCCGGCATTGAGGGTTCGTGTAATCCTACGCAATGTGTTCATCATCCAACAAAAGTGTAGAGTATGCATTTATCTATTCTGTTATGTGATCAATATTGAGAGTGTCCACTAGTGAAAGTGTAATCCCTAGGCCTTGTTCCTAAATACTGCTGAGTTACTACTGCTTGTTTACTGTTTTACTGTGTTACTACTGCTGCAATACCACCACCATCAACTACGCGCCAAGCACTTTTCTGGCACCGTTGCTACTGCTCATATATATTCATACCACCTGTATTTCACTATCTCTTCGCCGAACTAGTGCACCTATTAGGTGTGTTGGGGACACAAGAGACTTCTTGCTTTGTGGTTGCAGGGTTGCATGAGAGGGATATCTTTGACCTCTTCCTCCCTGAGTTCGATAAACCTTGGGTATCCACTTAAGGGAAAACTTGCTGCTGTTCTACAAACCTCTGCTCTTGGAGGCCCAACACTGTCTACAGGAAAGGAGGGGGAACGTAGACATCAAGCACTTTTCTGGCGCCGTTGCCGGGGAGGAAAGGTAAAAGGCTCTCATACTACGGTCCCAGGTAAAGTATTTTTCTGTTGCCGTCGTGTGTGTGCTCGAAGCTATTTCCTTTAGATCCTGCAATTGCATCTTTTTGTTTCTTGTTTACACTAGTTTAGCATAATGGACAACAATGAGCTTCTTGTTCTATTTCCTGATTTAAAACATGGATTGTTTGATGCGAAAATTAAAAAACCTATGAAATCTTATTTGCATGCTGGTAGTAATATTAGTATGAACGCTTTGAACACCATTGTTGATAATGATATAGAAAGTTCTAAGCTTGGGGAAGTTGGTTTTCATGATATTTTTAGTCCCCCAAGCATTGAGGAGAAAATTTACTTTGATGATACTTTGCCTCCTATTTATGATGATTATAATGATAGTAGTCTTTTGTTACCACCTACTATGGAGAGTGAATTTGATTATGATTACAATATGCCTCCTATATTTGATGATGAGAATAATAATGATAGCTACTTTGTTGAATTTGCTCCCACTACAACTAATAAAATTGATTATGCTTATGTTGGGAGTAGTAATAATTTTATGCATGAGACTCATGATAAGAATGCTTTATGTGATGGTTATATTGTTGAGTTTGCTCATGTTGCTACTGAAAGTTACTATGAGAGAGGAAAATATGGTTGTGGAAATTTTCATGTTACTAAAACACCTCTCTATGTGCTGAAATTTTTCAAGCTACACTTGTTTTATCTTCCTATGCTTGTTACTTTGCTCTTCATGAACTTGTTTATTTACAAGATTCTTATGCATAGGAAGCATGTTAGACTTAAATGTGTTTTGTATTTGCCTCTTGATGCTCTCTTTTGCTTCAAATACAATTTCTTGCGAGTGCATCATCAAAACTGCTGAGCCCATCTTAATGGCTATAAAGAAAGAACTTCTTGGGAGATAACCCATGTGTTATTTTACCTACAGTACTTAGTTTTTATTTTGTGTCTTGGAAGTTGTTTACTACTGTAGCAACCTCTCCTTATCTTAGTTTTGTGTTTTGTTGTGCCAAGTTAAGCCGTTGATAGAAAAGTAAGTACTAGATTTGGATTACTGCACAGTTCCAGATTTCTTTGCTGTCACGAATCTGGGTCCACCTCCCTGTAGGTAGCTCAGAAAATTAAGCCAATTTACGTGCATGATCCTCAGATATGTACGCAACTTTCATTCAATTTGAGCATTTTCATTTGAGCAAGTCTGGTGCCATTTTAAAATTCGTCAATACGAACTGTTCTGTTTTGACAGATTCTGCCTTTTATTTCGCATTGCCTCTTTCGCTATGTTGGATGAATTTCTTTGATCCACTAATGTCCAGTAGCATTATGCAATGTCCAGAAGTGTTAAGAATGATTGTGTCACCTCTGAACATGTGAGTTTTTGATTATGCACTAACCCTCTAATGAGTTTGTTTCGAGCTTGGTGTGAAGGAAGTTTTCAAGGGTCAAGAGAGGAGGATGATATACCATGATCAAGGAGAGTGAAAGCTCTAAGCTTGGGGATGCCCCGGTGGTTCACCCCTGCATATATCAAGAAGACTCAAGCGTCTAAGCTTGGGGATGCCCAAGGCATCCCCTTCTTCATCGACAAATTATCAGGTTCCTCCCCTGAAACTATATTTTTATTCCATCACATCTTATGTGCTTTTCTTGGAGCGTCTGTTTGTTTGTTTCTATTTTTGTTTTTGTTTGAATAAATGCTTGTGTGGGAGAGAGACACGCTCCGCTGTTGCATATGAACACATGTATTCTTAGCTCATAGTATTCATGGCGAAGTTTCTCCTTCGTTAAATTGTTATATGGTTGGAATTGGAAAATGATACATGTAGTAATTGCTATAAATGTTTTGGGTAATGTGATACTTGGCAATTGTTGTGCTCATGATTAAGCTCTTGCATCATATGCTTTGCACCCATTAGTGAAGAATACATAGAGCATGCTAAAATTTGGTTTGCATATTTGGTTTCTCTAAGGTCTAGATAATTTCTAGTATTGAATTTGAACAACAAGGAAGACGGTGTAGAGTCTTATAATGTTTTCAATATGTCTTTTATGTGAGTTTTGCTGCACCGGTTCATCCTTGTGTTTGTTTCAAATAAGCCTTGCTAGCCTAAACCATTGTATCGAGAGGGAATACTTCTCATGCATCCAAAATACTTGAGCCAACCACTATGCCATTTGTGTCCACCATACCTACCTATACTACATGGTATTTTCCGCCATTCCAAAGTAAATTGCTTGAGTGCTACCTTTAAAATTCCATCATTCACCTTTGCAATATATAGCTCATGGGACAAATAGCTTAAAAACTATTGTGGTATTGAATATGTAATTATGCACTTTATCTCTTATTAAGTTGCTTGTTGTGCGATAACCATGTTTACTGGGGAACGCCATCAACAATTCATTGTTGAATTTCATGTGAGTTGCTATGCATGTTCGTCTTGTCTGAAGTAAGGGCGATCTACACTGAGTTGAATGGTTTGAGCATGCATATTGTGAGAGAAGAACATTGGGCCGCTAACTAAAGCCATGCTCCATGGTGGAAGTTTCAGTTTTGGACAAACATCCTCAAATCTCTAATGAGAAAAGAATTCATTGTTGTTGAATGCTTAAAGCATTAAAAGAGGAGTCCATTATCTGTTGTCTATGTTGTCCCGGTATGGATGTCTAAGTTGAGAATAATCAAAAGCGAGAAATCCAAATGCGAGCTTTCTCCTTAGACCTTTGTAAAGGATGCATAGAGGTACCCCTTTGTGATACTTGGTTAAAGCATATGTATTGCGGTGATAATCCAGGTAGTCCAAGCTAATTAGGACAAGGTGCGGGCACTATTAGTACACTATGCATGAGGCTTGCAACTTATAAGATATAATTTACATGATGCATATGCTTTATTACTACCGTTGACAAAATTGTTTCATGTTTTCAAAATCAAAGCTCTAGCACAAATATAGCAATCGATGCTTTTCCTCTTTGAAGGACCATTCTTTTACTTTTATTGTTGAGTCAGTTCACCTATTTCTCTCCACCTCAAGAAGCAAACATTTGTGTGAACTGTGCATTGATTCTTACATACTTGCTTATTGCACTTATTATATTACTCTATGTTGACAATATCCATGAGATATACATGTTACAAGTTGAAAGCAACCGCTGAAACTTAATCTTCTTTTGTGTTGCTTCAATGCCTTTACTTTGAATTATTGCTTTATGAGTTAACTCTTATGCAAGACTTATTGATGCTTGTCTTGAAGTGCTATTCATGAAAAGTCTTTGCTATATGATTCACTTGTTTACTCATGTCATATACATTGTTTTGATCGCTGCATTCACTACATATTCTTTACAAATAGTATGATCAAGGTTATGATGGAATGTCACTTTAAATTATCTGTGTTATCGTTTTACCTGCTCGGGACGAGCAGAACTAAGCTTGGGGATGCTGATACGTCTCCGACGTATCGATAATTTCTTATGTTCCATGCCACATTATTGATGTTATCTACATGTTTTATGCACACTTTATGTCATATTCGTGCATTTTCTGGAACTAACCTATTAACAAGATGCCGAAGTGCCAGTTCCTGTTTTCTGCTGTTTTTGGTTTCAGAAATCCTAGTAACGAAATATTCTCGGAATCGGACGAAATCAACGCCCAGGTTCCTATTTTACCCGGAAGCATCCAGAACACACGAGAACCGCCAGAGAAGGTTGGCAGGGCCACCACACCACACCCCGGCGCGGCCTAGGGGGCGCCCTCAGGGTGTGGGCCCCCCTTCGACCTTCCTGCGCCGCCTCTTCGCCTATAAGAAGCCCCTGGATCAGAAAACCCTACACCAATTGACGAAACCCACGAAAACCTTCCAGAGCCGCCGCCATCGCGAAGCCAAGATCTGGAGGACAGGATCTCTGTTCCGGCACCCTGCCGGAGCGGGGAAGTGCCCCCGGAAGGCTTCTCCATCGACACCGCTGCCATCTCCACCGCCATCTTCATCACCGCTGCTGCTCCCATGAGGAGGGAGTAGTTCTCCATCGAGGCTCGGGGCTGTACCGGTAGCTATGTGGTTAATCTCTCCTATGTACTTCAATACAATGATCTCATGAGCTGCTTTACATGATTGAGATTCATATGAGTTTTGTATCACTACTATCTATGTGCTACTCTAGTGATGTGTTATTAAAGTAGTTCTATTCCTCCTGCACGTGTGTAATGGTGACAGTGTGTGCACCGTGTTAGTACTTGGTTTGTGCTATGATCATGATCTCTTGTAGATTATGGAGTTAACTATTGCTATGATAATATTGATGTGATCTATTCCTCCTACATATGCATGAAGGTGACAGTGTGCATGCTATGCTAGTACTTGGTTTAGTAGCGTTGATCTATCTTACACTAAAGGTTACTTAAACATGAGCATTATTGTGGAGCTTGTTAACTCCGGCATTGAGGGTTCGTGTAATCCTACGCAATGTGTTCATCATCCAACAAAAGTGTAGAGTATGCATTTATCTATTCTGTTATGTGATCAATATTGAGAGTGTCCACTAGTGAAAGTGTAATCCCTAGGCCTTGTTCCTAAATACTGCTGAGTTACTACTGCTTGTTTACTGTTTTACTGTGTTACTACTGCTGCAATACCACCACCATCAACTACGCGCCAAGCACTTTTCTGGCACCGTTGCTACTGCTCATATATATTCATACCACCTGTATTTCACTATCTCTTCGCCGAACTAGTGCACCTATTAGGTGTGTTGGGGACACAAGAGACTTCTTGCTTTGTGGTTGCAGGGTTGCATGAGAGGGATATCTTTGACCTCTTCCTCCCTGAGTTCGATAAACCTTGGGTATCCACTTAAGGGAAAACTTGCTGCTGTTCTACAAACCTCTGCTCTTGGAGGCCCAACACTGTCTACAGGAAAGGAGGGGGAACGTAGACATCACCGGCGGGTTTGGCTTTGAAGCCCCCGACTTGGGCGATGAAGCCCCCGGGTTCGGCTGAGCAGCCCCCGGGTCAGCCGGCACGAATATTGAATCCGAGTCCGGTGACGGTATGATGGATGGCTTCTTGAGAACCGCCAAGGCGATGCCCGGCGGAATGGCTTGCCGGGTTGAGCCAATCTTGGACAAGGCGTCAGTCGCCTCGTTGTTTGCTCGTGGCACATGGTGGAATTCGCAGCCGTCGAAGAAGCCGGATAGCTGCTGGACATGGAAGCAGTATGAGGCCATGTTGGCGTCCTTCGCGTCCCAGTCGCCAGATGCCTGTTGTATGACCAAGTCGGAGTCGCCGAAGCAGAGTATGCGACGCACGCCAATCTCCTTGGCCAGCTTCAGCCCATGAATGAGCGCTTCATACTCCGCCACATTGTTTGATGCGGCGAAGTGGATCTGCAGGACGTAGTCCAGCCGATCTCCCTTGGGAGAGGTGATGACGATGCCGGCTCCCAAGCCGTTGCGCATCTTCGAGCCGTCAAAGTGCATCTTCCAATGTGTGGAATCCGGCACAGGCAGCAGGTACTGCATCTCAGCCTAGTCGACGAAGAAGTCCGCGAGGATCTGCGACTTGATGGCTGTGCGTGGCTCGTAGAGGATGGTGTGGGCGGCTAGCTCCAGAGCCCATTTGGCAACCCGGCCGTTGGCGTCTTTGCTGCCAATGATTTCCGCCAAGGGCGCTGTGGCAACCACCTTGATGGGGTGCTCTTGGAAGTAGTGCTTGAGCTTCTTGGCCGCCATGTAGACGCCGTAGGTGACCTTCTGGTAGTGGGGGTAGTTTTGCTTCGACTGGGAGAGCACTTCGCTGAGATAGTAGACTGGGCGCTGAACCAGCTGCTCCCTGCTGGCTTCTTTGCGCTCCACCACCAGGACAACGCTAACCACTCGATTGGTGGCTGCGATGTACAACAGCATCGGCTCCATTGAAGCCGGCGTTGCGAGGATTGGCGCGGTTGAGAGCACGCGCTTCAAGTCACGGAAGGCTTCATCCGCCTGCGGTGACCAGACGAACTTGTCCGCCTTCTTCATCAATTGGTATAGGGGCAGTGCCTTCTCCCCCAGCCGGCTGATGAAGCGGCTCAAGGAGGCCAGGCAGCCAGCGAACTTCTGGACGTCCTTGAGGTACTGCGGCAGTTCCATCTTCTCCAGGGCACTGATCTTCTCCGGGTTGGCTTCGATCCCTCGCTGAGAGACGAGGTAGCCAAGGAGCTGGCCAGACGGCACGCCGAATGTGCACTTGGCCGGGTTGAGCTTCATCCGAAATCTTCTCAGATTGGTGAAGGTTTCTCTCAGGTCATCAAGGAGGGTAGTCGTCTCCTTGGTCTTTACAACGACATCATCCACATATGCGTGAACGTTTCTGCCGATTTGATCCTGCAAGCATTTTTGCATGCACCTTTGGTAGGTGGCGCCTGCATTTTTCAAGCCGAACGGCATAGTCGTGTAGCAATAAGCCCCGTACGGGGTAATGAACGAAGTCTTTATTTGATCATCCGGATTCAAAGGAATCTGGTGGTAGCCTGAATAGGCATCTAGAAAAGACAACAGTTCACAGCCGGCAGTCGAGTCTATGACTTGATCTATGCGCGGCAGGGGGAAGGGATCCTTTGGGCACGCCTTGTTCAGGTTGGTGTAGTCGATACACATGTGCCAGGAGCCGTTCTTCTTCAAAACCAGGACCGGGTTCGCCAACCAGTCCGGGTGCAGCACTTCCATGAGGAAGCCGGCTGCCAGCAGCCGGGCGATTTCTTCACCGATGGCCTTCCTTCTTTCTTCGGCGAAGCGCCTGAGAGGCTGCTTCACCGGCTTGGCTTCAGGCCGGACGTGGAGGTGGTGCTCAGCCAACTCCCTCGGCACACCCGGCATGTCTCTTGGAGTCCATGCGAAGATGTCCCGATTCTCACGGAGGAAGCTGGTGAGCTCGCTTTCCTATTTCCTGCTCAAGCCGGCATCGATGGTGACGTACTTGTCCGGCTGCGCCGGGTCCAGCAGGATCTTCTTGGTGTTGTCGGCCGGCTGGAAGTGAGTCGTCCCAGCCGGGTTGCCTGCAGCCGGCATGTCTGTCTGCGCGGCCTTGGCGAGGGCGACGGCGTCGTGGATGAGCTGCTTCTCGGTGGCGATGACCAGCGTCTGGGCCATCTTGGAGCTCTGCGTGGCGCAGTCCATGGAGCGACGATAGTCGCCGGCTATGGTGATGACCCCCTTGGGGCCAGGCAGCTTCATCTTCAGGTACCCATAGTGGGGCACCGCCATGAACTTGGTCAGGGCCGGCCTGCCCAGGAGCGCGTGGTAGGGACTCACGAGGTCCACCACCTCGAACTCGATCTTCTCGGTGCGGAAGTGATCCGGCTTCCCGAACATCACCTCCAGCGTGATCCGGCCAATCGGCTGGCAGCAGTGGCCCGGCACGATGCCATGGAAGACGGTGGGGGTGGGACGCAGCTCGGCTTCCTGGATGCCTAGCTTGCAGGCGGTGTCGCGGTAGAGGATGTTGATGCTGCTGCCGCCGTCGATGAGGACGCGCGAAAAACGCACGCTGCGCCGGGTCGTGCAAATGGTGGGGTCAAGGACCATGGCGTAGCTGCCCGGCTTCGGCAGGACAGCCGGTGTGTCGCGGCGATCAAAGGTGATGGCCTGCTCTGACCAGTTTAGGTACTGGGGGACCGGCGGTATGACCGCGTTGACCGCGAGGGAACGGCTCTGCTGGCTCGTCTTGTCCTCGGGCTCGGAGGTGAAGATGATGTAGGTAGCATCTTCGGCCAGATATCAGCCATGGTGCACTTGGTTAGCCTCGTGGTGCTCGAGGTTGGTGTTCTCCGCGCCGGCTGCGCCACCCGGCCCGCCGGCTAGAGGGGGCGGGGGTGGAGGCGGGAGAGGTTCACCGCTTGTCAGCCGCTTCATGAAGTGGCAGTCGCGGGTGGTGTGGTTGGAGGGGTTCTTGCCGCTGTGGTACTTGCACGGCGAGTCGAGCATCTGCTCGAAGGTGTACTTCGGCTTCCACTGCCGGTCTTGCTTCTGGCGGCGGCTGCCGCCTGCCGCGTTGTCTGCCACGGCGGCTACGTGGGCGGAGCCGTACCGGCGGTCCGGCTGGTCGTTGTGACGCTTGCCACGGTAGTTGTCCCGCCGGCTACCGTGAGAGGCGCTGTCCGCCGGCTTGTGCTCAGCCGACTTGTGGCGGTCCCGCCTGGAGGGAGCCGGCGCTGGGTCAGCCGTCGCCTTGCCGGCTTCTTCAGCCAGCGCGTACTTGTCGGCAATGGCCATGAGGGCGGCCATGGACTTGGGCTCGCTGCGGCGCAGCATGTGCCACAGCATGGTGTTGGGCCGGCAGCCGCCCATGAAGAAGCTGATGGCCTGGATCTCGTGCACACCCTCGCAGGAGTTGCGCATCTCGCACCAGCGCGTCAGGTACGCGCGATCCATCTCGTCCGGGCCCTGCTTGCACATCTCGAGCTGTTGGGGGCGACCCGGCCGGCGATAGGTGCCGGTGAAGTTGCTGATGAAGGCCTCCTCGAAATCAAGCCAGCCGTTGATGCTGCCGGCTGGCAAGTTGTTGAGCCAGGTGCGGGCGGAGCCGACCAGCATCAGGGGGGAGTAGCGCACCGCCCAGCGCTTGTTGCCTCTGGAGATGCCGACTGCGGTGGAGTAGTCCTGCAGCCAGTCCTCCGGCTTGGCGGTGCCGTCGTACTTGGGCGTGTCGCGGGGGAGCTGGAAGCCGTCGAGCATGGGCTCATTGGCGATGCGGGGCCCGAAGCACTTGGGGCAAGCCGGCGCCTCCTCTTCCGCAATGCGGGATTCGACCAGCCGGTCGAGGCGGTCTCTGGCGTCGACGGGCTCGATGCGGGGGCCCAGCCGGGAACGTGCCGGCTGCCGGGTGCCGGTTCGCTCTGGGGCCGGCCTGTGCTGGCGTCTTAGCGCCGCCAGCTCGGAGTCGTGCTCCTCGTTCCGGTTTGGTGGCGGGCGGCTGCGGCCGCTGTGGCCGCCGTCCAGCCGGCTTGTCCGGCTTGAACCTGCGCGGGTGTCGCGGGAGTCTCTGTGCCGGCTTGGTGCGGGCGAGGCGGACTCGGCCGTGTCTCTGTGGGGGTCCTTGCTGGTGCCTGCACCAGCGCGGACGGGAGGAGCTTTCGAAGCACCATACCTGGGGTCCTTCGTCTGCTCAGCTGCAGCCCGGCACAGGTCAGCTACGCGCTGCGTTTGGCGGCGCAGCTCATCTCCTTCGAGGAGGGCTAGCTCCTTCGAAGCCGCTTCGGCTGCGAGGATGTTCTTATTGGGGGTGTTGTAGACGGGCAACTCCGCGGACGGAGCCGGCACTTCCACGCCGTCGCGGTCGATCTCAGCGCCTAAGAGGCCTCCGCGCTTGCGGATCATGCCGGCTCGGCTGGGGTTGTTGCCGCCTGGCGTGAAGCCGTGGGCGTGCTCGAACTCACGCTGGGTGATGGCCAGCTGGCGCTTGGCTGCAGCCAGCTCTTCGGCCTGCTGGAGGAGGAGCTGGCGATGTGCTTCCAGGTCCGCCCCGAAGGTGGCGGCGTCGCCGCCTGCGGTGAGCGGGGAGCTCAACTTCGTCCGGACTTCGTCCAGCCGGGATGGAGGTGGAGGCGCCTTTGGGCCTGAGCCGGAGGCGTTGGGGTCGACGTTGCGCTCCAGGTTGGGGCCGCGGGTGCGCGGGTTCTTGGTGGGGAGCTCCTCGCCAGCCATCATGACTTGCACAACGGCGGGGCTGGCAGGAGCGCTGCTGCCGGCTCGCGGAGGAGGGCTTGCGCAGCGCAGCACCTGCCGCGGGTAGCGCGGCGGTGCGACGGTGGCGACGTAGACGTCGTGGCCGCCGAAGGAGATGACGCTGCCGCCGGCTGGGAAGGGCCAGTCGGCGAAGCAGCCAGCGTTGTCGCTGACGCAGTCGAGGGAGCCGAATCTCCAGATCAAGCCTGAAGTGACTCGCTCGCCGGTGGTGATGGTGAGGCCCGTCCGGATGAAGACACCGGCCGAGGATGCTGAAGGCCCCACGGTGGGCGCCAAATGTCGTGGTATCGTCACGGCATATGCCATAGGGTGGCTAACGAAGGTGGTTCCTAAGAGATCTCACGGTGGTATCCGGATGCGGGTATGGGGACGAGCGACACGGCGACGTACCCAGGTTCGAGGCCCTCCGATGGAGGTAACACCTCTACTCCTGCTAGAGTGTATATGATGATCACACAATACAAGGTTGCTCCTTGAGCTGTGTCCGGCTGCTCCTGGGAGGCTAAGGAAGACTAGAGTCTCTCTCACAGGGCAGCGCTAGGGGTGGAAGTGAAGTGAGAATGATCGATCCCCTGCACGAGAGGGGGTAGTGCGGCTTATATAGGCACCGGCACTTTACATATAAGACCCTATAGTCTACTGGCTGGCTTGGCCGGCTCCGGCTTCCGCTCCTTCCCGAGGCAGTGACGTCAGGAGCCGTTGAGGCCTCATGGCCTGTCCCATCCGGCTGCCAAGGTCAGCGGTATGGAGAGGAGGTGTCTCTGTCGCCATCAGCCACTGTAGCCCGTACGGATCGACGTAGACCATGATGGCCTGTCCGGCGCGTGGCACTATTGCTCCACAGTGCTCCGTGCTTTACGGAAGATGAAATCAGCGTGGACTTTGGGAACCTGGATCACCAACCCGGTTCCTTCTAGTGCAAGACTCGCCAGCCTCGAGTCGGTCTGAGGTACAAACCCCCAGTCGGATATGGCTTGTAGAAGCCGGCCCAGCTACAGCATTGGCGGCCGTAGCCAGGCCGACTAGGACCTAGAGCCAGCCGGCTTCCGGACCAGCCGGCCACGGCGCCAGCCGGCTGCTCCTCAGCCGGCCTTTGCCGCGAGCCGGCCAGTGGCCAGCTGGCTGCTCCGCGTCCATTGCCCTACCCGGGGTCTTCCCCCCGACAGAAGTTGAAGTTATCCATCTTCCTTTTCTGAAATTTTCAACAAACAATATAAAATTTGATTTGATGACATATAATTGAGGGAAACTACTATAGGAACTTGCTAGAGTACTAATCATGCATCAAAACTAGTTTATACATCTTAGAACAAGCATGCAAGCTCACTAAACATGTTACCTACAGCAGCAAAATATTCAAGATATACTCAACCAAACAAAATTCTACTTGGATAATCGGAGGAGTCACATACCGGAGAGCAAATGTGCCAAATTTCAGACAGAAATCTGGGCTGAGCAAAGAGATCGAGAAATCCTGAGCTCTTGAGCAAAAATGCGAGTGAGAGAAAGCTGGTGCTGATTTTTTCGGGAGAGAGAAGAGATTGGGAGGAAGAGATACTGAAGTGGGGCAAAGGGGGACCCACACACTAGGGTGGCGCGCCCCCCTTGCTGGCCGCGCCGGCCTGTGGGGTGCCACCCTGGGGTGCCCCACTGGTCATCCCCTGGTGCTCCCAGGTGCATTTTCGAAAAATAGGACCAACGGTATAATTTTTGTGAATTTTTGAAAACTTTGAAAAATGCACATTTCTGGGCATTAAGTTTATTATTACTGGAAAGGAAATTTTTTGAAATCTCTAATTAACTAAGGAACTTTGCAAATCAAAAGTGCTACAACAAGTAAAACAAGTGGAGGAAGAAAGAGATGTTGTTTTACCTCCTCTATGCATATAAAAAGTATTTGTTAACAAGGTTGATCAAGTCTTGCCACCAAATAATTTTTACATAGCATAAGAAGAAATAAACCTCAAATCAATCATGTTACCTTGAATTGTATTGATATGGATCCAATCATAAGATTTTGATATCCTTCTTTAGGCTCATATATAGGACAATCGATAGTTCCAACTTTGATAGTTCTCACATTAGAAATAGTATTAACTCCACATACTTTATCAATCCCCTTGGGGAAATAGACGGTGTGATCCTTATCATCAACATTGAAAGTAACCTTTCCTTTATTGCAATCAATAACAGCCCCTGCGGTGTTAAGAAAAGGTCTCCCAAGAATAATAGACATATTATCATCTTCAGGAATTTCCAACACAACAAAATCAGTTAATATCAAGCAGTTATTAGTAACTTGAACAGGAACATCCTCACATATACCAACAGGAATAGCAGTAGATTTATCAGCTATTTGCAAAGATATATCAGTAGGTATCAACATATCTAAATAAAGTCTCTTATAAAGAGAAAAAGGCATAACACTAACACCAGCTCCCAAGTCACATAGAGCAGTTTTAACATAATTATTCTTAATAGAACAAGGAATAGTAGGTATACCTGGATCGCCCAACTTCTTTGGAACTTTGCCATTGAAAGAGTAATTAGCAAGCTTAGTGGAAATTTCCTCATTGGGGATTTTCCTTTTGTTAGTAACAATATCTTTCATATACTTTGAATAAGGAGGCAATTTAATAGCATCAGTCAAAGGGATTTGCAAGAATAAAGGTTTCATCCAATCACAAAATTTATTATAGTGTTCTTCTTCCTTTGTTTTTAGTTTCTTAGCAGGAAAAGGCATTTGCTTTTGCACCCAAGGTTCCCTTTCATTACCATGTTTCTTAGCAATAAAATCTTCTTTAGTATACTTTTTATTTTTAGCATGCTTTTCAGGTTCATCTTCAACTTCTTCTTTATCAGAAGCATCATTCTTATCATTATCATTATCATGTTCATGTTCATTACCACTTTCAGTTTCATCATCAGAAATAGAAATACTATTAGGATCATTAACAGGTTCAGAGGATTCTACAACATTTTTATGTTTCTTCTTATTTTTCTTAGAAGGAGCACTAGGTTCAATGCGTTGAGAATCTTGTTCAATTCTTTTGGGATGCCCTTCAGGATATAGAGGATCCTGGGTAGAGACACCACCTCTAGTTGTTACTTCATAAGCATGCTTCTCTTTAGAATTATTTTTTAACAAGTCATTTTGCACTTTGGTGAGTTGATCAATTTGAGTTTGAATCATTTGAAAATGTTTAACAAGCATCTTAACATCATTGGAGGTTCTCTCCACAATATCATGTAAATTGCTAATAGCTTGAGAATTTTCCATTAGATGATTCTCTACTCTCATATTAAAATTTTCTTGCTTAACAATATAATTATCAAACTCATCTAAGCATTGCCCAGGAGGTTTTGAATACGGAATATCTTCCCTAGTAAAGCGTTGAAGGGAGTTTACCTCAATCATGGATGAAGGGGGAATTATCTCACATATATCTTCTATGGGAGGTAGATTCTTCACATCTTCGGATTTAATACCTTTCTCCTTAAGAGACTTCTTAGCTTCCCTCATATCTTCATCATTCAATTTAATTAAACCCCTCTTCTTCAATATTGGCGTTGGAGTTGGTTCAGGCATAGTCCAATCATCATGATTCCGGCCTATTTTAGCCAATAATTCTTCAGCTTCGTCTGGAGTTCTTTTCCTGAAAACACAACCAGCACAACTATCCAAATATGCCCTAGACTTAATGATTAGTCCACTATAAAATATATCAAGTGGATCATTCTTTTCTAAATCATGTCCAGGTCGAGCTCTGATAAGAGAACAAAATCTTGCCCAAGCCTCAGGCAATTTCTCTTCATCTCCCTGGTCAAATCTATACATTTTCTGTAAAGCAGCATGTTGAGCACTAGCAGGAAAGTATTTTCGAAAGAAAACATCACGCAAATCAGTTGGACTTTTAATAGAACCAGGAGGCAAATTATTATACCAAGTTTTAGCATCATCCTTTAATGAGAAAGGAAAAATTTTAGTGACAAAATAAGTACGCATCTTGACATCATCAGAAAACAAGCTACTCATAAAAGAAAGTTCAATCATGTGTTCTACAACACTTTCTTTTTCAGTACCACAAAAGGGTGCTTTCTCTACAATAGTTGTATGAGATAGATCAAGAGAAAAATCATAATCTTTATCCTTAATGCATATAGGAGATGTGGCAAATTTAGGATCAGGAGATAGCTTATGCCTAGCAGTATATTGCGTGAGAAACTTTTTAATTTTTCTTGCATCAGCAGTAGCATTGCATCTATTAATAAAATCATCATTAAGCTCCACATAATCCTCATCAGGATCATCACTAGAATAATCAAGTTCAGGTGAATTAACAGGTGTAGTGGCATTAGGAGTTTCAGTATTTTCAATTTGTCTAGACCTAGCAATTGTAGCATCTAGAAAGGATCCCAATGAACCACTATCATCAAGCACAGCAGAAACATTATCAATATTATGAGAATTTTCCGATTCAGCAGAAGTACCAGCAAGTGAAGCTTGTGGCGGTGAAACAAGTTGACTTATCACAGATGGTGAATCAAGAGTAGCAGAGGTACTCAGAGTTGTACCTTTTCTTGTAGTGGATGGTAATATGGCGACTTTAGGATCGCGAGTTTTACCCATGATGGAGAATTTGCAGCGAACAATATCAATCCAAGTGAACTTCCAAATAAAGCTATGCTCCCCGGCAACGGCGCCAGAAAACAGTCTTGATAACCCACAAGTATAGGGGATCGCAGCAGTCTTCGCAGGTAGTATAACCTAATTTATTGATTCGACACAAGGGGAGACAAAGAATACTTGAAAGCCTTAACAGCGGAGTTGTCAATTCAGCTGCACCTGGAAACAGACTTGCTCGCAAGAGTTTATCAGTAGTAACAGTTTTATAACAGTAGCAGTAGTAAAATAACAACAGCAGAGTAACAAAGACAGCAGTAGTGATTATAGTAAACAGCAGGATTAAAATACTGTAGGCACGGGGACGGATAATGGGCGTTGCATGGATGAGAGAAACTCATGTAACAATCAAGCAGGGCATTTGCAGATAATAATAAAACGGTGTCTAAGTACAAAGCAATCAATAGGCATGTGTTCCAATTATAGTCGTACGTGCTCGCAATGAGAAACTTGCAAAAACATCTTTTGTCCTACCAGCCGGTGGCAGCCGGGGAATCTACTGGATATTAAGGTACTCCTTTTAATAGAGTACCGGAGCAAAGCATTAACACTCCGTGAACACATGTGATCCTCACATCACTACCATCCCCTCCGGTTGTCCCGATTTCTGTCACTTCGGGGCCATTGGTTCCGGACAGCGACATGTGTATACAACTTGCAGGTAAGACCATAAACAATGAATATCATGATGAAATAATAACATGTTCAGATCTGAGATCATGGCACTCGGGCCCTAGTGACAAGCATTAAGCATAACAAGTTGCAACAATATCATCAAAGTACCAATTACGGACACTAGGCACTATGCCCTAACAATCTTATACTATTACATGACCAATCTCATCCAATCCCTACCATCCCCTTCAGCCTACAGCGGGGGAATTACTCACACATGGATGGGGGAAACATTGCTGGTCGATGGAGTGGCGTCGGTGGTGATGATGGCGATGATCTCCTCCAATTCCCCGTCCCGGCGGAGTGCCAGAACGGAGACTTCTGGCTCCCGAGACGGAGTTTCGCGATGTGGCGGCGTTCTGGAGGGTTTCTGGCGACTTCGACTTCTTGGTCGCGATTTTTAGATCGAAACCCCTTAAGTAGTCCAGAGGAGGGCGTCGGAGGCCGGCCGAGGGGGCCACACGCTAGGGCCGCGCGCCCCCCTCCTGGGCCGCGCCGCCCTATGGTGTGGGGCCCTCGGGCCTCCACCTGGCTTGCCCTTCTGGCTCCGTGAGTCTTCTGGAAAAATAAGACCTTTCGCATAAATTCCGAGGATTTTCCTGAAAGTTGGATTTCTGCACAAAAACGAGACACCAGAACAGTTCTGCTGAAAATAGCGTTAGTCCGCGTTAGTTGCATCCAAAACACACAAATTAGAGGCAAAACAATAGCAAAAGTGTTCGGGAAAGTAGATACGTTTTGGACGTATCAGCCCCATAGGTTGAGAGTTATTCTCCCTGAGATCATTTGTGAAGAACAATTTGCCTTTGTCCCCGGAAGGTTGATCATGGACAACATTATTACAGCATATGAGTGCCTACATTTTGAAGAGAAACAGTGCTAAGAAGCATCAACATTGTGCTCTCAAGCTCGATATGAGGAAGGCCTACGACAAAGTGGAGTGGTCCTAT
The DNA here is from genome assembly GCF_019359855.2 of Lolium perenne. NCBI lineage: Eukaryota > Viridiplantae > Streptophyta > Magnoliopsida > Poales > Poaceae > Lolium > Lolium perenne. The sequence goes on from NC_067246.2 coordinate 353,378,806, forward strand.
TTACATGCCATCATGCTTCGTATGGGTTTCCATTCTCGTTGGGTAAACCTGGTAATGAGCCTAGTAACTTCGGTTTCATTCTCAGTTTTATTCAATGGTACTCCTCTGGAGGAGTTTCAGCCGTCGAGGGGTCTCCGCCAAGGGGACCCTCTATCCCCTTACTTGTTCTTACTTGCATCAGAGGGCCTGTCGGGCCTCCTAAAACAAAGTCGTCGATCATCGCATCTTGAAGGGATCAAGATGGCACCCACAACCCCGACAGTGAACCACCTCCTTTTTGCTGATGATAGCCTGCTGCTCGTTAAGGCCTCGGAGGAGGGAGCTAGTGAAGTCAATGACCTATTGGAGAAATATTGCAATGCATCGGGTCAACGAATTAATGTGGACAAGTCTTCTGTTTTCTTCAGTAAGGGCTGTCCAGAAGTGATACGTCATTCTGTGAAGGCTAAACTCAATGTTCCTAATGAGACATTAAATGAGAAGTATCTTGGAATGCCTTCCGATGTAGGCAGATCCAAGAGTGGAGTTTTCAAGTATCTTAAGGATCGGATCTGGAAGAAAATCCAAGGGTGCCTAGAGAAGCTTCTAGCATCAGGGGGAAGGAGGTTTTGATCAAATCAGTGGTTCAGGCAATCTCAACCTTCTCCATGTCTTGCTTTAAACTTCCTAGGGGACTTTGCCAAGCTATCAACTCCATGATTAGAAGTTGGTGGTGGGGAAGTAAGGATGGAAAGCGCAAAACAGCGTGGGTTTCATGGGAAACGATGTCTTTACCCAAGTACTCAGGTGGTCTGGGCTTCCGGGACATAGAGCTTTTCAACTTGGCGATGCTCGCTCGTCAGGCCTGGCGCATTCTGAAGAACCCAAACTCTTTGAGTGCACGGGTTCTAAAGGCAGTTTATTTCCCCTCTACAGAATTTCTGGAAGCCACACTCGGATCGGCTCCTTCTCAGATTTGGAGGGCGATCACTGAAAGCCGGGATGTCATGAACCAAGGTCTGATCAGGCGAGTTGGTACAGGAGAAACAACAAATGCCTGGAATCAGAATTGGCTGCCCCGTGATTTCATGCTACGACCAATTGTTGTTTGAAGGAGGACGCCCCAACTTAGGTGGTGGCTTTCATCGACAGCTCATCGGCGTCCTGGAAGGTGGACCTCTTGAAGCAGTATTTCATCCCGATGGACTGCGAGATCATCAGGTCGATCCCACTGAGTACCAGAAAATTCCCAGATACTGGGCCTGGCATTACAACAAGAACGGAGTCCTATCGGTTAAGTCTGTCTATCGCCTCTTAGTCCACACAAAAAAGAGGAGAGAGGCATGGCTAGAGGCCCGATCGGAAGGATCAGATACTGGACTGGAAGGGAAACTGTGGCAGCGAATTTGGCGGGTGCAGGTGCCGCCAAAGCTGCGCATTTTCTTATGGCGGCTAGCTCACCAATCTCTTCCTACGGGAGACGTCCGTCACCACCGTCAGATGGCAGACACCAAGGCTTGCTCGATATGTGGCGAGCAGGACTCTTGGAGGCACTCCCTTCTGAACTGCACGATTGCTCGCTGCGTGTGGGCACTGGCGAATGAAGGAACGGTAGAGCATATGAGTAGGTCGGAGGAGCCGGCAGCAAAACAATGCATGGCTGTTCCTTATGCTAGAAACTCTATCCCAGGAGGAGTTTGTCACAATGGCGTTGACACTATGGGCTATTTGGTACGCAAGACGAAAGATAATTTTCGATGGCAAGTTCCAGAGTCCGCTATCAACACATGCTTTCGTCGAGAGTTACTTAAGGGACATTTCGCTCTCCAGCACCAGATTGGTACGGCAAAAGGGCGTTGGAGTCAGACCGACCAACCCCAGGTGGATTCCTCCAGGCCATGGCTTTGCGAAGATAAATGTCGATGATGTTGTCTCCAAAACAGAGAAGCGTGAAGCTCTTGGAGTGGTGTGCAGGAGCGATGATGGTACGTTCATCGAAGCATCAGCAATGGCAGTGAATGGTATTTCTGATCCCGTGACGTTGGAAGCAATGGCATGCAGAGAAGCCCTGGCATTAGCTGCGGACCTTCAGCTAGCTACATCATTGTGTGGTGGCATCAGACTGCCTGCAAGTCATCAATGACTTGAAAGATGATTATGTGGGGAGCTATAGCATGATCACGGATGAGATCAAGACATGGGAAAAGGACTTTCCTAGGATTATCTTTAGACATGAAAAGAGGGCTTCAAATAATGAAGCTCACCGAGTGGCTCGTAGTTTCGTTTCAGTTGATTCGGGTAGGCAGGTTTGGCTCATGGAGCCCCCTGCTGAATTTTGTATGCCTTTAAACATTAATCAATAAAGGCCACTGGTTTTCTCAAAAAAAAGGTGAATATTTCACATTTTTGGGAAAATAATAATTTGACAATGTAGTATTAACGTGTTAGGGATTCTAATAAAAAAATAGGGCACGGCTAGGGAGCACGCCCGCCAGTTAGTCCACCCAAGTACTCGCCCTAAAAATAGAAAGTTTGGCATATGAAGGTTACACATGCATTTAATAGCATTAGATTCTTTTTTTAAAAAAAATCAGAACTTTCAAACCATTTGTTAAAATTGCTTTTCGTTTTCACCGTTAGCCCTCCCTGCAATGAGATCTTTGAAACTAGATCACATTTGCATATGTATCGACAATTTTTTTTCTTCCAAAAACCAACTCAGTTGTTCGGAAAAGCAACTCTAGTATTATGGTAATGCAACTTGGTACAAAGAGTTGGTTACACTAATTTTTGTATATTTTATACCAACTTAACTTTTAAGATACTCAATTAGCATCAACTGACATCAACACTAGTATTGAGACTGTTGATGGTGTAATTTGGCTAAAACTAGTAGCTTTTATGATCAGCCAAATTAATTTAAAGTGTTTAATTTAATCATTGTTTGACATATTTATTTGGACTTTTTATTTAGTTTAAAATGCAGGTCTGATCATAGTCGAATACCACGGCGGTAGATCAAACAGACGAGGTTATTTAATTAGGACAATTATAAGAGCATCTCCACCGGCAGCCCCCAAAAAGACGCCGGCAGGGGCGCCGGCACCTCCATTTGGGGGACACCGGCACTGCATCATCTATTTGGGGGAGCTGTTTCCACACCGACGCCACCAAACAGGTGGCCCCGATAGAAGTTTTTTTTTACACAAATTACATATTATACTTAAAATTTCATTTTAATGTCATTCAGGATCGAGGAATGAATAATATTTTCGGGTAAATCCGAGTAAAACATTATTCACTCTTCAACCCCGGATGACATATGAAACCCGCTTCATCTCTAGACTACTACCCACTGGCCACTTGGCTCTATGGAGGTGGAGCTGCTCTCTCCCGTGGTCTCTCCTCTGCTCTCTCCGCTGCTCCTCTGACGATAATCCCCTGCTCTCTCTGCCACGAACGTCAAGTAGGCGGCTCTATCCGCGGCCACCGCCTCTTGACGCAGCTGCCGCTCCAGGTCCTCCCGCCGCCGACGGTGATCCAACTCCTGCCTCTGTAGGCGGAGCTACAACTCCGCCAAACGCCGCCGCTCGCAGACTTCCTCCTGAATCTGCGTCTCCTCTCGCTGCGACCGCCGCAGCAAAAGGTCCTCTGCGAGTCCGCTTCCACGACTTCTACGGCCGCCTCTAGCGCCGCCTCGTCCCACGAATCGAACATTGTGCTATTTTTTTAGGGTTTTTGCACTATAGAGGCAGGGGAGGAGGGATTATATGGACCGCCGGCGAGGCGGGAAACCTCCCGCGCGGTGTCACGGCGGGAGAATATCCCGCGCAGCATCGTGGCGGGGGCGCCATGGCGGTAAAATATCCTGCACGGCGGCCTGGCGTCACTGACAGGCGGCTCCCACGCCCAAATTTTTCAGCCTCGCGAGGCGCCGGTGCGCCCGATTCGCGCTTGGCGAAGGGGCCGGCATGGGGTTGCTGGCGATTCTATTGGGCTCCAAAATTGCCGGTGCCGTTTAGGGGACGCCGGTGCGAGCCCATTTTCACACCCGGCCCCAAAAAGCTATCAGGACCGCTACTGGGGGCGTCGGTGGAGATGCTCTAAGGAGTTTTGCATGGACCACCGTGGCTACCAAATACAAGTTCTGAAATATGTTTGAGCTAAAACGCTGCTGCATAGGACAGGCTTCCGATGCCAGACTCGAGCGTCATGTTCAGAAGCTACCAAGCAAGTCACGTCCAAGTTTAGACCTTGTGTGGAGCTGTCACGTATCGGCTTACAATTAGAACTAGAAGAAGATGCGCGTTTCACCGCGCCGGCTACAGAGAGGATTTGACATGCCCTGCAAAAAACAATCTTACATCTACTTTTAAGGTGGAGGCAGTTTGCTGCAGATTTCAATTTGATCTGCAGATACCCACACCTTATCCAATAGAATGGGTGGAAATTTTGCAAGTCGTTAGTATTCAATAGTAACTTCTATGTTTCTCCACAATCATTTGGGTTGTGCCTTACCTATTCCGAACCTTTCATTCAGCCATCTGTAATGTAAGAAAGTAAGAACTTGTCATTCAAACAGAAAACATGTAGCCAATTTCCCCATCATCATTTTATTTCACCTATGTACATCATGATATTGTGCACAACGGATGGACATATAATATATGCTAGCAGTAAGAGAAATAACCAGCAAAACTGAGAGATAACAAAGGAACAAAGAAAGATGCGCACACTTCCTCAAATTTCTACCTTGGTATGATTTCACCATTAATCATGGGCATCACCAACAAAATCTCTTTCTTTTCAATACATTCTACTTGTTAACTCCTGTCCAATGTCACCGCTAGGGAAACTGAACTAACAAAGACGGTAATATAAGGAAGATAGTTAACAAAACCGAGAGAGAAACAAAGAAGCATGAAGAAGGTGACACAAGATCAGGAGGCAACCAGTGAGCACACATGAAGCGAGCAAATATAGTAGTGCTCCATCATAACCAGTCTTTGGGTAGAAGAAAATGTCAAGCCCAAAAGATTCTAGTGTTATATATCCATTCTTTGCTGCAACACACAAAATGTTTCCTACAAATACCAATACTGGTGTCTTTGGGTATCCTCTATACAACCACAACAAAACATTGCCAAAGAACACCCATGATGAAAATAACATCTAGTTCATAAATTCAACGCCCAGTTCCATTTATGGGCCTCTAGGGAATCATGGTTGGGCTAGGGGTGGTAGAAATAGTACCATCAAACTCATCTTATTATACTATGTTGATAGCTAACAAATTCCAAAAAGCAAAATAGATTCACTATTTTGGATGAGAATAGAGGACCAATCACATTCTTCGGATTGATATGGTGTACAGTGACTAACTAAGCTACAGCGGCACAACATCATATTATTAAAGAAATGGACAATGATAGCCTGATAGGATAGGAAAAGGTAAAAAAACGTCTCAGATTCGATGGCGTGATGGTAGAAAATGATGATACAGTTCTGTGGAGATAAAGAAGACTACCTTAAGCCACATAGTGTCGCCCAAATAGTTAGGTGCAGGAGCAACACCTGCAAAACCATCATGTGTTATTCTAAGTGATTCCACTTGAATCAATAAAATGCACCCTTTTAAGAGAAGAGGCAAACCACATGCATAAATCAATATGTTAATGACGATGATTTAATAGCTTGGTAGTATTTAGATAATCATGTGATTTGTTAGCTCAAACTTGATATCATCGAAATTCATAAGACAAATTTGTTTGACCAATATTAATTTAACGATGCATTCATGCTGATGTTTATGACGTATACATTTACCTATGATCAAAGCATTTCCTTGCTAGCTCTTTAAAATGCCAGGGAAAAAACTGTTCTTTCATGGGATCAACAATGACGATCAGCCTACACAACTAATAAGAGAATTGATGTCTTATGCCTCTTTGGCAGTAACTATGATCCAAGAAGAATTTGCAACACATGATACACTCTGTTGGCCAGATATTCTCCAATGGATTGGCGTAGCACATGAACTTGAAACAACTTAGGTTGTCTACTTTGCAATCTTCTTTTGATTAAAAACACAACCCGTCAACCTCTGCAACTTGAAAGTATTTGGCTTTCAACAGAGTGGTTTCAGATGTATACTGGACTTGTTTCCTACATTTATCATAAAATCAGCAATGCAATACTCAATATAGTAATACTCGCCTTTATACGACCACTTAAAAAATCCTAGACAGGCATGCATGATGAATCCTACTTGCATCCCATCACATGTGTAGAAACAATCAGGAACATGCTAGATTGTGTGATTTTGGTCTCTTGAAATAAAACGTGTTACTTAAGCAGCTGGGTGCAAATCACCTCCTACTGTAACAAATGAATAATGAAATATTTAAACCCCATTTTAGCTACGAACAGGCTATTTTCATTATCTTCTCTTTAAGAACATGGTAAATATCAAATACAAATCTTTGACAAAATTAAGCAACATGTGCTTGAGTGCTTGTTATCAGTAATAACTGAATCAGTTTGTATACTAATAGAACAACAATTGTGAGGTTGAAACTACTACTGAGTCATAAATATGAAGCACCATCTATCTTTATCTAAAGAAAAATCATCTCTATACATAAATCTAGAAATTCATAACAATTAAATCTTGGCTGCATTCCCTTTTTGTATGTAGCTGTAGGCATTTAAGATTATGGAGAACTACTAAACTAAAAACAACGTAACAGAATTTGTTTGCTAAAACCCGAATTGTCTTGTCTCAATTCATTACACCTCTTTTGGGTACCAGTTATAGCATATCTTCACTATTCCAATTATAATGTATAACAAAAGCAACTAAGGCAAATGCGCGCCATCCAAAAAATCTTGTTGAGAATCAACACTACCAAAATCCAGGTTCAAACCACATATCCTCACAGCCATGCCGACATCCACACTTTCACACCAGAACGCATAAGTAGAGCTACAAAAAAATTGGTCGCTTCTTATGATACATTCCCCAAGCACATGATAGGCATTGAGAAAGTCAGAATCAAAGAACAAACATAATGTATATTACTTTCTTACCTATAAGCATCCATCCGAACAAAGAAAGATGCAAACAGATGCAGATCAGTCTCGTGTCTTCAGAGCTGGGTTTCACTTGGAGGATGCAACAGCAGGAGAGTCGGGCAGCTCGGCCGGCGGCAAAGAGCTATTGGACGTCGTGATGGCACACTGCATGTGTGGCCTTAGGTAGGGGACCTCGTTCTGCTGTGCTCCAGTGGCTGGTGGCCGAAGCCGTGATCGTCGGGGTGATTTCTTCTCCGAAGGTTGAAGGCTGTAGTTCCTGTGCGCCGGCCGCTCTCCCACCTCTCCTTTTCCATAGCTGAATCTTGAATGTATTTGTTGGGGATCTTGGTCTGATTTGGCCTCAATCCGGCCCAATTTAGCCCCCGATGTGGTCGCTTCCACCCCGTTCCGGCCGCCGCCAGCCTTGCCCGACCACCGCCGCTCCATTCCGGCAGCCACCGTCCCTTCCTAGACCGTCACCACCTCGTTTTGGCAGTTGGCTGGCGACTCTCCTGGCGGATCCCGCCGGCGCCTCCCCAAGCCACCGCGTCGTTGCTCCCCCGGCCCCGATCTGGTCGAAGCTCTTCATGAGGGTGTGTCCCCTGGCCGGGCTGCAACTGCCCTGAGCTCCTTGGCTGGGAGCCTGGGACAAGCGAGAGAGAGGAGCTTCCGAGAATGCGGTCAGTCAATCACGCACACCGACGGAAAGAATAGAGTAGGCCCGAATAGAACACGCGTCTACCATGCAGCAGCGGGCTAGACCCAAATGAGAGCCCACACAGCGACACCGGGCCCCATGGCGACGCGAGCGCCGTCCAAGCGCTGAGGATGCAGGGAACACAATGGCCTTAACTTTTTTTAAGAATAGGCAGGTATGTATCAATTCATACATGGTAATCGAATCAAGGAACGAGTTCTATTCGGTTTAGCTAGCTGTAGACCGAATAGAACTCGTTCCTTGAACTCATACATCAAGAGGCTGCAATCTACACGGTAATATGAATTCTCAATCTTTTTATGTAGATGCAAATAACTCATGCTGATGTTTCTAGAGGCTGCGGAGCGAGTAGAGGACCGACTCCGTGGTCGAGGCCACCGCGGGCGAAGGCGTGGAGGGGATGGGGATGGGGTGGTGGTGGTGCAGCAGAGGCGGTGCCGGCGAAGGAGGAGGAGGCGGAGGTGGGAGGAGGCAGGCGGTGGCGCCATTTTAGGGGGCTTAGCTTAGGGGTTTGCGACTTGGAGAGGAGGAGGAGGAACAAGCCGGCCAAGTGAAATGGGGAACAAGGCCATGTGGGGTGCTAGGGTGGGCTGGGCTAGGCCCGTTGTCTTTTGATCGGGTTCTTCTTTTTCTTTTTCTTTTTCGGTTTTTAGATGATCGGGTAGGGTGTGAACTTTGTGATATTATATTATTATTATTAGGTTCGGGCCTATGGGTGAATATTTCACATTTTTAGGAAAATAGTAATTTGACAATGTGAGTACCAGTAGATAAAGGCAAAACCTCTTCGCGTGAGCAACCTGCCTCCTCTCTCCATCTTGTAAGGGGTCAAATATACAAACCATACTTTCTTTCACTTTAACCATAACCTCTAAAGATGACTAGGACCCCATTCTTATGATTACCATTAAAATGAGCTACATATCCTAAACTTTATTTTATCTTCTCTTATACTTTTATATTTTCCCGAAGAACTAGAACATATATTCCCTTTTTACTTTTTGTTACTTAAACACCCTAGTTTATTTACCGTACCGCATGTGCATCAATGTTTGTGATTAATGCAGTTATAGCATGGCACGAAACTATTATGAACTATTGACATATAATAATAAACACTCTTTATTATTTGCCTTCAGGGCACCATATCCAACAGTGGCTTCTCCATGCTGATTGCTAAGCTCATGTGTTTGGTCCTTGTCGAAGCTCGATCTACGGTGTGTCTAGCGCGGGCTATCTTTGTGTGTGGTCTTGGCTAGCCTGCCCTTTGGGTATATCGGACTCATATGGGGTTTGGGTTACCCTCGCGGTGCTATTCCTTTCAATAAAATCTCTCTATCATTATTGTACCTCTTGTAGGATAATGTTGCATAGAAAACAAAAATTTTCCTACCGCGAACACGCAATCCAAGCCAAGATGCAATCTAGAAGACGGTAGCAACGAGGGGATTATCGAGTCTCACCCTTGAAGAGATTCCAAAGCCTACAAGATGAGGCTCTTGTTGCTACGGTAGACGTTCACTTGCCGCTTGCAAAAGCGCGTAGAAGATCTTGATCACGGCGCCACGAACGGGCAGCACCTCCGTACTCGGTCACACGTTCGGTTGTTGATGAAGACGACGTCCACCTCCCCGTTCCAGCGGGCAGCGGAAGTAGTAGCTCCTCTTGAATCCGACAGCACGATGGCGTGGTGTCGGTGGCGGCGGAGAATCCCGGCGGAGCTTCGCTAAGCGTGCGGGGAAGAAGGAGTAGTGGGGCGGCTAGGGTTTGGGGAGAGGGGGGCGCCGGCCAACTAGGTGGTGCGGCCACCTTGGTGTGTTGGGGTGGCCGGCCCCCTCCCCTTGGCCCTCATTATATAGGTGGAACACCCAAGAGTTGGTCTACAAGTCTTCGAATAAGACCCCAAACCAAAACCTTCCATATCACATGAAACCTACCCAAGCTAGGACTCCCACTAGAGGTGGGATTCCCACCCTTCCTTGGGAGGGGGTGGCCGGCCCCCTTTGGGGAGTCCACTTGGGACTCCTCCCCCTTTAGGGTTGGCCGGCCATGGAGGTGGAGTCCCTCCGGGACTCCGCCTTCCTTAGTGGTTTCTTCCGGACTTTTCTAGAACCTTCTAGAACCTTCCATAGAACCTTTCGGATCATTTTAAAACTTATAAAATGACTTCCTATATATGAATCTTATTCTCCTGACCATTCCGGGACTCCTCGTGATGTCCGGGATCTCATCCGGGACTCCGAACAAATATTCGAACTCCATTCCATATTCAAGTTCTACCATTTCAACATCCAACTTTAAGTGTTTCACCCTACGGTTCGTGAACTATGCGGACATGGTTGAGTACTCACTCTGACCAATAACCAATAGCGGGATCTGGAGATCCATAATGGCTCCCACATATTCAACGATGACTTTAGTGATCGAATGAACCATTCACATACGATACCAATTCCCTTTGTCACGCGATATTTTACTTGTCCGAGGTTTGATCATCGGTATCACTTCATACCTTGTTCAACCTCGTCTCCTGACAAGTACACTTTACTCGTATCGTGGTATGTGGTCTCTTATGAACTTATTCATATGCTTGCAAGACATTAGACGACATTCCACCGAGAGGGCCCAGAGTATATCTATCCGTCATCGGGATGGACAAATCCCATCGTTGATCCATATGCCTCAACTCATACTTTCCGGATACTTAATCCCACCTTTATAACCACCCATTTACGCAGTGGCATTTGGTGTAATCAAAGTACCTTTCCGGTATAAGTGATTTACATGATCTCATGGTCATAAGGACTAGGTAACTATGTATCGAAAGCTTATAGCAAATAACTTAATGACGAGATCTTATGCTACGCTTAATTGGGTGTGTCCATTACATCATTCATACAATGATATAACCTTGTTATTAATAACATCCAATATTCATGATTATGAAAATAATCATTCATTAATCAACAAGCTAGTTAAGAGGCATACTAGGGACTCTTTGTTGTTTACATATCACACATGTATCAATGTTTCGGTTAATACAATTATAGCATGATATATAGACATTTATCATAAACATAAAGATATATAATAACCACTTTTATTATTGCCTCTTGGGCATATCTCCTTCAGTCTCCTACTTGCACTAGAGTCAATAATCTAGATTACATTGTAATATACCTAACACCCATGGCATTCTGGTGTTGGTCATGCTTTGCCCTAGGGAGAGCTTTAGTCAACGGATCTGCTACATTCAGATCAGTGTGTACTTTGCAAATCTTTACTTCTCCATCTTCGATGTACTCGCGAATCGAGTGGTAACGCAGCTTGATATGCTTCAGCCTCTTGTGTGACCTTGGCTCTTGTGCATTGGCGATGGCACCCATGTTATCACAGTAAATGATTAATGGGTCCAATGCACTAGGAACCACACCGAGCTCTATAATGAACCTCTTCATCCATACCGCTTCTGATGAAGCCTCTGAAGCCGCTATGTACTCTGATTCTGTTGAAGACTTCGCCACCATGCAATGCTTCGAGCTTGCCCAGCTTACTGCAGCACCATTCAATATAAACACGTACCCAGACTGTGACTTAGAGTCATCAGGATCAGTGTTCCAACTTGCATTGGTGTAACCACTTACAACGAGCTCTTGGTCACCTCCATAACAAAGAAACATATCCTTAGTTCTTTTCAAGTACTTCAGGATATTCTTGACCGCTGTCCAGTGTTCCATTCCTGGATCACTTTGATATCTGCTAGTCAAACTAACAACATGTGCTATATCCGGTCTAGTACATAGCATGGCATACATGATAGATCCTACTGCCGAGGCATAGGGGATATTACTCATCTTTTCTCTTTCTTCTGCCGTAGCCGGTCCTTGAGTCTTACTCAAGACCTTGCCTGGTAACATAGGTAAGAACCCTTTCTTACTTTCATCCATTCTAAACTTCTTTAGAATCTTGTCCAGGTATGTACTCTGTGATAGCCCTATTAGGCGTCTTGATCTATCTCTATAAATCTTGATGCCTAATATATACGATGCTTCGCCAAGGTCTTTCATTGAAAAACTATTATTCAAATAACCTTTTACACTGCTTAATAGTTCTATATCATTCCCTATCAATAATATGTCATCTACATATAATATCAGGAATGCTACAGAGCTCCCACTCACTTTCTTGTAAATACAGGCCTCTCCATGACACTGTATAAACCCGAAGTCTTTGATCACCTTATCAAAGCGTCGGTTCCAACTTCTTGATGCTTGCTTCAGTCCATAGATTGAACGCTGAAGTTTGCATACTTTGTCAGCATTTTTAGGATCGACAAAACCTTTGGGTTGTACCATATACAACTCTTCCTCAATGTCTCCATTAAGGAACGCCGTTTTGACATCCATCTGCCAAATCTCATAATCGAAAAATGCAGCTATTGCTAACAAAATCCTCACAGATTTTAGCTTCGCTACAGGTGAGAAAGTCTCATCGTAGTCAACTCCTTGAATTTATCGGAAACCCTTTGCGACAAGTCGAGCTTTATAGACAGTAATATTACCATCAGCATCTGTTTTTCTCTTGAAGATTCATTTATTCTCGACAGCCTTGCGGCTATCAGGTAAGTCTACCAAAGTCCATACTTTGTTATCATACATGGATCCCATTTCGGATTTCATGGCTTCTTGCCATTTGTTGGAATCTGGGCTCATCATCGCTTCTTCATACGTCGCAGGGTCCTCATCATTGTTATCCACAATCATGACATTTAGACAAGGATCATACCAATCAGGAGTGGCACGTTCCCTTGTCGATCTACGAGGTTCAGTAGTTTCCTCGTTCGAAGTTTTATGATCATTATCATTAGCTTCCTCTGTTGTCGGTGTAGGCGGTACAGGTACAACTTCCGGTACTGCGCTACTCTGATCAACGAGTATAGATTCATCAATCTCATCGAGTTCTACTTTTCTTCCAGTCACTTCTTTTGTGAGAAATTCTTTCTCAAGAAAGGTTCCGTTCTTAGCAACAAAGATTTTGCCTTCGGATCTGTGATAGAAAGTGTACCCTATAGTTTCCTTAGGGTATCCTATGAAGACGCATTTCTCCGCTTTGGGTTCTAGCTTGTCCGGTTGTAACTTCTTTACATAGGGTTCGCAACCCCAAACTTTAAGGAACGACAGCTTAGGTTTCTTATTAAACCATAATTCATACGGTGTTGTTTCTACGGATTTTGATGGTGCTCTATTTAAAGTGAATGCGGCTGTCTCTAATGCATAACTCCAAAATGATAACGGCAAATCAGTAAGAGACATCATAGAACGAACCATATCTAAGAGAGTTCGATTACGACGTTCGGACACACCGTTTCGTTGTGGTGTTCCCGGCGGTGTCAATTGTGAAAGTATTCCGCATTTCTTTAAATGCATGCCAAACTCATAACTCAGATATTCACCTCCACGATCAGATCGTAGAAATTTAATCTTCTTGTTACGTTGATTTTCTACTTCACTTTGGAATTCCTTAAACTTGTCGAAAGTTTCGGATTTATGTTTCATGAAATAGATATACCCATATCTACTCAGATCATCTGTGAAGGTTAGAACATAACGATAACCACCGCGCGATGCTACACTCATTGGTCCGCACACATCGGTATGTATGATTTCCAATAAGTCAGTAGCTCGCTCCATCATACCAGAAAATGGAGTCTTAGCCATTTTTCCCATTAGACATGCTTCACATCTATCAAGTGACTCAAAGTCAAGTGATTCAAGTAATCCATCGGTATGGAGTTTCTTCATGTGTTTCACTCCAATATGACCAAGACGACAGTGCCACATATAAGTAGAATTATCATTCAATTTAATTCGCTTAGCATCAATGTTATGTATATGCGTATCACTACTATCGAGATCTAACAGAAATAAGCCATTCTTTTCAGGTGCTCGACCATAAAAGATATTATTCATAAAAATAGAACAACCATTATTCTCAGACTTGAATGAATAACCGTCTTGCATTAAACAAGATCCAGATATAATGTTCATGCTCAACGCGGGTACAAAATAACAATTATTTAGGCTTAAAACTAATCCCGAAGGTAGATGTAGAGGAAGTGTGCCGACAGCGATCACATCGACTTTGGATCCGTTTCCAACGCGCATCGTCACTTCATCTTTCAGTAGTCTTCGTTTATTCTTTAGTTCCTGTTTCGAGTTACAAATATGAGCAACCGAACCAGTATCAAATACCCAGGTACTAGAACGAGAACCAGTGAGATAAACATCTATAACATGTATATCAGATATACCTTCTTTCTTCTTCTTGACAAGGCCGCTCTTCAGATCAGCCAGATACTTGGAGCAATTACGCTTCCAGTGTCCCTTCTCCTTGCAGTAATAGCACTCAGCATCAGGCTTAGGGCCGTTCTTAGGTTTCATAGGAGGCGTGGCAGCTTTCTTGCCACCCTTCTTGAATTTTCCCTTAGACTTGCCCTGTTTCTTGAAGCTGGTGGTCTTGTTGACCATCAACACTTGGTGCTCTTTCTTGATCTCAATCTCAGCAGCTTTTAGCATGCCAAAGAGTTCAGGTAACTCCTTGTTCATGTTCTGCATATTGTAGTTCATCACAAAGTTCTTGTAACTTGGTGGCAGTGATTGAAGGACACGATTAATCCCCAGTCTATTAGGAATCACTATTCCCAAGTCACTGAGTTTCTTCGCATGCCCGGTCATGGCGAGCATGTGCTCACTAACAGAGCTGCCTTCTTCCATCATACAGCTGAAGAAATGTTTCGATGCTTCATAGCATTCCATGGCCGCATGAGTCTCAAATATAGCTTTCAGCTCATTCATCAACTCATGAGGATCGTGGTGCTCAAAACGTTTTTGAAGATCGGATTCCAGATCGCACAGATGGCACACCGAACTTGAGAGTACCGAGTTTTCCGAGTCGCGTAAACAGCTTTTACTTCATCAGTTTCAGTTTCTGCAGGAGGGTCACCTAGCGGTGCATCAAGCACATATTGCAGATTTCCGCCAGAGAGGAAGATCCTCACATGACGGAACCAGTCGGTGAAGTTGCTACCGTTGCTCTTAAGTTTTTCTTTCTCTAGGAACTGGTTAAATTGATTGGGGCGCCATCTCTACAACATATATTTGCAAAAGTTTAGACTAAGTTTATGACAAATTGAGTTCAAATTTTAATTCAACATAATTAAAAATCTAGGTGAACTCCCACTCAAAACAATATCCCTCGCATTGTCTTAGTGATCACACGAACCAAATCCACCGCACCTAAGTCCGATCATCACGAGACAAGGTGTGATTTCAATGGCGAACACTCAAAGTGTTCATCATATCAACCATATGATTCATGCTCTACCTTTCGGTATCACGTGTTCCGAGACCATGTCTGTACATGCTAGGCTCGTCAAGGCCACCTTAGTATCCGCATGTGCAAAACTGTCTTGCACCCGTTGTATGCACTTGTTGATTCTATCACACCCGATCATCACGAGATGCTTCGAAACGACAAGTCTTGGCAACGGTGCTACTAAGGATTAACACTTTATTATCTTGAGATTTTAGTGAGGGATCATCTTATAATGCTACCATCGTGATCTAAGCAAAATAAGATGCATAAAAGGATTAACATCACATGCAGTTCATATGTGATATGATATGGCCCTTTTGTCTTTGCGCCTTTGATCTTCATCTCCAAAGCACGGACATGATCTCCATCATCTTCGGGCATGATCTCCATCATCGTCGGCGTAGCGTCAAGGTCAATGGCACCGTCTTCATGATTGTCCTCCATGTAGCAACTATTACAACTATTTTGAAATACTACTCAACATGAAATTTAAAGACAACCATAAGGCTCCTGCCGGTTGCCACAATACAATAATGATCATCTCATACATATTCATCATCACATTATGGCCATATCACATCACCAAACCCTGCAAAAACAAGTTAGACGTCTCTAATTTGGTTTGCATATTTTACGTGGTTTAGGGTTTCGAGAGAGATCTAATCTACCTACGAACATGAACCACAACGTTGATCTAATGTTGTCAATAGAAGAGTAAATTGAATCTTCACTATAGTAGGAGAGACAGATACTCGCAAAGCCTCTTATGCAATACAAGTTGCATGTCGAACGAGGAACAAGTCTCATGAACGCGGTCATGTAAAGTTAGTCCGAGCCGCTTCATCCCACTATGCCACAAAGATGCAAAGTACTCAAACTAAAGATAACAAGAGCATCAACGCCCACAAAAACATTGTGTTCTACTCGTGCAACCATCTATGCATAGACACGGCTCTGATACCACTGTAGGATAACGTTGCATAGAAAACAAAAAATTTCCTATCGCGAACACGCAATCCAAGCCAAGATGCAATCTAGAAGACGGTAGCAACGAGGGGATTATCGAGTCTCGCCCTTGAAGAGATTCCAAAGCCTACAAGATGAGGCTCTTGTTGCTGCGGTAGATGTTCACTTGCCGCTTGCAAAAGCGCGTAGAAGATCTTGATCACGGCGCCACGAACGGGCAGCACCTCCGTACTCGGTCACACGTTCGGTTGTTGATGAAGACGACGTCCACCTCCCCGTTCCAGCGGGCGCTTCGCTAAGCGTGCGGGGAAGAAGGAGTAGTGGGGCGGCTAGGGTTTGGGGAGAGGGGGGCGCCGGCCAACTAGGTGGTGCGGCCACCTTGGTGTGTTGGGGTGGCCGGCCCCCTCCCCTTGGCCCTCATTATATAGGTGGAACACCCAAGAGTTGGTCTACAAGTCTTCGAATAAGACCCCAAACCAAAACCTTCCATATCACATGAAACCTACCCAAGCTAGGACTCCCACTAGAGGTGGGATTCCCACCCTTCCTTGGGAGGGGGTGGCCGGCCCCCTTTGGGGAGTCCACTTGGGACTTGATGACCCACAAGTATAGGGGGTGTATCGTAGTATTTTCGATAAGTAAGAATGTCGATCCCAAGGAGGAGCAGAAGGTGTTGACAAGCAGTTTCGATGAAGGATTCACTGTAAATGCTCACAGACAAGTATTCAGGGGGTTTTGATGTAACAGTTGAATAAAGTACGAGTAAGTAAAGTGCAAGAGTAACAATTGCAGCGAGTGGCCCAATCCTTTTTAGCACAAAGGACAAGCCGGTTTGTTTACTTATAATGACCAAACGTTCTCGAGGACACACGGGATTTTAGTCTAGTGCTTTCGCTACATACGGCTAAATAATCTTCATTGTTATGATAAGTGTTGTGTGGGTGAACCTATGCTAATGCACCGCCCTTCCTAGGACTAATACATACTTGTGATTATACCCCTTGCAAGCATCCGCAACTACAAGAAAGTAATTAAGAATAAATCTAACCATAGCCTTAAACTCTGAGATCCTGCTATCCCTCCTGCATCGATATACCAACGGGGGTTTAGGTTTCTGTCACTCCGGCAACCCCGCAATTGGCAAACGAATACAAGATGCATTCCCCTAGGCCCATAAATGGTGAAGTGTCATGTAGTCGACGTTCACATGACACCACTAGAAGAATAACACCACAACTTAAATATCATACCATTGAATATTACTCAACCATAGTTCACTACTAACATTTAGACTTCACCCATGTCCTCAAGAACTAAACGAACTACTCACGAGACATCATATGGAACATGATCAGAGGTGATATGATGATGAATAACAATCTGAACATAAACTTGGTTCAATGGTTTCACTCAATAGCATCAACAACAAGTAGAGATCGATACCGGGAGAGTTTCCCCTATCAAACAATCAAGATCAAACCCAAATTGCTACGGCGGTGACGGTGTCCAGCGGTGGAGACGGCGGTGATGATGGTGGAGATGATGATGATGGTGATGGAGATGATGTCCAGCTCGATGACGGTGACGATGGCGTCGATTTCCCCCTCTGGGAGGGAATTTCCCCGGTGGATTCCTGCCCGCCGGAGAGCTCTTTTCTCTCTGGTGTTCTCCGCCCCGCAGAGGCGGCTGTAACTCTTCGCGAGGTACCCTCTGTGGCTTAGGTTTTCGGGACGAAGGGTTTCGCGAAGAAAAGGAGGCGAAAGGGGCTGTGGGGCCCCCACACCACATGGTGGCGCGGCCAGGCCATGGGCCGCGCCGCCCTATGGTCTGGGCCCACCTTGGGTCCAGCTGGCTCCTCCTTCTGGCTTCCTTCGTCATCTTGAAAAATAGGATTTTTGGTATAATTTCCTTCCACAGTTGATCTTCCGAAATATTGCGTTCTGACGGTGCTTTTTCCAGCAGAATCCTGGCTCCGGTGCTTGATCCTCCAATAATGATGAAACATGCAAAATAGATGAAATAACATAAGTATTGTATCCAAATATGAAATATATCAATGAATAATAGCAAATTATGATATAAAATAGTGATGCAAATTGGACGTATCAACTCCCCCCAAGCTTAGACTTCGCTTGTCCCCAAGCGAAACTGAGCTCGGTAAACAGGACCACATGTTTATGGGGTGAAGAGTCGATAAATAAAATACGGACAAGAAGCATCATATTCATTCACACAAGACATTATAGTAAACAACTTCCTCATATAACTCAACTTGAAACAAGTATAAGGTAATCACAAATAAAGGTGCATAAGAAATCATAGTTGGTGATGGCAAACTTCGTTCTTGGTCAGAGAACAATTAACAGATTATACTTATCTCATTGAGCAGCGCTCTCATGTTAAAGTTTATAAGGCACAACTTGCATACTCAATCATAATGGTCTCCTCATGATCATTGATAACTTGCAAAGCTATATTCATTCAGATAAAACTTGTACTAAACAAGGAAGAATAAAAGACATGATGAAGCAAATCACCATATAATGGTTTGATCACAACTACTCAAATGCTTGCTTGAGATGGAGGGAAATAGGTTTACTGACTCAACATAAAGTAAAAGACAGGCCCTTCGCAGAGGGAAACAGGGATTAAATCATGTGCTAGAGCTTTTTCAGTTTTGAAATCATATAAAGAGAATAAAAAGTAACATTTTGAGAGGTGTTTGTCGTTGTCAACGACTGGTAGCGGGTACTCTAACCCCCTTGCCAGGCAACCTCCAAAGAGCGGCTCCCATATTATTTTCATTTTACGTGGCACTCCTTCCAACCTTTCTTTCACAAACCATGGCTAACCGAATCCTCGGGTGCCTGCCAACAATCTCATACCATGAAGGAGTGCCTTTTTATTTTAGTTTTATTATGATGATGACACTCCCCCCAACCTTTGCTTACACAAGCCATGGCTAACCAAATCCTTCGGGTGCCGTCCATCAATCACATACCATGGAGGAGTGTCTATTTAGTTTAATTAATTTGGGACTGGGAATCCCATTGCCAGCTCTTTTTGCAAAATTATTGGATAAGCGGATGAAGCCACTAGTCCATTGGTGAAAGTTGCCCAACAAGATTGAAAGATAAAACACCACATACTTCCTCATGAGCTATAAAACATTGACACAAATAAGAGATACTAAGTTTTGAATTGTTTAAAGGTAGCACATGAAGTATTTACTTGGAATGGCAGAAAATACCATGTAGTAGGTAGGTATGGTGGACACAAATGGCATAGGTTTGGGTTAAGGTTTGGATGCACGAGAAGTATTCCCTCTCGATCTGGTCTTTGGCTAGCAAGGTTAATTAGCAAGCATAAGAGTCGAGGGAAACAAACAAATATACATGTGATAGAAACAATCATGCATCTTCCTTGTAAGCACAAACAATTTTAACTTCAGAATAATAAGCTATGAGCTAACAAGAAAGAAAGACAATGAAACATCTACATGTATTTCTCTTTTCTACTTAAACCTCAAAGTGTTGTTGCTATTGACCAATGCTAAGTTTGCCAAAACCAAATAGATTTATTCAATGCTCCCAAAGCGATACCAATACTAATGACAAGATAAATCATATAATAGAGATTGCAAACTAAAATAAGATGTGCAATATGTAAATAATAAGACTTCTCATTAATATTCTATAACGACAACTCACACCAAGGGATACATAGACAACCAACTAAAGGAGAGAT